>NC_137463.1:208341858-208542155 GCF_964235325.1 Thermobia domestica
CTTATGAAAGGTAATGGACCCTGTATACGCCCTTAAACCATATAGGGTAATAACACCTCATCAAAGGGGGATAAATTAGGTCAAAAACCTCCGAAATTTGAATTTTTGGCAATTTTTTACCCATGAAAGGGAACGACATAGACACCCAATACTGATAGAGGTACATACTATGGTCCTAGGCTACCATACCCAATTTTTAGATTTGGCAATTTCCGAAATTTAAGGGGGGTGGTCCTATGTACCCCTGCCAAAATTTAGGGGGTGGGCCATGGTACCCCTGCCAGAATTTAGAGGGGGTGGTCCTAGGTACCCCTAGGTCATTGACCCCGGGCCAAGGTCATTGACCTTTGACCTATGACGTCACAAAGGTCGGGGTCAAAGTCCAAAGTGAGGCAAAGTGCAGCCCATACTACTAGCTTCCTGCATCTCTTCTCTCAGACAAACGTGAACTACTTGGGCGGAAAATGCTAATTTCTCTGTCGAGTGTGTTTTCACTAACGAGGAAACCTTTCTTTTCTTTGCTGATACGGATAGTTGTTCAAATTCCTTCGGTGGCCTTCCGAGTGCGCTGCAGGATGATGCCCCTTGTTCTGAATCATCTTGTTGCTGTTGAGACACAAAGCTGACATTATTATCCAGTCACTTACCATCTCGTGATAAAAATGCCTTCAGTACACGATTCGATTTCTGCCATTTTTTTATACACATTCCTATTAAAATTGCTTATTTGCTGCTGAATATGCTCGGTTTCATCTGTTCGTCTCCTCCAGTCCCAGTCTCCTCCGGACATATGTTGCAACTGTAGCATTTTTGGCAGTTAGGATTATTTCCTCACGCCAAATATCAAACAGCTCTCCGGGATATAGATATCGCATATAAAATCATTAAAGAAATTATCAGGACGCAGTTTGCTGCAGCTAATGTCACTATTATTGCAAACGAGAATATTCATTTATTGCACATAAACAAATTTCGAGGTGGATATAGGTGAATATTTTTATTCTTTTCCCTTAAAATGTGATATCACATACCTTTTTGTACGAATAGCAACTTCCGATGTTGTACGCGTGCTACTTGGGATAAAGGCGTTTAATTTTTCAGTCAATTTGTATTTCAATCATAGTACACCCCTGCAGCAACAAATGCAGTACTTCTCGATTCCTAACAGTCGAGCAAATGTTGAGCACAATGGGTTAACTTTGAACCTCTAAATCTGACCACCATTAATAATACCTGCTGCTGTATCACAACCAGTCTTTCAGACGGGTCATTCCATATGAAATCACCAAATTTGAAACTAAAATGTGGCTCATATGTTTTAAATTTTATTCAAATTTTGTACATGTGCTGTGGTACTCAAACGTAACTCTACTTCAAAGGGAACTGCTGTAGAAGCCGTTCGAAATGTGGGGGTTTTGTGCAAAAGGCACCTAAGTGCGACTTCGACTTAAAGTACTGAAACTGCTAGATCTCTGAGGATATTGAAGCCATTTGAAAATGGTTTTCACTAAAACAATCTTAGCATTTGTAACAATTAAAACATTGTGGTAATGAACTTCCCAAATGGAGTTAAGCATGTGAATTTCACCATCAAAGAGAAAAAAGAAAAAAAATAATGTCAAAATTTGGCAAGTATTTCTGAAAAAGGCCCACATAACATCAATCTCAAATTTTCAAAATATGTAGCTCTGGTGTTTCTCTTTAACATAAAAAAAATTAGGAGAATGTTTTTTGATATGTTCAAGAAAACAAATTATGACACAATGTAAGTTGAGGGAGGATTTAGGCACTTTTTGCACAAAACCCCCAAATTTCCAATGTCAGCCAATGTCTGTTTCCATTTTTCTGTGTTGAAAATGTTTATAAAATGAATTGTGCCAGAAATCTGAAACTCCAAGTATCATTGCTGAAAGGACACAGATTCTATCATTAGTTCCAAAATTATGGACGACTATGAAAACTGTTGAAACATCTCAAACAACCGGGTATCTCGTTCGTAAAGCCCAGAAGATCAGCAAGGAGCATTGCATTTTAGTCAAACCTGATTCTAAAAAGGATATAATATTCCTGCAAACACCTTTAATTTAGTCACAGAATTTTACAGTGGTGATGAAGTGCCCTGAAATGATAAAGTTGAGTGTCAGTGTCAGTAAGCATATGAATTTCACCATCAAAGAGAAACAAGAAGAAAAAATGGTGTCAAAATTTTTCAATCATTTCTGAATAAGGCCCATCTAAGATTAACCTCAAATTTTCAAAATAAGTAGCTCTGATATTCGTGTTTATCACATAAACAATAGGAGTTTTTTTTTATCTATATTGAGGGAAAGAACATAATTCAAGCCACATTATATATAATTTTGTAGTAATACGACTAGTGTGGCTAAGTGTGTTCCTCTCTAATGGTTGATGATTCTTATGAAATAATAATAAAAACTTGTAGAAACTTTTCCTTAATTGTAATTTACAGTGGCGTATTTACGATTTTGTTTCGGGAGGGGCTTTGCTAACTTTCGGGCGGGGGTGGGCTTTGCCTGGAAATGTGAAAATTCTGCAAGATATTTCATTTACTTTACTCTACTAAGTAAGATTTCGGGGGAGCTTAAGCCCGGAAGCCACCCCCCTAAATACGCCACTGGTAATTTATAATGTTATTTTAAAACAATATGTGCCTATTTCGCAGCCTATATAGTGTTGTTTGATTTAATAAAAGAAACACTGGACAATAGTGAACTATCGTTATATAATACACAAATAACGTTTACATGTTTGGTTGATTGTAAGCAATTTGAAATATTGAGCCTAAGATCTCTTATCACCAATTTTAGAGAAGGTCTTCTCAGTAGCTTGAATTTCTTCTTCAGAAATGCTGTAATTTGTGCCAGTACCAGTTGAAATACTCGGTAATCCAATATTAATGATGCAGTTTTCGTATGGAATCCAGCATGTGTTAGGTGCTTTTGGCCAGAAAAACATTTTCGTGGGTCCGTGGGAATGAAGGAAATTCACATTAGTCACGATATTCCTATGAATTCTAAACTCCACCATTTCTTTTCAGAAATGTTCGCAATAAATTGCTCACATGAAAGATTTTGTCTTTCGATTCTGCTGAAGTATTTAGAGTGAATGTTGTCTTTGAAGAAGATACACGACTGACTTCAAGTTTCAACAGGCTGATGTGTTCATAATGATGAATTTCACGCGTCCCTTGCAAAGTTATGGTTTTTCCAGTCTCTTTTGAAGCATTGGAGAAAGGTTTCCAACATATTCTAGCATAAAAAAGCGTTTAGTTTTACTTTGACATTGGTTGTAGTTTGAGAAAATTCGAAGAAATCGGCAACAGTAACAATCCGGTCATCCAGTGGCCTCTGTAAACTAGGATGTCTCGCTAGACATTTCAACGTCTCAACTATGTCATCGCAAACACTTTTGCCGTGACTTGTGGCAAAATAGTTCCACTCACAAGTGAGTCCAAAATCACTCATGCAGGCATAAGTTGACAAAGTTATATATCTATATCTATATCTATATATATCTATATCTATATATCTATCTATCTATCTATCTATCTATATCTCTCTCTCTCTCTCTCTCTCTATATATATATATATATATACTTCAAAAGAATAACTTGAAAAACATAAATGTAACTGTATTGTGCTTTAACATATCACTGACACAACATAATGAAACATTTTATAAGAGAAGTTACAGGATCTCTTAGGATGTTGCATTTAAAAAGATTAGAATGTTGCACAGTTGAGTAGAATGTTGGTCCAGTGCTACTCTTAAACTTCATCTTCAATAATACAGGAGTAGTTTTCAGCAAAATCAACTACAATTATTGTTTGTATAATTATTTGTATAATTAAGCATGATTTGTCCTCCAAAGTCACTATTGTGTAGTATCTGAAGTAGTTGCTCTGAGACTTATCTATGAAGTGATGCTGCGCTAATTTGTCATTTTATTCCTACGAAAATCTCAATGAAGTCGTCTGTATCTTCAGTCATTGTCTCCATTTGGGTTCTGTCAGTTTGAATCCATTGTTTGTACTTATATCTTATAAGTGAGCCAGTTCTTTTAATGCACGAACGAGATAATCGGTTGTTTGAAATGTTTCAATAGTTCTCATAGTCGTCCATGATTTTGGAATTAATGACAGAATCTGAGTCCCTTCAGCAATGGTACTTGAAGTTTCAAATTTCTGGCACACAACACGGAAAATTGGAAACAGACACTGGCAGACATTGGAAATTTGGGGGTTTTGTGCAAAAAGGGCCTAAATCCGCCCTCAACTTACATTGTGTCATAATTTGTTTTTCTTGAACATACCAAAAAACACCCTCCTAATTTTTTTTATATGTTAAAGAGGAACACCGAGCTACTCATTTTGATAATTTGAGGTTGGTGTTAGGTGGGTCTTTTTCAGAAATACTTGCCAAATTTTGACATTATTTTTTCTTCTTTTTTTCTCTTTGATGGTGAAATTCATATGCTTAACCCCACTTGGGAAGTCCATTACTACAATGTCTTAAATGCTACAAATTTTAAGATTGTTTTAGTGAATACAATTTTCAAATAGCTTCAATATCTTTAGAGATCTAGCGGTTTCAGTATTTTACGTCGAAGGCGGACTTAGGTGTTTTTTGCACAAAACCCCCAAATTTTGAATGGTTCCTACAGCAGTCCCTTTTGAGGTAGAGCTGTAAACTTTGGAGGTGTGCTATGTTTGGATACCACAATATTTGTACAAAATTTGAAGAAAATTTAAAACACATGAGCCATCTTGATTTGCTGATTTCATATGGAATGGCACATACGTGCAAAATCATTTCCATGCAAAACGTTATATTTTTCTACTGTTGTTCTTGTCATCTGTGATATCTTTGTGACTCATTAAGGGTATAATGGGTGCAATTCCAAGCAACTTGATTTTGGACTTTTGCACAGCTAAATTGTACATTTCGTCCACTGTGCGTAGTGGGCAAAACCTGAGTTTGAAAATTTAATTTTATTTGTAAAACGGAAAAAGGGATTAAAAACAAAAACACATTTATCGACATCGGGAGGAAGTAGACATCTATTTGAGGGTATGCTTATCATGGCCGCCATCTTGAAGTCGGCATCTTGTATCTCGCTCGACTTCTTTTAAATAGGAAAAGAGTCATGTAATATATCAAATTGGGCTAAAATTGTATGAGAAATATAATGGCGAAGTCTATTTCCATAAGTTGATATTTGTATGATCACCCTGTTATAGCAATTGTAACCTACTATTTTATTCCCATGTGGTGGAAAAATATCAACAACGGTGAAATACATGGCTAATTATTTTAAGTGGAAAATCCATACCACATTTCATGTTTATTGCCTTCAGAGATTCAAAGGTACAAACATCTTACTATAATAATTGCCATCCCTATTTTACCTCCTTCTCCGTCGTATTAAAAAAATCTTTGTTAGTGATATCTTACGCCACAAACCCTATGCATTGTCAAAATTTCAAAATTTTAAGGGCGATAATCAGTCAATCATGACTTCTTCTTTTTATATATATATATTTTTAAAAGCATGTGTTTCTCAAACACAGGATGATAATTGCCCCCTGACCTTCCTAAATCAGACCCCTGCATCGTATATCAAATAGAATGATAGGCTACATTTTTAAAAATACGACTTGTTTTCATGCTAGGCAGTATCAAAGTCATAATGAGGATCGTTAAGGTCAATTTTTCATTTGTTCTTATGAGGTGGTATTTTTAAAATGAACTTTTCGACAGGGCGGACCAAGGCAAAATTTTCACCTGGGCAAAGTGACTTTTTGGCGCCCCCTAGTCCTAGCTTATATGTTACAGTTTATTACAGTGATTTTAATATTTTAAATCCGTTTTTCAAAAGGAAAAATCAATACTCTAATACATGATATAGGTATATTTATTACTTAAAAATATACATATCGTATAGATTACATTGTGTTTTATTATTATCATTATTTATATACTGATATACTATATCATTATTTATATACTGTTTATATACTATATAAACAAAAACAATATGGAACATTTATTGAATACTACTAACGGTGACATTAATACCTCCCAACATGGAGTTATCATGTTGAAAATTTTCGAACGCCCTGTATAATAGCGTAGAATAAAATATAATATAGGATATGTAAGGATGTAATGTTGTCATTTAATTTTCTTGTAATATTAGAAGGTAGGATTAAGTTAGGACGTGCATTAAAGTAGGTTAGGATTTTATTTCGTATTTAACGTCTATGTTTTGTTCATTTCTATCTTAATTTCCTATATTTCTTTAATAATATTCTGCTTATTTCTTTTATTTTCATCTGTAGAACGCTTTTCCTATCTCCAAACATTCTGAAAATTCTCCCAAAATTTTCTTTAAAAATTTTATTCTAAAATTATTCTTCATAAAATTCGTTAGAGTTCCAGCCATCTTGATAGAAAATCGTCAAGATTCACTCGGTTTTGGTGTATCATCTTCAATCTTGTCTTGTGTGACGTCAGTAGCACAGATTTACAGAATTATTTATAATTGGTCGCTTTCCTTTGAACTCTCTGATAATTAGCTCATCTTCATTCTTCAGACTGTTACGTCACATTGTTGCTGTACTGTAATGGCGTCAGCCTAAGATAGCAATCCTCAGTTACTGCCCGTCAAATATTATCGGCATAAAGTGGTAAAGGAAGCCGCTCCAGAACGGTTTTTTCCTACAAAAAGATCTAAAAGGGTTCGATTGCAAAATTTGCGATATTTTGTGTTATTTGTTGGAACGGAACGGAGCGAGTAGCGAGGGGAATTAGTGAAGCGAAGCAGCCCAATGTTGTAAGTTGTCTGTATGAACTATGGACGGAATCTGATTTCTACATAATTGGATCCTGATTTTTTTTGGAAGAACCGTGATAGTTAATATATATATTAACTGGTTCAGGTTGGACTGTATATTATAAAGGATGTGAGTGATAGTTGTTTTTCTTCTGGAACCATGAAATTCATCACAAAATTAATAAGAATGATTAATAGGAACTGGTACTTGTAAGGACAACCATTGGATTCTTCTTGTATGTAAACTCATCTGAACTGTAAGTAAGGTTTACTTTATTTCTAAAGTGGTTTCAATCGAAGTAACTTGGTAGCCTGGATTTATGAATATTTTCTTTTTAACCTCGAAATTCACCAAGTTATACAGTTGAAATATGGTGTTCAGTGAAGCATAATAATATAACTATGTCTTCGTAAATTCCTTTCCCGTAGGATCTATACAATTACTGAGACAATATGTGACGGCTTAGGCTTATCTATAAAGGGGGGGGGGGGGAAATAACAGGTAGAACAAAATACTGACGGAATATACATGCGAGTGTAAATTTTCATTTAGAGTGACCATCTAAATTCCTGTTATTCAAAGAAAGCCTAAATCTTGTGTAAGGCTATATGCAGTATTCTTTATTATTGTTGTGAATTTTTTATTTGGCTATGCATCATTTGGCTGTCCATTAGAACCAAGTTAAACAAATAGGATAGGAATGACGTTCTCCGGTATAGAACATATATTCAATATATTTTATTTATTTTTAAAAGTTTTTTTTAACCTTAATGTATCCGTAAAGTATGAGAAAATAAACCGAAGCTGTACTTTGATAAAAGAAGCACGATGGGTCGTTTTGTCACAGGTTTTCGATAGGGGCAATTGGTTTTTCTACACCGTGCGAACATTCATATAATTTTTTTTAAGTAACAAATTCCCATTAAAAGAAATGTGGCCTGGACTGCCAACCAAAGCGTTTTTACGTTATAAACAAACAAATTTGTTGGTGTGAGTGTGTAGTGTGAATGTGTCTTAGGTTAGTGTAGGTTAAGGATTTAGTGATTTCATGTGTATTTTGTAACAGAATGTGTAGGCAAGAAATGAATAAATATGGAAAAGGGGTGCCTAGTAATAGTAGCTGCTGTGAACAGCTAAAACATAAGATTTATGATTTTTTTTTAAATGAAAGATATGAATTCCAATGAGAGGCACTTTCCTTGATATAGTCGAGAATAAGTGACTATTAATAAAAGTATTAAATATTGGGAATATGTAAAATAAATTGAAAGCTATGAGAGTATGTGTGCATGTAATATTTTAAAATGCCTGGTCACGAATTGTGACATGCACGGGAAAAATAGTTCTTTAAAAGTGTAATGCGATGTATTGTTGTGCCCCTAAACTAAATGTAAACAGTTTGTATAGAGCTTCGGTGAAACAAGTAAAGCTTCTGGTTGACAATTATGTTTTATTCCATATAACAGAGATACAGTAGAGTAGAAATTTTATAGTAAACATGATTTAGTCGAGATCAAAATAGTGCGTCTTCCTATCAATCCGATAAAAAAAATCATCGAAGAGAAAATGATATGAGTAAAACGTTACGGGGAACCCATCAGTGAATGTCACGAATCCTGAGATTTTTTTATTATTATTTACTCTCCAAAATTTTCGAGTTTATTTATTTTTTTTCCGTTGCGCAAACTTCATTTAGATAATACACTTGTAGGGCAGGTCTTCTGAGTTCGATTCTTTCTCCCATGACTATGGAGCGAGTGAGTGCATCCCCGGTTGCAAGCTATTCTTCTGTGATGGCCACATAGACTTGTAGCTGGTTAAACTGGTGATATACTCAAACGCACCTTGGTCCCGAGAAAGCGAACATCTGAGAACAACAGTAGACACGAATACACACATAAACAAACAATAAAAAAATTTATTTCATAACAACATGAATACTGCGATATTGTAATTTGTTTTGTTATATCAATAATATCAGGAGTCATTCTACTATATATTCGACTATGTAACAATCTATTCTAATAACGTGAAATACCAATAAATACATTTCACGTATGTTAAACGTGTTTTACTTTCAGCAATATAAACAATTCTTTTAAGGAACGTGTATGTCCTAGTGGTTGAAGCACATAGCATTCACAAAACGTATCTCATTAATTTTTACAAAAGCTGAACGCTCTTACAAGACAAAAGCTTAATAACAGGTTTTATCAAGTATTAGAAAGTTCTGTAACTTTTGTAAGTTTGATAAGTAAGTAAACCATATCAAAGTCAATTTAGGGAACTTTATGAAAAAAACGTCCATATCTTTGTCTTCCATAAAAATTGTATCTTAAAGTCTAGCATAATTTACACAAATTGTTTTCCTAATTTTGCAACCTTTGGCGTCAGATGTGATAATTAATAACATAACAAAACTTAAGAAAAACTAAATAAGTTAAAATTCCACTAGTACTGAAAATTAGCAACAAATTAAACAATTTTAAATACATTTGTTTTCAGCACCTCACAACAATTACAATATAACCTTCCGAGCTTTTTTGTCTGCAAAATCTCTGATAATGACATCTATGTCAATGTCTTCAAGAATGTCGAACTCAATCGACATCATGGCGAGTCTCACGAGGCCCTCCCGGTAGATATCAAATAATTTTTAATTAATTTTAATTTTAAATAAACGAAAAATGTCCATAGAAAACACGTTATAAAATTTACCTTTTGAGGCTCGTTTTGGCACCCCCTGACTATGGCGCAACGGGCCTTTGGTCTGTCCCTGCTTCTCGGCTTGCCTAATATTAGAAATTATGATTCTCGGACAAGGTCACGTATGGACTTTTGGGTTTCGGGTAGAACAATGAATTTCGTAAAGGTACTTATTAAGGCTTAACAATAACTCAAAATGTATTATTACGCAAAAGTAGCTGGGTACTCAATGGGTTCGGGAGTACCATAAGGTACCTAATTTCTGCATTTTCATTTATTTTGAAGTATATATTTATAAAATGTAAAAAAGTTACAGATATCTGTTTATCCAAAACCACAACTCGGTACTCCTCATGGTTACCGAAATATGAGGAAACAAAGAGCAACACTATAGAAGTGTGGGGTTTGCGTACATGATGTTATGTACAATAACGGAAAATTCATTACTGGCGTGTGAGATCTAACAACATCAAAAGTAGTTTCAATCCAAAACAAACACACCTTCCTAACGGGTTCGCAAAACTCCAGTTTTTAGACATGTCGGAAATATGGTTTAACAAAGTTTTGAAAAACTTACAGGTGTGTTTTAACAAAAAACAGCAAGTCGGTACACCTAACGGTTACCGAAATACAGGGAAATAAAAAGCGACACCATAGGTGGGTGGGGTTTAAATAATAGAAGGTACAATTTTGAAAAAAAAATAATTACTGAGGCCTTGGCCCAAGAACACTTATAATCCAAAACAAACCCCTATGGATTGTGGGGATTCCATGGGGTTCGTGAAACACCCATTTTTAAATATTTCCAAAATATGACTCAAAAAAGTTCTGAAGAACCGTACAGATATGTGTTCACCGTAAACTGCATCTCGGATTACTTATAACGGTTATAGAGAAACCATTCGATAAATCAACACCATAGGGATATGAGATATGCGTGTGAGATGGTACAATTTTAATTACTAGATCCAACATCAACTCCCAGAGAAATATCAGCCCAAAACAAATATACACCCCTACGGGATTTGGGCGTATCATGGAGTTAGTACAACTCTCAATTTATACATATTTCTGAAACATGTCTTAACAAAGTATTGAAGAACGTTGCAGACATGTATCCAACGAAAACTAGAACTCGATACGCCTAACGGCTATCAAGATATTATAAAACAAAGACAGGCACTATAGAGTTATGGGATTTTCTTGTCAGATGGTAAAATTTCCGAGTATTGAAGGTTAATAAGGACTCCAGAAACAATTTTTTTCTAAAGTAATTAGGTACCTCCATGGAGATTATCATGAGGTCTGCCAAGAATAAATTTTAAAAGCTTTTGAAAATATATTTTTACGTTTTTAAAGAATGTTACAATTACATGTTTACTCAAAAGTATGCGTAATGGTTAAAAAGATACCCCTTTGGGGAAATTCTTGTCCCTCATATTTTAATTTTGCCCCAAACCAAATTTTCAGGAAGAAAGCCTGTTAACATTGTTTTTTGAGCTCTTATTTACAAACCAAAATGAGTTCACTTACTACAGCAGTACATCAACAAAGTACAAGTATGCAGAATCTCATAAGATGAGGAATTGTTATACAGACAAAAGGAAAAGATGGGAAAGTTTATAGTGTTTGCAAGTAACATCAAACTATGGTTCTCAACAAGTGTGTCACAGAGATAGGGGTTCCCTCCCTCTATTTATTTTCGGGTACATACCTTTTTTTCATACCATATTGTTCAAATTCATTGGAAACGACTGTGTGCCTGACAAAACCTAAATGCACTGGATGATTATTTCTTCACTTGCAGAAAACTGCCTACCCACTCTAAGACAGGTTTCGTTATTTACCTTTTAATAGTTTTCTGACCGCTATCACCACAACTTCGAAGTCTATGTATACGCTCATAGCAGAGAATGACATGTATTCATAAATTATCTGACATAACTATTGCAACTTTCATTGTTATTCTGTTACGTCCAAAACATTCCTGCTACCGTCAATACTTGCAGTGTACGATCAGACTAATTTAACTTTTTGATAGCTTTTCTTACTCTACATTTTCGTATTCAGATTTTGGAGGTTAGGTTTCTATAAGACCGTAAAAAAATAACTAAATATTTTTTCAAATCTAATGAACGAGAACTCTTTCTATACACATTTTTTTTGTAGGAATTTGTAAGAAAGTTATTCCAAAAATATGCTCATGAAATGTGTATATAACTGTCTGATACATATTCTACCAATGTATAAAATAGAGAAGAATCTCCGTTGAATTTATAATTTAAAAAAAAAAAAAAAGTCTGAAAAGAATGTTCATATTTGGTTTATTAAAGTTGGAATTTTTAGAAGTGCGCAGTTTACTATCCCATAGAAGATGCGTAACAACAGATACAAATATAGATACTGATATAGATAGAGATATATTTTAAAAGACTATTGAGAATTTTCACTTTGATAGGTAACCTAGTGGTCAACATTGAAGATACTCAAAGTCGTTTAGATTCTTGCTCAGACGTAGATCTATCTTTCCCTCTAATCCTAGATCTTCGATATTATAGTCAACTCTACCAATGTAGCTTATATGTTGATTTTGCTCCCAGAACGTAGCTACATGTTTTGGATTTTTAAAGATGTTACCATTGTGTACGTACAACACCTTCATCTCTGTAGATATAGATTTTTGGCAAAGTGTTAATAAAAGGTTTTCATCCTCATCACCTGTAATTTGATAAAAATACGCTTCTTTCAATGCAGTTGCACTTTCGAGAAACAATACAGCAACTTCGGACGTGATGTCGGATATGATTTCAGCATATTTGAGATTTGGCGACGGTACAATCTCCTTATCATTACACCAACCCAGTTTTCCGATTCTCAATCTCAGCGAAACTAGATTTGGACAGTTATGAAGAAATGATGAAATTTCAAAGTTTCCTGCTGTGTATGGAAAATCCAAGTCTACTTTTCTGAAATTCTTTCCATAATCTTCGAAGTAAGTCTTAATACTCTGCTTAGTGGTTTCTGAACTTTCATCAGTAGATTCATTGTAATTAATGTGTAAATGAGTAGCAGAGCTGTTGGTTTGTGTTAGCATGCTTAACATCATTAGACGTTGAGGGGATAACTCATTGACAGATAGATAATACAGTTTCCAATTGGGACTAACGAATTCTGCTGGGGATTGCTGAAATTTCTCGTACATTCTATCCAATCGATTGTCCAGGTCTATTTCCAACTCCTCTAAGCTATGAGCAGTTCCCAGCAAGACATGCAGTCCTTCATCGCTGACATCTGTAAAGCTCAGATTGACGCGTATTAGTGTACCACAAAGCCTTGTTTTGTAGCATAAAAAACAGCATATATGATTAGGTTTGTTTGAATCATTGCAAGGTTTTGTAATGAGTGGCTGGTTTAAACAGAAAGCTTCATCAACTTTTTCGTCATTATTTTCAGCTTGTTGTCCCATTCGACATTCCCAGCGTTGAGTAAGGAACTCGATGCCCGTATCAGTAATCGCCGAATTTGGACAACTGACGTCCAGAACCTGAAGATGATGACAGTTTTCGCCTAAAACCCACATCAGATCATCACTACAATTTGAACTAAGGTTTACATACGTCAGACAATCGCTATTGACTATTAATAATTCTGAAAGCAATGACAGTGTCTGATATTCCAGTTGTTTGCAAGCCGGCGTCGAAGGAAGTGCTAATGCTTTCATATCTTTTGCATTGTCAAGAAGAACCTCAAGGAGCCACATGAATTGATATTCTGCAATAAAACCAGGTAAAATACAATCCATGCCTGGTGAAAGCAAAATTTGCAAAAGAAAAAGATAAAAATCGAATGATTCAATTCTGAGGTCATCGATGTAGTATAATAGCTCTACATTTGTATATTGACGCAGCGTCCCAGTCATGAGTTTTGACGCAATGCTCACTGGAAGACGTTGAAAGTAGCTCCTGAGCTCCTGTATTGCACTGACAAAATCTACGTCTCGACACATTACAATGTTAGTGAAAAAGTTCTTAAACTTTGAGTATAGAATACATTGGAGTGTCTGTATTTCACGGTCTTTGATGTAAAGTACTTCAGGTTCAGGATTAGACATGGTGATATGAAACTTGAAAATTTTGACTTAAAACATACTATCAAGATATTTATCCTATTTTTAAAGTAGATGTCATGGTTTTAATTCTTGAGATTCATAAGAATGATTCAGGTTCAATAAGTGTCTGAATTTCCGTATTGTTGGTATATATGACGTATTAATTATTAACATCTTGAGTTCTATAGGCGTCACATGACACTGTTCATAATTAACAAACTCCATGGCTCTGGATAAGTAGCTTAACAAATAAAACACAGTTCTGACCAGAGCAGAATGAAATATATTAAAAACTATACTTACAATGTGTTACAGTTTCAAGGACCTAACGTCTGATGAAGAGGACGTTAGGTCCTTGAAACTGTAACACATTGTAAGTATAGTTTTTAATATATTTCATTCTGCTCTGGTCAGAACTGTGTTTTATTTGTTCATAATTATGGAATCATTTAATGATTTGATTTTGAGTTCAGTTCTCTTTCAGTAGCTAGGCAATATGAGATTCAAACATGAGCACCCTCGGGAATCTAGGAATTTTCCACGTGAAAGGCGTGTATGCTAACCACTTAGCCACGAGAAATCTCATTGACGCGATCAGAAACGATCCATGTTTCAATTAAATTTCAATTAAGTGAACTGCATATCCATCCCAATCTCCGTCTTGGCCGTAACTTCTTTGATTTAAGTATGTGTCATTTATTTCATATTTACATATTTCATTTTTCTGGGGCCGCGGTGGCTCAGTGGTAGAGCGTTCACCTCTGTTTCGGTCCCAGCCCCCTCCAAGTGAACTTTTTGGTGGACAAACACCATGTGCGTGTGTTTTCTCAGGGTTCTCCCGTTCCCTCCCACTTTCTTCATTCCACCATTTCATTCATTACTCATCATCACCGTCGCCTTTAGCCTAATCGGCATAACCGTGCGACGTAAAACTCAAAGATTTCATTTTTATTTTTCTCGCTTACGATTTGATTTTTTCCATGGAATTATTCGTGCTCAGTCAAGACATGAACTTCACAACTTTGCATGTGAAGTGCACAATGCGAATTTGGGAGGTGATCACATAAGTGTTCTCTTATTGGTCGAAACTAAGTTTAATATTAGAGATGTGTTAATTTGAATTATATATTCTTTTTAATTGATCATGAATAAACTGCCATATAGCTATTATTATTTTCAGTATAATTTTATTAGATACAAAATCTGTGAAGGGTTTTATTTTTAGGTGGGTCACACGTTTTCCCTCTCCTAACAAATTACTAGGGGAGAATTTCATTCGAACGTTTATTAATTGTTTGCGTTCCACTAAATAAATTTTCATTTCTTTGAAGAAACACTTCAGAGCATTCTGCGAATATTATCACACGGTGTTAAATTACTTATCCGTCTTACATGTTAGAATAATTATTTATTCTCTCGTAATATTTTTAACGGAACGTTTTAAACTTAAAACACCATCATCTTTACATAGTTTTGTTTTTCTCTTCTTGTTAGTATTTTGAAATACTCGTATTTTATGTAAGGGATTTTAATTACGATATTGTGATACCTTTTTATTTAATACAGAATAACAGTGCTCAGATACAGAATTCTGACAAGTAAAGGGTGAAAATGGATGAATCGAGTTGCGGGATGAGACACAGTGCGCCTAATAGAGGATGTGAAAATATGTGTATGTGGAAAGTTATAGCGGCTGAGAGCCATAAGAAACGGAGGGGTCAAAGTTGGTGGGAAAAGCGCTATGCTATGTTATAGAAATACATCAAATAAACTGTTAAATGGTAGAAATAGTGAAAGATAGACAATGCAAACGGTGGTATTTTCACATATTTTCAAAATAAGAATTGGCAGAGTAGATCCCGAACCTCCGCCGCCATCTTGAAATCCGCCATTTTGAAATACGTGGTATTTTTTGAAATGGAATGGTGGTTATCTCATGTGTCAATTAGGGCCAGTATTTTCCCAAAAAGTCAGTTATGAACTTTAGTGATCATTATCTGCACTTATTTGGAAGATTTTAGATCATCTTTATAGTTATTTACGAAAATCTAGGAGACTGATATTCGTATGTTGAGAATTTGGTTCGCGATTGATTTGCCTTTGATTATTGTGACAATGTTGGTTCGCGAGTTCGGTACTTGCAATGATGATCCATCGTCGAAGGACACAATAATCGTGTCATGTGCTAACATTGTCACAGTAACCGAAGGTTTCATATTTCAAACAAACCGATCAAACACAATGCGACAGAATAGACACTCGAAAAAGCCACCTCATCCGATAACTTATTTTCCGCTACAACTTCATTGCTACAACTGCAGTAGTCCACTTTTCATTTAGATATCACATGCTACACTCATCCCAAGTTGCTATTACTTCCGAAGGTGGACAAAGAAAGTGAATGAAAAATATAGCAAGTGGTAAAAAAAAAATATATATATATTGTGATTTACGTACAGTACGTGAAAATTGCATTCCAATCTATCAGATTTTATTCTATTATGATCTATATTAGTAAGTATGTCATTTAACAAAAGTTAGCTGTATAAATTCCACATTGCTTTCGATCAAAAGCGCGAGAAACAAAATAAAAAACTAAACAAAACAAAAAATCAAGCTGAAGCTGTTCTTCTAGACCGGAAAATTTCTCTTCGGCACTATATGAAGTACATTGGAAGGAATGTCATAAATAATAATGTAATAATATATAACTTGGATATCAAATTCCAATGTTTAGTTTTCTTGGCTTGTAGATATGTTTAACGTACATATGTTTTTTTGTGGTAATCCAAACTTTCAACATACGAAAAAATGAAATGATATCTTTAATTTGAACGTCCAACGATTATGCCGATTAGGCTAAAGGACACGGTGATTATGAGAGATGAGTGAAATGGTGGAATGAAGAAAGTGGGAGGAAACGGGAAAACCCCGAGGAAACCCACGAGCATGGTGTTTGTCCAACACAAATACACACGGCGCGAGCTGGGATCGAACGAGGGACCCCAAGCACCGGAGCTGAACGCTCTACCACTGAGCCACCGCGCCCCCTTCAACATACGTGTATCAGTCTCGTAGATTTTTATAAATAACTATAAAGATGATCTTAAATCTTCCAAATAATTGCAGATAATGATCACGAAAGTTCAGAATTGATTTTTTGAGAACATACTGGCCCTAATTGATATATGACATAACTACCTTTCCATTTCCAAACATATCACATATTCTCAAATGGCGGATTTCAAGATGGCGGCGAAAGTTCGGGATCTACTCTCCCAATTCTTCTTTTGCCAATATGTGAAACTACCACCGTTTGCATTGTCTATCACCATTTTTACAATTTAATAGGTTATTTGATGTATTTTCATAACATAGCATAGCCCTTATCTCACCAACTTGGACCCTCCCCAGGCCCGTAGCCAGCCCAAAAATGTAGGGGGGCCCGGCTGAAGTTAGGGGTGTCGGATCCATCCATATTATAATTCATCACCATATTATAGTCCATTTGCAAACCGTGAAAATGTTTGGGGGCCGGCAAAATTTTAGGGGAATACCCCGTAGACCCCGCTGGATACGTGCCTGCCTCTCTCCCTCCATTTCTTATGGCGCTCAGCCGCTATAACTTTGCACATACACATATTTTCACATCCTCCAGACCCCCTATCAGGTGCACTATGTCTCATCCCGCAACTCGATTCATCCATTTGGATCCTTTACTTGTGAGCACTACTGATATCTGTAACCATTTGAACAGGTCGTGTAGAAGGAACAATATACTTCGTTGAGTACAATATCTAGGAAAAGAGGGGAAAATGTAAGGAAGAAATAAGGGAACGTTTTGGGATCTTTATGTTAGCTACTATCCCAGCATTTTCCTGCTCAGAATAAGGAAATCCCAGGGAAATCTGGTTCAAAATGACTAGCATGAAAAGAAAAGTTTTCACACTTTTTCGACCCAGTGTACCCGTAAAGAATCGATACCGGGAACACTTACACTACGGACTACAGCGTTACGAATCTCAATATGAAATGGCACAATACACATTGAAGCAAGTTTTCCGAGAAGAAGGAATATGTTCATAATACTTCACGCCACAGTTGTAATAGCGATCTGGGAGGTAGAAGACGAAGTGTGAAGTGCTTACTGCAAGCCAAATCATAAAGACAGGAGCAGGAACAAAGCGTTTATCTTTTGTCGATTGCAGTAATGGCGGTAGGTTATTGTTATTCTATTGTGTAGTTGTAGTACATACATGCATTGCAAAATCCTCGTCAACAGCAAACCTTAGATTAATTCTGGAACAATTCGTTGTGAAGTGAATTAAGAGCTCCGACTTCCGTTAAAGGCGACTGATTCTAGTAAATTATTGTGGTGTGATATGTAAAACAGGAACTGTGGTGGAACATTCACCGAAAAAGTAACGTTTGCAAAGACTTTCATAAGTTTGTTCTCGTAGAAGAATAAAGTTAAGTTAAATTACCTTAATTAGTCTCGACGACGCACAGTGGAGCCAAAGCTCTGAATTCATGGCAGAAAGTATGAATATGGAATATGAAGCAGAAAATTGTAAGAAAACCAATTAGTTCGGTGTGTGCAGTGGCTACAATAATGTATTCAATATGTAAAAGAAAGATTTGGACATAAATTTACGAGCAAACAAAACAAAATACAGTTTTGAGGTGGCACGCTCCAAGATGCACATGAACATGTCTTTGAAATTGTAAGAGAAGATCCGTGGACTGAAAAGTTTATGTTATTTCGTCATCATTTCACCAACAATATAGAATTTTACATCTCAAAAGGAAATATTCTTTATATTCGCGCCTATATTATACAACAGATTATATGATTGGCATAAACACACGCGTAGGCAATATGCTTTGGCCATTTACGATTGGATTACATTCTTGCGCATGAAGAGAAAAAGCGTAATTATTCAATTTACAACTGAAGAATAATAAAATTAAAGAAAAGTTATTGCTTCTCAAAATTATTTCAAAGTTGTGGAGGATTCGTTATGACAATGAAGAAGCAATACAAAAAAAAGTACCTCATCACAAGTTATCAATATCAAAATATTATTACATATATTAAACACATTATGATTTACACGCATCGGTAACCTGTTTAGGTTGTTTCATATAATGCATCGTGCAAATACGTGGGCTCATTTCAGAGCTTTGATTGGAACTCTCTGAACTGAAGCGAGCGGTGGCTCATTATAGTTGATTCCAATGTCACCTCTGTGCACGCATCACAAAAAACAAAACACTGAATTGATCAACACCATATTTAATATGGTGCTACCTTATGGTCCGTAAATTGTTTAAGCAAACATTGGCGTTTCAAAATGTCTTCACCATGAATCAAATATGGTTGACTCGATTTTAGCTCTGTTTGTGAATGCCAGAGAAGTATGACTAGACGTTGGGAACAAAATGAGGCCTGGGGCGAAGGCCCCAACGAAATCTGGGGCAAAATTCCCAGAGTTGACTTGTATTCAACTTTCTCAGTGCGTGCATGGGTATCACACGTCTAATAACCTAACACTTGCTCTCACATTCATCCCAACTCAATTCAAAAGCAGCACTAAATCCAGAATGCGCTTTTTCTAAAACACTTTCATGTGCTATATTTCAAAAAGTGCAAATATGTGCAGGTTTTCTCTTTGCATACAGTAAGAACAATATTTCCACCACGACATATTCAACAATCATAGACATATTATGCCTTATTTTCTACTAAAATACCGTTCTATCATTTGACCATAGTTTATATGCTTCAGTACCACAGCGTTTTCCAAATATGATATTATGTAGTACTGCTACACATCACACCAGCATTCTAAATATACAAAACGATATATATATGTGGGTTGTGTCACGTTTATCAATCACTAAATATCTATACGCAATGTAAGGATAGTCGCATTCAAAGTCAACTTCCTGTCTTCTATCACTAAGCAGCGCCTCTCCGGCTTCGGCGGATAACCAAATTTACACGTGCCATTGGCTCGTTGTAAGCTGCTATCACTTCATTTCCTGAACACTATCTTATGTGTATACTATTAAGGTTTCATTATAACATATTATATCGAGTCAATCTTTCACTTCATTTTTCGAGTTTTTGCCAAGAATTGCCTAGTTTAGCCCCACTGTGCAGTGCATTCTCTGTATATAAAATGCAAAGTAATGCATGTATAACTAAGCATCACACTACCGTCAATACCCGTAGTACTCCAGGAAATAACATACCCTTTCCAGGACGAAAAACATTGTAGCATCCAAGGAATCGATAATCATGGAGGACAGAAGTTAAACTAATTACAATAATCATAAAATTAATCAAAACATGAATTGGCATTTAAAATATTGTTCAATTCGAAGCCTAAAAACATATGTAACAGGTTAGTAAATAGTGTTTTTCCTTTCTTTTCTTCTTCAGATGTTTTCCAGTTCAACGTTCCAGAAATAATTACGTTTCTTGGTCTTCAGGTAATTAATTTTATTTACAGTGTATTGATGTCTTACTGTTATTGTATTCTATTTATATTTGGGCACATTTCTATTTAACACAAAGTCTTTATATTTGGACTATATGAATGAAATGAAATGAAAGAAAATCTGAGTTTTACGTCCCACGGTTATGCCGGTCACGCTAAAGGAGACAGTGATGATAAGAAATGAATGAAATGGTGTAATGAAGAAAGTGGGAGGAAACGGGAGAACCGCGAGGAAACCCACGCACACGGTCTTTATTCACCACAAAGTGCACTTGGCGGGAGCAGGGTTTGAATCGGGGACTCCATGCACCAGAGGTAAACGCTCTACCACTGAGCCATCTATTATTAGCCGATATCTCTAAATATTTCTTTCTCATGGATTTTCTTTATGCTACATTCCGAATTCTGACTTAAACCTGTGCTTTATTTTGCCCGTTTCTTAAACTGGTTCCCGAAATTATAGATTGTGGTTTTCTTCTGTTTACTTTTCTATGTTATTTTTTGGGGTCGACATATGCTACAAAATACCTTTAAACAATTCCGAAAAGAAATCATTATATCGTGCTGTCTTTTGAGTTATTGATTCAGATCCCACGTTAAGTTGTAGCATTAGTCTTAGCAATGTGTCCCCACGGAAGTTTTAAAAAAATATTATGTTTTATCTTTCGCCGTTCCGAGGCAGCTACTGATCATCTAGAAGAAAACATATAAAATGCATTTTCACATATTTAGTAAATCTCTATATAGACAATAAAAAAGTTCTGAGTGAGTGTGTGGCTGATCAATACCCAGGCCAAATAGCTTAAGCTAGAAACTTCAAATTTCGGCAGAATATAGAATATTTTACGTAAAGTAAAATTAAGGAAAGGTACTTGGCAATTCGACGAGGAAAAGCGGAAGAAGGCTGTAATTATTATATTAAAATGTCCATATCTCCGAGTTCTGAAGATTAAGGAACAGGAAATCAGATATAAAGACTTCAAAATAATTAGACACGTGCTTAATATTTTTTTAAAAATATTTGACCTAGATGGAAGAAAGCGGGTGGGAAGAAAAAAAAGTAGAGATTACAATTATTATTATTATTATTATTATTATTATTATTATTATTATTATTATTATTATTATTATTATTATTATTATTATTATTATTATTATTATTATTATTATTACCGTTGATGCGGGCTACTTGGACCCAATTTTGCAATAAATTCGTTCTTTCGGCCTGTTTTCATCCACAAAAACTCGAAGGTTATTGTCATAACCCATATTAAGTGGAACTACAGGTTTTGTTGTACATATCGAGGACAGTTTTAGTTACATATATTGAAAACAAAGCACAGACGATTATTGTAAAAATTGGGTCCAAGTAAGACTCGCGTTCGGGCTACTTGAACCCACCCCCATTTTTTCCTACAGAAAACCATTGAAATCTGCTCTGAGACTAAGTAGGACGTAGGTGTTCCAACAACAACACTTTTTATTTACTGCAAAATACAAACATAACATGTTAAGAGGTACTATCAAATATAATGACTGATTACGTTTTCTTCTACAGCTGCACAAGCCCTATCTATATTAGCAGCGAATCTAGTCGTTGACTGGAGGTGCAGTTTCTAAAATAACTTCACCCAATCTCGACCGGGAAGATTGTCTTAGAAAGCAATGACAGTTCTCCCATGCATGGCTAAATAGGACTTCACAATAAATCTAAAAATCAAGGTAATTAACGAGGAATCCGAAATCACAAACTTTATCAAGATGACTAGTGAAGGCTAATTCTTTTTCTTCAGTGAACACTTTCAGATGGCCCGGATTCTGCCTTGACCTGTTCTTTAATCTTCTTTCTATGGTGGAACGACTTGTCTTGAAGTGAGCTTCTGTTTCTTTTGGCGACATTTTTCCCGACTGAATTCCTGGTAAACATTCTTCAAGCTGTTATGAAAAATCAGCATATTTTCGACCTGCAGGCAATCTTTTATATTGATGTACCATTTTGTACCGGTATCCTTAAGGAAACAATGAAAAGTCTTTACTTGTGTGACACGTGACAACAGACCTTTCTTTTTCATTGATAAAGATAACAAAGGATGGGGTGGGATAAAGATAACAAAAGATGTGGTAAGACAAAATATCCATGTTTTCCAGGTCATATGTACACACTTCATAAATAATGCAATTACGCACACATCTTATTGTATATGAGAAAGTTTACCATGTCAGTTTCATTAACGTATATGTAACTACTTATGTGTTTACTTAGCATTGGTTCCACTTCCTTGCAAATAACCACCGCCCGCTGGAGTCACTCCTCTCGCTCGCTCTCTATACTGCCTGTCGAAACGATTCATAGCGTACGACAAAAACAAACAAACAAAAAAAAAAAAAAAAAAAAAATGACAGCTAGGTGGCAGGGCCAGCCCAGGCTTGTTCTCGTCTACTTCAATGTAGCTGTACAGTAATTCAGCATGTTTCCCCCCAATTTTTGTAGGAAATAGTACACTTTTTCAGTAATTTACTTACATACGGCAAAGTTGTATATACTTTTTAAATAAGAATCTTAATTTTAATTAACAAAAGAAGAAATTCTGCATATATATTATCACGAAGTAATAGAAAGGTTAACACAAAAAAGAACGCAATAGACATGTGGTAGTCATTAACTGTATCAGTCAGTAATGGTATGTAATTTGTGATTTGCATACATACTTCACATATAAAAATAAATAATATTTAAATGAAAATACATGAAGTATAATCCTTATTTTCTCAAAGAAATAAATCCAAAATAGACGAAACACACTCCAACCAATTAAATTACGATCTACTCAGTTGATAAGGCCCAACATAAGCAGATCACATTGCTTGTGTTGACTGAGCACCACCATCATTATGCTATTATTATTATTATTATTATTATTATTATTATTATTATTATTATTATTATTATTATTATTATTATTATTATTATTATTATTATTATTATTATTATTATTGACAAAAAGAGCAACGACTCATCATATCAAAAACACAAGAATGCCGTTGAATTTGCACACTATAAAATGAAGTCAGGATTTACTATCCATCTCCCCAAGATGCATTCTCATATATTTTTTTTTCTAGGCCAACCCCCAAAAATTTGTTCCTGATACGTATATATCCTCCGCAAGACTGGATTTAACACTAGAACAACTAGACTCGAGCCTAAGGGCACAACGATACGATCGCCCGTTGAACCACAATTTAATAAGTGAAACGAAAAAATGCAAAAGATGAAAATGATTAAATACAGTAAACACCCTCCATGACGTTCAGTATGATTATGTTAATAGATACCTTCGCTCGGTACAAAACAAGGAGAAAGGCAGTTTATTTTAAGGACAAACGCTTATAGACCCTACGCATCTGATTTTGGACAATGACAACAATTTCCATATTATACTGTCTCATAATCATACTGTGACTTTTTAGTATTTGAATATTAACATTTTACGGCCGAAAATTCGAAACAATATCTTTTATTCTTACACAAACTGATCATTCTCTGTTAATTTATTTTAAAAGACGTAAATTTGTATAAGTTTGACTTTCTTTACAGCAAATTGAAAACGAAAATTCGTTAAAATTTGAGCAAAAATAATATATATAGGGGCAGGGTGGCCCAGTGGTACAGCGGTTATCTCTGATGCGTGGGGTCCCTGATTCAATCCTCCGCCAAGTAAGTTTGTGATGAACAACATGGTGTTCGTGGGTTTTCTCAGGGTACTTTCGTTTCCTTCCACCAATCAACATTCACTTGCCTTAATCATGTCTTCCTTAGCCTAACGGGTATAATCGTGGGATGTTACTCTGAAAAATATATATAAATATTATATTGTGTTAAAATCTTGTACATCGGCATGAGGCAGCATCGGCCTATGGGTGGAAAAACATTAAATCTGACACCGACCCTGCAGCTATTTTCTGGCGAACGACGCGCTCCACTCACTCCAAATTTCAATGTTATTATCAATAATAATTAATAATAATAATAATAATAATAATAATAATAATAATAATAATAATAATAATAATAATAATACGAAACGGTAGAAATTCTCCAATACTCATTTTTAGAATTTCAACTGTCTTTCTGGAAATGAGTGAATTTGCAAGAAAATCAAAACGCTTCGTTTATGCTTTCTCCATATGTGAATAGTGGTTTCTCAGGTTTTTTTTTTTCAATATTTTTTCTGATAACAGCAATTTATACTTTTCATCATTATAACAGTTCTACAAAGTGCACTGAGAAAAAAAAATGTAGGTGGCATACTTAAAAACGTAGGTTACATTCGTAATTCCTGTAGTTTCTGGACTTAACGTACAACCGTATATAACATCCTGCAGCAAACGTATAGCTGAAAAAGTATGTATTATACGTACTGTCTGCACAAGTGCAATGACGTCATTCGTGTGACGTTATCTGCAGTAACAAGTATATACGGAGGTAATATCTAGCTTTGTGACGTCAGGGTCGTATGTAGCATGTGGGTTAATAATGACGACATACACTGACTATCAGGACGGAGCATGATTTCAAGAAGTATGCAATATACGTTCTGTACGTATGTTTCTTGCGTTCAACCCCGAGACAGCATCTATATTGTACTTGTGCCCCATACGTACGACTAGATACAGTATACGTATTGTACGTATGTATTATACAGATTTTCCTTATGTCGCACACAGCTTGTCCAGATACAGCATACAGAATATCCGTATGCACCATACAGAGTGCATATATGTAGCTTACAGACTGTCTGCATGCAGCATATAGATTATACGTATGTCGCGTACAGGTCGGCCATATGTAATGTATAGATTGGATGTATATAGCTAATAGGTTGTCCATATGAAATATACAGATTTTACCTGTATCGAATACGTATTGCCTTCTTGTAATGTATGGATCGGACATATGCAGGATCTAGAGTGTACGTATAGTGCACCATTATTAAAGTGCTGCAACATACTGCAAAGTGCATGATACATTCTTACTGTAATGTTGTCAAATATTGTTTTACTCTGTATGAAAACAAAAATAGCTTAAAATATGGTTGATCTCCTTTGTGCCAATAATAATAAAATTAACAATACTACACTTTTCAAATCTTAGTTTGGAGCAGTGAAACTGTCCAAAGAAATGTATTTACCTGCAGGGTGTCCTATAAGTTTGGGCTTCCTGCTAATTCGTTGGAAAGCTACTGCAAAGTCAAGTGTTGAAAAGTGACACAAGCGTTAATTTTAAAATTATGGGCACAAAGCAGGGGCGGATCCAGGACGGACTTCTGGGGGGGGGGGCGGTCGGCGGTAATACTGCTACTTTTAAGAGCTCCAAACTTGTTATGGATGGGTTTATTTATATATAAAATAAGAAAGTTTCCTCTTGTGGGGGGGGCGATCGCCCCGATCGCCCCCCTCTGGATCCGCCCCTGGCACAAAGGAGGTTAACCATATATTAAACTATTTTCGTTTCCATACAGAGTAAATCAATATGTGATATATTACTGTAAGAATTTATCATATGGTTTGCAGTTAGTTAGTTGCAGCACCTCAATAATAATGCAAAATGCACAGCCTTATACAATCCTATATTCAAACTCAAACAAGATTTACGTACAATCATTTATTAAGCTGTTATCATCCATTGCTTGTACGATATAAAGATTATTTTACCTCATTCTTTTCCTTAATAGTATCTTCTACTAAAGTGCAGTTGTTACCACAAGAGGCCTGAATAGAATTTTCCAGAAATAACTTCTCTGTACATTTTAATTAACAGGTATTTTTTTTTTTAATGTCGCAATAATTAAAAGTGTGGTGTCAGCCGGAAACGCATTCGCTTACAATATTATTCCTACTCAGTACTCGCCATTAAAAATGAAACACCAAGAAGGAGACTGGGTAGATGCGCCAAAGTTCCCAGGCCGATACCTAATAGTAAGTGCAGAATACTCTTAAACGTTCGCTGTATTCGCTGTGTGACAACGTGGTGACAGCGGAGGCGTTGTGCAGCCATCGACTAAACATATTTATTCTTCCCTGCTATAGACATTCTGCAAATTTGGACTTTCCTGGATGCATCCTTCTTAGTGCAACATTTTAAGGAAAGAGCAATTTAACAGTCTCATACATTGCTTAAAGAAAGAGCAATGATTCTCAGAATTACTCGGAAGATATATATACACAATAATTTAAAACGGTTATTTCAAACTTTGCAATTCAAAGCACGAAAAGAACTATAGATAAAGGAACACTGATTTTAGCCAAATAGTAATTAGTAAACTCAATCACACTCAGTACCATTAGTTGCTTGGTGTTATCCGTAAGTCAGAGATCACGGTATCTCATTTCGTGTAGATTTTTGCATTTGTTTAACGCTAAAAATGTATTTTATCGCTAATTGAACCCAGTACCATATATATACCGACAGGACGTACCTTAGTCACAAGGTGACATGAGTGAACCACTAAACTATTCGATTGACACCTGCGGCCTTGTCAACACTAGAGAAAGTTACAAAGTGATTAAGTAAATACGGAACATAGTTCATACAAAGTATAGCGATGTATGAAGTCTCCGTTTCATACGACTTGGATAAAGGATACATCTGAAATAGCAACAAAGAAATATATAATGATTTCTCTGGATAATTTGGATTAGTCCAGAATTCGAACACACACACGCTGGTAAGTCCAACATTTTTTTTTTTTTTTTTTTTTTAACTTCGTTCTTCGGATTCCCAATAAAGTTGACTACTGAAAAGCTTAGTTATAGATTCTGTATTAAAACAACACCTTCGCTAGACATGTTCAGTATACACATTGTCTTACATACAGAACAATACATTAGTTATTAATGCATGTCTGAAATAATAGTGCTTCGTATAGAATTTTACTTCATCCAATCGCAATAGCACAAAGATAAAAAATATTGCTAGGGATAATGTTCTTATTACAGAGAAAAAGAATTAAAATGACTTAACATTAACAATCATTTTCTTTAAACAGAGATAATATTTTATTATAATTTATGGAAGAAAGAAATAATTTGTAGTACAGTATCTTTATTAGGGTTATATATTCGTACAAAATAATGTAAGTACAACTGAGTCTGTCTTCAGAAAGGGCGTACTTTTAGCCACAACCTACACTGCTTCTTTTGACTGTCTTTCAAGCAGAATCCTTGTTTGATGCACGAAATACCTGCAACAAAAATCAGAAAATATTTAAAATGTTATATTCAGTGTGCTTAATTTGGTTGTACTTAACAATACAAAGTATCTTAACATTTTTGACATTAAATGGACAAAATCTGTTCGGTCAGGTATGGACTTTTGGGTTGCACGTAGAAAAACTATGAAGTGTTTATTGATGCTGAACAACAACTCAAAATGTATTACCATTCAAAAGTAAGTGGGTACCTCAATGGTGTTCGGGCTACCATGGGGTACCTAATGTCTGTATTTTTTAGATATATGAAAATATATGTCTCTAAAATGTAAGGAACTGACATCTGTTTACCGAAAACCTCAACTCGGTAAGCCTTATGGATATCGAGATATGGGAAAATAAAGAGCGACACTACAGAACTGTGGAGTTTGCGTACTAGATGGTGCAGTTTCGGAAACGTAATTACGAGGGCTTACAACAACCTCAAAAGTAGTTTCAATTAAATACACTACACACACGCCCTGATGGGGGTTTTCGGGTACCATGATATTCCCAGAACTCTCATTTCTAAATATTCTAAAATATGTCTTAATAACGTTTTAAAGAACGTTAGAGGTGTGTGTTTAAAGAAACCGCAAGTCGGTACGCCTAACAGTTACCGAAATATGGTGAAATAAAAAGCGACACCATAGGTACGTGGAGCTTGCATATTAGACAGTACAATTTAGAAAATTAATTAAAATATGACTATCAAGATATTGTCAAATAAAGGGAGGATCCATATAGTTATGGGGTTTTCGTGTTAGGTGGTAAAATTTCCGAAACCGGTCATGTAAAGTTAATAAGCATCAGTAGCAATTTCATCTTAAAATAATTAGGTATTTCCATGGAGTTTAAGAACATCATGGGGTCTACCAAGATTAAATTTTAAAAGTTTTGTAAAATATATTTTGACATTTGTAAAGAGTATTAGAAATATGTATTTACCTAAAAGTTCCAGCTAGTACATCTAGCAGCTAGAGAGACACCATACAATAAAAGCGTATTAGATCTTGAAATTTCAGAAAACAATTATTGATCCTAACAAAAGTTAAATAAGATGGTACTTATATGGGTTAAGTGAGAACCTCAGACTCGTCAGTACAATTTCGATCGAAAGATTAATTCAGCTCTAAATTTTCTTTGGACAATTCCAAGCGTTCATCGGGCTCTGAAATAAAGTGAACATTTTTTGTCAATATCTAATATAGCAAGCGAGATATAAGGAATTATGTATTTTATGACGTCGTAAAAATAGAGACCCACATGGATTTGTACTTTTGAGTATTTGCTGTAAGAAGAAGAAATTTCAGAAAACAACCGTATATACCTTAATAGACAATTAAATGGGCGGGGGCACAGTGGCTTAGTGGTAGAGTGCTTACCTCTGGTGTATTGGGTTCTTGGTTCGATCCACGGCCAAGTCAGTTTGTAGTGGACATCGTATTCGTGGGTTTTCTCGGGGTACTCTCCTCCCACCTTTGCATTCCATCAATTCTGTCAACAACATTCACTTTCTTTAATCATAATCTCCCTGAGACTAAAATGCATAATCGTGGGTCGCTACACTGAAATATTTCCTTTTATTTAATTTTAAAATTAAATAGGGAGTTAAGTATGATCGTATTTCTATGGGTTAAGTGAATACTCCAATAGTTTCTGCAAAAAAAAAAAAAAGATTAGTTAAATACCCTACCACTAAGCTACTGTGTCCCCGCCCACTGAATTGTCTATTAAGGTATATACAGTAGTTTTCTGAATTTTTTTCTTATAGGAAAGACCCAAAAGTACAAATCCATAAAGATCTCTATTTTCACGTCATAAAATATATAATTCCTTATATCTTATTTACTATCTTAGATATTGACAGCGAATTTTCATTCTTTTGCACAGCTCGACGAACCCTTGGAATTGCCTGAAGAAAACCTAGGACTGAACTAATCTTTCGATCGAAATTGTACTGAGGTACTGATTTAACCCATAGAAGTACCATCTTATTTAATTTTGTTGCGACCAATAATTGTTTCCGAAATTTCAAGCTTTTATTTCACAGTGTTTCTCCAGATGTTAGATGTACTAGCTGGAAGTTTTGGGTAAATACATATTTCAAATACTGTTTACAAATGTCAGATTATATTTTCAAAAGCTTTTAAAATTTAATTTTGGTAGACTCCATGATGTTCTAACACCCCATGAAGATATCTAATTACTTTAAGATGAAATTGCTACTGGTGTTTATTAACTTTCCATGACCGATTTCGGAAATTTTAGCATCTAACACGAAAACCCCTTAACTGTGTTGGTCCTCCCTTTATTTGACAACATCTTGATAGCCGTTAGTCATATTTTAATTCAATTTCCGAATTGTAGCGTCAAGTATGCAAGCCCCACATACCTATACTTTATTCCCCCCCCTAAAAAAATAAGTTCTTTACATTTTAGAGACATGTATTTCCATATATCTAAAATGCAGAAATTAGGTACCGCATTGGAACCCCATTGGAGTACTCACTTACTTTTGCATAGCAAGGTAAAAACGCCAGTGGTTCTCACTTTAAGTTTGAAAACATACTATTTTGTCTCTTCTCTGAGCATCGTGAATCTGTCGGAGCTGTACCATAGTTGGAAAGACTCACTGATCCTTCCTATAGTGACCATGTAGTCAGAATTCAAAAAGGAGTAGCCCTTGAAGGAAAAACAATATTTTAAAATCCTTGCACCAGTAGTCGTCACCTTAAAATCAAAATGTTCCAGTAGTAGTCAGGATTTTCTACCAGTGTTCATCACTCAAATAACTTGACAATTTATTCAAAAACGCACTGTGTATCAGTTTAGGGTTGAGAATACAATATAAAGTAGTAAGCTTAATAACTTTGCATCACTTTTAGCACTCAAGAAAGAAAATAAAAACGTTTTTACATACTTTTTAAAGCAATTTCAGAAAGAAAAATGTTAACTGAATTCAAAAGTTAACTGTATATCACTTCCACGTTAAGAGTACAATATTAAATACTATGTTTAATAACTATACGTCACTTTAAACTCTCGAGAATGAACATAAACAATTGTACATACATTTTAAAAACAATCTGAGAAACAAAATAAGTTAACTGAATTCAAAATTTAATTATACATCACCTTAAGCTTAAGAATACACTATAAAATGCTGAGATTAATAAAAACTGAAATCTTTAAGTTTAACGTCCCACGGTTATGCCGGTTAGGATAAGGAGACGGTGATAATGAGAAATGAGTGAAATGGTGGAATGAACAAAGTGGGAGGAAACGGGAGAACCCCGAGAAAACCCACGAGCAAGGTGTTTGTCCACCACAAAGTCCACACGGCGCGAGTTGGGATCGAACCAGGGACCCCAAGTACCGGAGGTGAACGCTCTACCACTGAGCCACCGCCCCCCCTGAGATTAATAACAATGCATTACTGAAGAATGAAAACAAAAATGTTTTAGCTACCTATATTGTATTTACATGTTATTTCTCATTAACATTTTTTTTTTTGATAACTCATGATCAAGTCTAGGGATGCGCAAGAGAAAAGATTTGAGGTTGTCTCCTCTCGAAAAGGTGCCGCGAAAGTTGTCTCGTCTCGAAAACTGGATCCGTTTCTATTGGAAAAGCTCTATCTTGTCTCGAATTTCGTAACAAAAATTGTCTCGTCTTGTCTCGTGCGCATCCCTAATCAGGTCCATAGCCAAACACTTCATTTCGGAGGGTGCTCGATAGGGCTTTGGGATATCCGAATTTAGATATAGATAATCGATGTCGACAAACTATCGAAACTTGTTCGAAATATCGAAAAATACAGCAATATCGAAATATAAACAATATCAAAAATCGAAAATATAGAAATATGAAAGAGATCAAAAATATGGATATATCGAACAAAAATGGATATATGATCTTGGAATACGATTTGGTGGAATAATGAGGGAGAAAAATAATCATTGATTAAATATTAAATTGAAAAGAAATAAGAGCCTGACGCTCAAATACTTATCTATCCGGCACCCATCTTGATCCCCATAAAATATCATGAAGTGCTTCATTGATTCTAAACCCAATAATAGTAATTTAACAATAAACACAATATATAATTTACTACGCACCTTGAAATGTAGAAATTAATGATTGTAATCCCCAGCTTTCCAATAGACCTTTGATTTCTCCAAATGAAGATTCGGATATCTTGTTTCTTCTCAAGCAATAATGGGTTACAATAATCAGTTGCAGTCCAAAGCCAAGTCACTAAGTTAAGCATAAAAATAAAAGAATTCATTAGTTAGATGCATACAAAATCCTACGCATGTAAATCCGAATCTACTTGTATTAAATTGTAAATTTAAACAAACTAAATTATACTACAGTTATAGTGACATCAAACATACATTAAATAAGGTATACAGGGTGTCTCAAAAGTCCCCTGACATAGGGTAACTCTGTTATTATCAGAGTTACAACAGAATATAGGAGGGAAAAGCATATCCAATTATGATGTTTTCAATCTAAAGTGAAGGAATTTTTAAAATCGGATGACCCGTTTGCGCTGTACACTCTCTATGCGCCCAATGTGAAATGAAAATGCAACGTTGCCATTTACCTGGACCCACAACAGAAGTGAGTGAAGTTACTGTCTTTTACGCTAACATGTCGATGGCCAGCCCCCGTTTCAAACAGTAACTTCATTCACTTATGTCGTGGGTCCAGGTAAATGACAACGTTGCATTTTCATTTAAAATTGGGTGCATAAAGAGTATACAGCAATAATCTTGTCCGATTTTTTAAAAAATGTTCACTTTAGATTGAAAACGTCATATTTCGAGATGTTTTTCCTCTTACATTTTGTCGTAACTCTGATAATAACAGAGTTACCCTATGTCAGGGAACGTTTGAGACATCCTGTATACATCATAAGAGGTTCCTTTCTTAATTCTACACGGATGTGGTTTCATTGAATGTGAGGTGGGTGATACACATTAGGCCTTTTGGGAGTACGTCACACGGACGACCGTAATTTTGTGTTCAAAATTTTTATGAACTGGTGGGATATGTGATACATATGGCCACGGGCTAGAATTTTCTCAGTATGTCAAATATGCAATCAGATTTCATGCAGCTTAATTTGGTGAAAAGCTATTGCCAATTGAACGTTACATTTACCTCTTTCTTGCAGATGTTGAACCATGCCGTTAGCACGTGAGGAATGGATCGAAATAATCAAACTGTGGGGCGGGAGGAGTATATGTGCAGTGGTTGCCGATTGCAGAGTCATCCACAATGTGACTCTGTGTCACATGTTTCAGTGTCACAGTAATTAACTAAATTTGAGAAGACGGGCACATTCGTGAACATACATCGTAGCGGTTCAAACTCGCGGGACCTTGTTCCTTCCCCATTTTGAACCGGTACATGAAAATGCCATTTACTCCATGTTTGCCTGCGCCGATTTTGAAAATTCCTTCACTAATCGATTTCTCCCGTTGAGTACTACAAGAACCAGTTAAAATCTCGCGGGCCCTTTATTCTTCCCCATTTTGAACCGGTACATGAAAGTGGGATTTTTTTTCATGCTTGCCTGCGCCGATTTTGAAAATTCCTTCACTAGTCGATTTCTCTCGACGAGTACTACAAGAATCAGTTAAAATCTCGCGGTCCTTTTTTCTTCCCATTTTGAACCGGTACCTGAAAATGCGATTTTCTTCATGTTTGCCTGTGCCGATTTTGAAAATTCTTTCAGTAATCTATTTCTGTCTTCGAGTACTACAAGAATCAGTTAAAATCTCGCGGGCCCTTTTTTCTTCCCCATTTTGAACCGGTACATGAAAATGCGATTTTCTTCATGCTTGCCTGCGCCGATTTTGAACATTCCTTCACTAATCGATTTCTCTCGTCGAGTACTACAAGAATAAGTTAAAATCTCGCGGTCCTTTTTTCTTCCCATTTTGAACCGGTACATGAAAATGCAATTTTCTTCATGCTTGCCTGCGCCGATTTTGAAAATTCCTTCACTAGTTGATTTCTCTCGACGAGTACTACAAGAATCAGTTAAAATCTCGCGGGCCCTTTTTTCTTCCCATTTTGAACCGGTACCTGAAAATGCGATTTTCTTCATGTTTGCCTGTGCCGATTTTGAAAATTCTTTCAGTAATCTATTTCTGTCGTCGAGTACTACAAGAATCAGTTAAAATCTCGCGGGCCCTTTTTTCTTCCCCATTTTGAACCGGTACATGAAAGTGGGATTTTTTTTCATGCTTGCCTGCGCCGATTTTGAACATTCCTTCACTAGTTGATTTCTCTCGACGAGTACTACAAGAATCAGTTAAAATCTCGCGGTCCTTTTTTCTTCTCATTTTGAACCGGTACCTGAAAATGCGATTTTCTTCATGTTTGCCTGTGCCGATTTTGAAAATTCTTTCAGTAATCTATTTCTGTCGTCGAGTACTACAAGAATCAGTTAAAATCTCGCGGGCCCTTTTTTCTTCCCCATTTTGAACCGGTACATGAAAGTGGGATTTTTTTTTCATGCTTGCCTACGCCGATTTTGAACATTCCTTCACTAATCGATTTCTCTCGTCGAGTACTACAAGAATCAGTTAAAATCTCGCGGTCCTTTTTTCTTCTCATTTTGAACCGGTACCTGAAAATGCGATTTTCTTCATGTTTGCCTGTGCCGATTTTGAAAATTCTTTCAGTAATCTATTTCTGTCGTCGAGTACTACAAGAATCAGTTAAAATCTCGCGGGCCCTTTTTTCTTCCCCAAGCCAATATTTTTTTGTATATTTTGAATGTATTCAAGTATGGAACAAAAGTATTATATAATTCCCTTAGTAGGCTTCTCAACTTAATATTTTTCAACTTAAATTTTATTTATTTTAATTATTTATTTTCTTGTGACTCAATATTTAATTGCAATCGTTCATTGGGGAGAAGGGTGGCCATTCTCAAATATATAAATATAGTATTCTTAAAATTTATGTGTTCTCGTACTATTAGTTTCTTCCACTAGACCTGGAAATTGCAAAATTAATACCTGGAAAACCTGCAAAATTCAGGGAAATTGAGTTCCATATTTATGTATGAACACTGCTATTTACAATTTTTTTTTTTTCGAATAGGGAGAACTGTACGAAAGGGTGGTTTGAGAATAGTATAACAGTAGGTTTCTGGGAGTGTTGTTCGAAATGAAATCTTTAAGTTTTACGTCCCACTATTATGCTGGCTAGGCTCAAGATGACGGGGAGTTGTTCGGTGGGGGTCAATGTTGCCAATTTTGGGTAAAGTCGCTAAATAAGGGGAATTCGACCTCAACGATAGTGCAGGGTGACCATAAAATTTTCAGTTAAAAACGGGACAGGTTCTTGCAACACTAGACTTTTAGATCTACCTTTGTTCTTATCAGTGCCTTGATATCAGAGTTCCCCCTCTCTCTCTTCGTTACAGAGCGGGTACTTATGAAAAAGGAAAGACCCCAAGCACCAGAGGTGAACGCTCTACCACTGAGCCACCGCGGCCCCCGGCCGGGAATCGAACCCGGGTGTCCCACGCCAAAGGCGTGTTCATTAACCACTTAGCCACGAGGGAGCTCATCTGTGAGGCAGTGTAAACCCCCAAAAAAGAAAGAAAATAAACGCACACTGGATGTTTGCGCAACTGAGGATCAAAACATTCTCAATGGAGTATGAGAAATAGTAAACGTCAATCAATGTGTGCTTTTGCTTATTCATTACTTCGTTAATACTTAATTCCTTCTAGAAATAGTGAAACAATACTATGAAGAAACACTAATTAAACTAATAACAATTACGTTGTATTTCTTACCATACCGTTTTTACCACCCATAGAATTTCAATCTAGCACTATACTGCATTAGTCACGCCGTAACGAAAGCTGAAATTCAAAGACCTGGCACTCGTTAACTGTTGAAGCTGTGTTGTAGCTACCTGTATATCACGCGGCCTGCGTTGGTACTCCTCAACATAAATACGTCACAGCCCAAAGCCAGGAAACATCACAAACAGAAGACAGGGGCACAAGCAGTGCCTGACACTTCACGAACTCAAACCCACCAAGACTCAACTCAACATGACCTTCAATTACGTTCTAGAAACCAAACCAGTGCTAAGGCACAAACTCACCAACTTCCTATATGAAAACACAAGAAAAAAATCTAACGTTTTGGTTCCAAAGTGATGACATAACAATAATACTAAAAAGGTTTTAATTTTCAGTAACCCAAACATTAATTAACTAGGGAACAACAAAGCAAAAATAAATAAATAAAAATAAATTAAATTAAAAAATAAAAACCTGACAAGTAAGCTCTCCCTGACTACTTTTTTTTTTAAATTTCAGTGAGGCTGTAAAATATGTCAATATCTTCGTTATATATATATATATATATATATATATATATATATATATTTCATTGTAAACAAGTTCTTTAAACAAAAGAAAGCTCTGAGAGCGCTTACCTCTGACGCGGTAGGTCCCTGGTTCGATTCCTGCTCCCGACAAATAGGCTTTTGGTGAACACTGTAGTTGTGGTTATTCTTAAGACTTTCCAGTTTCCTTACATTTTCTTGATTCCACCATTATCATGTATCTCATCGTCACCTTCTCTCTTACATTGATGTACAATCATGGGGCGTTAAACTAAAAGAAAAAAAAATCTTGCAAATATCCTAGTAAAAATGAGTTTTCTAAACTACACTAGTGGCCCCGCGTAGCGTATTCGCTAACGCTCTCGCCTTCGGTGCGAACGGTCCCGGGTTCGATCCCGGTGGGGGAACTCGGTCGAAAAAGTATCAAAAGATTTTAAGTCCAGCCATCCTGAATGAGGTTTCCTTGGCTTTTCCTCATTCACAGCAGGCAAATGCCGGAGTGGTACCTAACATATAGGTCCCAGGCCGTTTTCTTCCTTCCCAAATCCAAAAATGAAAATGAAATCTTTGAGTTTTACGTCCCACGGTTATGCCGGTTAGGCTAAAGGAGACGGTGATGATGAGTAATGTATGAAATGGTGGAATGAAGAAAGTGGGAGGAAACGGGAGAACCCCGAGAAAACCCACGCACACGGTGTTTGTCCACCACAAAGTTTACTTGGCGGGAGCTGGGATCGAACCCGGGACCCCAAGCACCAGAGGTGAACGCTCTACCACTGAGCCACCGCGGCCCCATTTTTCCCCAATCCATTCTTCCCTTCCTTTCCCCGGATAGTGTGATCACCGAGGGAAGTCATCCCTCATATGCGACGGGCTAACAAGGCCATTGATGCCGAAAGCCCAGAAATCTAAATCTTCACTACACAAGGGAATTTTCGCGCTGAAAACGGTTTATTAGCAATTATGTTAAGCAGCCCTGTAGTAAAACTGCTCCAAGTAATAAATCATCACATATAAAACGGAATGAATAAACACATAACATTCATTTTGCTACCTTGAAATGTAAAATGTTTCAAAACATTAATATTCAAAGATTTCTCAAAATTCAGATTCACCCATTCCATTGTCCTCAATCATTAACGAGTTTTACAATAGTAAGAATTGTATTCATAAACTACATTACTTACTTAGTACTATATTAAAGCAAGTTACACTAAAAGAATATATAATTAATGGAATATTTAACTAAAGTAATAGTTAACTAGTGTACTTACCCAAGCATCTGTTTCCTTCCTCTCTTCTTTTCCGTTTGTAAACAACCTCGTTTCGCAAGCAAAAGACGGTAGTTCAATGACGTCAGCCATGGCGAAAGAAAGAGGTGTCTATAGGCGGCCTGGATCTCACACACAGATGGACGTATTTAACATATAGCTGAAGTATTTAACATACGTATACGTATGTAAAATACGGAAGATTGTTAGATGTCAGACATTCTGCAGCGACATGATGTAATATCTAAGCGGGTAAAAGGCAGTACCTATGTAGTATATGGATAAAGTACGCTCCGTACAGATTTCCTTAGTAAACATAACGAATCCTTGTATTTGTACAATATACCGCTGTCCGGATAATGGATTTTTCTCAGTGTGCATTCCACAGAACTGGCAAACATAATGGCTCATATTACTCAATGAATCTATCGATTTCTTGAAATCCGGTATAGTAGCCTCAACGAAAGTAACACAGTTTAGATTATATTAGTTTGCCTTTCTAGGTGGTTCTTTTAGTCCTCTATTAAAAACACATTGAGCACAGAGTCTTGTTTCAGCTTCCGAACTTTACATTGACAAAAAGATTATTTTACAGAATGTTGACAACAAACAATAGACCTGTCTGTCTGGAGGAATTCAGTTACTTCCCTTCGTATCATCATGTCTTGATATTTTATTTATTAACAATTTTTCTGCAGTTGAATATTCGATGTATTTCGTGAAACGATATCCCAACGTATTTTAAAATACGTCTTCGTAACTTAGAAAAGACTATATACCAGTAATACATTTTAATTTGCGAAAACATTGAACCCTACAATGTATTTTCCTCTATGAGATGTATACTAACAAGCCTCGCTTAGTGCTGCACCCATGCGGCGGAATTTGGAAAAATATTCGTACGGCGATCTCTATGTTATTTTTGGTGATTCGACAGGCAGTATAGAGAGCGAGCGAAAGGAGTGACTCCAGCGGGCGGTGCAAATAACACATAAAAGTTTGGCGTTCAATAAATACACTGTTTTCGTCAACAATCTTTATCACCAATGCTGCTCAATCGTAGCCTACCACAGAACTAGTTTCAATGTGTGTACGCCTACATTATGATCCCATCTAACTGATCTAACTCTGAACTCACTCATTATTGCATTGCATATGGGACTTTAAACGAGTTTTTGGTATGGGTCCAAGTAGCCCGCAATTACGGTATTATTATTATTATTATGTTATCTATATCTTTGAGTCCCTTAACGTTAGATACAAAAATTTAATATTTGAACTTTAAATTGGAAGTAATTAAACATGTGTTATAGCACTTTTTGATATTTGTCCTAGAAGAAAAGAAGAGCATGAAATATGGTATTTGAATTTTTAATGGCAAATAAAGACATATTTAAGTCTTTTTCGAAGTTTGATCTGGAATGAAAGAAACAGGGGTTGGGGGCTTCTCCAAGATGCCAATACAATTCTAGATGTTCGAACATTGTGCGAAGCTTCCAGTTCACGCGAATTCTATGTGAAAGGTGCCATAGGAGGACCACAAATATTGCCCATAGTAACACATGAGTGCATTGCTAATAAATAAAGGAAAAATACATTAAAATATTTTAAAATAGGGACTTCGGAAAACAAAAGGAATCGAGGGATACAAAAAGAATCGGGATACAAAAAGAATCGAGTATAATAATGGTGTAACCAGAATCAAGTCGATGTGTATATATTTTCTTAATGTGCGACAAGAATAGAGGCATACTGAAGTTAGGGATCTCTGGATATTCTTCTTTTTTGTTATTCTAGTTGCAACTATCATAATAATCATCATCGTCATATGTATTCTGCCATTATTGGCAGGCCACTTGCTGCAACTGAGAAGCTTCCATGCTTCGCAGTCTTCCGCTAACCTCTTCTTGTTAACCCCGTCTTCACGTATGATTTTTCTGTTTTGATATCGTCCATATATGTAGTCTCATTCGCCCTCTCCCTCTTTTTCCTGACACCATACCCTCTAGCACATACCTCATGATACAGTTTCTTCTTATCCAATGTCCCAACCAGTTTCTCTCCCTGTTCTCAATAATATCTAAAATTGTTCTTTTCTCCCCACCATTTCTAACACAGTCTCATTTACTTCCCGCTCGATCCAGCTAATTCACTCCATTCTTCTTAAGGCTACCATATTTTCACAGCACGAAATCGGGACATTTTTAAAAATCACATTGGTCAGCCCAGCACGAAATTTTGTATATATTTTTATTTACCTTCTCTCAATGCATTAGTAAACAAGTAAACTGGATAAACCCTGGAAAATCCTGGATGGCCAGCAGCTGAGATCAAACCTGCTACCCCTCGAATACTATTACGTCAAGGCTTGAGCCACTACGTCCCTTCGGAAAGAAGGCTCAAAGTAACATGAAAAACATTTTTAATTTTCAACTATAAGATCACTACAGAAGAGAGTGAATAAGCATAACCGTCTCCGGAAAACAGAGAAAAAAAAACAGTGCGGAATTTTTGGCGAATTTCTAAAGAATTTAATAAAAGAAACAAAGAGAAAATCATTGAAATTTTTAATAGAACTGCAAATTACGTTCGGCTTTTTTTCTCTGTGTTTGAAGTAACTAATTTAAAATAAAACCAGGAAGTAATTTGAAATAGCAATTAATAATGGAAGATTTACTTACATAATGATGAAGTCAATTCAATAATCCTTTCTGAGAAGTTCGCACCATCAAGATGGGTACACACAAAACCCGAATACACAATCAGTTTACAGATATTTCTGCGTGCCATGGATTCTCTTTAACAGGTCTTTCTTCGTACATAACATTTTATAAAAGTCCACACAAGTGTAATCGAAGTTTATTCTTGTGATTAAGACAGATCTTAAAGTTTCGACTGAGAAATTAGACTTCTCACTTGTCCAAATGTTATTCATGATGGAGAACACTCGTTCTGTTGGCGCGTTGGCTCCTGGCAAACACAGGAGAAACTCGACGAGCTTCATGAAATTTGTATAGGGTATTTCGTTACTTTTAAAGTGAGAGAAAATTTCCACCCAGCGCCCATCTGATGATGTGTTCCCTGACTTCCACTCGTTTAACTTCTCAAGTGTGACAATTTTTTTTATGTACACAAATTCATCATACAGTACACATTCATCAATCTTGTGTGAATGCAGAAGAGTTTGAAGGAAGTTCACGTCTTTTCTATTTCTTCCCACGTAAGAACAGATCTGAGGGTTACCCACTTAAAATTTTCCAAATTTTCTAAATGTTCAATCCACTTGTTCAAATAATCTACTGCAGTTTGATAAAATACATGGACGTATTGGCGAAATTTATGAACTTCGGAATGAAGTCCCTCCTTCTCTAACTTATCAAGTATTCTTCTTACTGACGAGGAGAGAAAACAATCTTCAGACTTGGAAAGGAGGTTTACTTTCAAATTTTGTATTGCTTCAATAACTTCAAAAACAGTGACACACTGCCCTTCCACTCTTTCAATTGCAGCCTGAAAAGTAGATGCCTGGTTGTGAACAAAAAATAGCCATGCCTTGGACAAAGAGTTTTCGAAAAATAACTTCAAGATAAATGGACATTTATCTTGAGACTGAAAATACGACTTCAGTGGCTCAAACATTTTCAGTAGTCGCTCCACAGCAGGAAGAAGTGCGAGCCATCTTGTTTTGCTGTATCCTAGATATTTTGGTATTCCTGTTCGACAAATTGGCAGAATTCCTTTAAGTTTTCTACACGCACAGTGTATAAATAGAAATAAGAATATATTCTGGAAACGATGCACTCAATATCAACTGGAAGCATGTCAGCAGCAGTTCGAATAGTGTTATGAATAATATGAGCTGAACATCCCACCCCGAGTATATTATGGCCCAAGATCTCTTGCAGTTTCTTGTACACGTTGTTAACTCCTTTCCTATAGACGCCTCCAAAATTACAATTGGTGTTATCAGCACACAGAGCAACAGTTTTCTCACCGGCGTGGACATTTTTCAAACACTTCATTAAATATGTACTCACAATTTCAGCTGTTTCCCCAGGTAATGATTTCACTTCTAATAGTTTTACCTGTATACCTTTTTCACTGTCAAAATATCTTAGTAGCACCGGGAAGATTTTAATGTTTTTGTGGTTTGATGCATCGGTCATGACCGAGATGAAGTTTGACTTTCGTATCAGGGGCGGACTGGCCCACCCTGCTATCCTGCAAATGCAGGGTGGGCCCCCAAACAGGTGGGCCCCCTCCACCAACTTTAAAAAGATGTGCTCAATTAAACTTACCAGCATCAAAAATATCCGTGTAACGTGGGTTATTGTCACCACAGCATGGCGCGTCCTCAGGTTGCGGATCGAGGAGAAGGCCTCTAGATATAGAGGTTAGCTGCGAATATACTGAATAAGCAGTCGCGGACAGCCGACTAGGAGTGGTCCTCCAGCTTGGTGGTTGGGGTAGGGCTAACAACCTCATCCTGTAAAAAAAAACCACTTGTTCAGAAATATTCACAAAAGCCTCGGACAAGGACTGATAACTTGGCACGACCTCAGCAAAAGAAAATGGACATGAGATTTGGAACATGGAATATTAGGAGTCTTTATAGGGCAGGCGCGTTAAAATCCGTAACGGGTGAGTTAGAGAAATACAGGATGGACGTAGTAGGAGTTCAGGAAGTTAGGTGGGAAGGAAATGGATCTGAGAATTCCGGAAATGTTATGTTCTTTTACGGGGAAGGAAACAAAAATCACCAATTAGGAACAGGGTTTTTCGTTCATAAACGTATATTACCAGCAATTAAACGGGTTGAATTTGTCACTGACAGACTTTCTTTTATTACTCTTAAGGGACGGTGGTGTGATATTATTGTTTTAAATGTACATGCCCCAACTGGAGATAAGGATGGTGATATAAAAGACAATTTTTACGAAGAAGTGGAACGGATATTTGACCAACTCCCGCGATACCATATGAAAATTCTATTAGGGGATTTCAATGCGAAGGTAGGACGAGAGGACATTTTCAAGCCGATTATAGGGAACGAAAGTCTGCATAAGGAAAGTAATGACAACGGTGTTAGACTCGTAAATTTTGCAACATCCAAAATCCTAATCGTGAAGAGTACAAAATTTCCACATCACGACATTCATAAATACACTTGGACATCACCAGACGGGAAAACACATAATCAAATTGATCACGTTTTAGTAGATAGAAGAAGGCAATCTAGCATAATTGATGTCCGGTCCTTTAGAGGGGCTGATTGTGACACCGACCACTACCTGGTAGCAACGATAATACGAGAGAGGTTATCGTTGAATAAAGGTAATATTCATTGTCCGAAAACGGAGAGATTCAATTTAAAGAAATTAGAAGAGAGCCAGGTAAGAGAAAAATACCAGATTGAAGTTTCGAATAGATTCTCGGCTTTAGAAGATTCGGAGTGCACTAGTGTTGAGGATACCTGGATTGAAATTTGAGATAGCATTAAAATTTCAGCAATAGAAAAATTGGGACACGCGGAAATACGTAGGAACAAACCATGGTTCGACCAGGAATGCATAAAACTAGCAGAGAAGAGAAAACAGGCAAAATTACGCTGGCTACAAAATCCGAATGAAATAACTACACAAAATTTCGCAAATATCAGGCGGGAAACTTCCAAAACTTTTAGAACAAAGAAACGCGATTTTCTGAAAGCTAAAATTAAGGAGCTTGAAGATAATAGTAAAAATAAAAACATTCGGGACATGTATAAGGGAATCAACGAATTTAAGAAAGGCTATCAACCTCGTGCTTATATATTAAAGAAATCTGACGGTACAGTTCTCACTGACACGGATAGCATCTTAAATAGATGGAAAGATTTCTTTGACGATTTGCTTAACACGCAACCGAAAACTAGTGTGCGTGGAGAAAAGGAGAACCCAACCCAACCGAATAGAAGTAGAAACTGCTATAAAGAAATTAAAGAAACACAAATCTCCGGGTGTAGATGAAATTCCGGCTGAGTTAATTTTAGCTGGAGGCGAAAAATTGTGGAACAAGATAAACTCATTCTCCTTATCTGGAACAAGGAAGAATTGCTACAAGAGTGGAAAGAATCAATCATTGTTCCAATTCACAAGAATAGGCGACAAAACTGACTGTAATAATTATCGAGGCATCTCTCTTCTGTCAACATCCTATAAAATTCTTTCAAATATTCTATTAGCAAGACTGACCCCATACGCAGATGAAATTATTGGATATTATCAATGCGGATTTAGACGTAATCGATCAACTATCGACCAAATATTTACCATTCGCCAAATACTCGAAAAAAAGTGGGAATACAATACCCCGGTACATCAACTATTTATTGATTTTAGAAAGGCGTACGACTCGGTTAGGAGAGAAACATTATACAACGTTCTTACAGAACTTGGAATACCGAGAAAGCTAATTAGATTAATTAAGATATGTTTAAATGAATCCCAAAGTAAAGTCCGGGTAGGAAAATTTTTGTCCACGAGCTTTCACGTCGAAAATGGCCTGAAACAAGGAGATGCGTTGTCGCCATTATTATTTAACTTCGTTCTGGAATACGCTATAAGGAAAGTCAAAGATAGCAACCAGGGTCTAGAATTGAACGGTATTCACCAGGTTATGGCATACGCTGATGACGTAAATTTAATAGGTGATGATAGGAAAACAATAGAAAGAAATGCAGAGATCTTATTAAACGCTTGCAGGGACATGGGTTTAGAAGTAAATGCAGAGAAAACTAAATACATGGAAGTGCGTCGGGACCGGAATACAGCAAATTATGGATGCGTTAAAATATTAAATAATACTTTTGATAAAGTGGATACTTTCAAATATCTAGGATCAATATTAACAGAGGAAAATCATATTCACGGAGAAATTAAATGTCGACTAAAAGCAGGGAATTCGTGTTACTATTCGGTTCAAAATCTCTTATTGTCGCGAATTCTGTCGAGAAATTTGAAGCTTAAAATATACAAAACGGTAATCATGCCTGTTGTTTTGTATGGCTGCGAAACATGGTCACTTACTCTGAGGGAAGAACATAGACTGAAAGTATTTGAGAACAAGATCCTGAGACGAATATTCGGACCCACGAGGAACGGGAATGGGAATGTCGGAAACTTCATAACGAGGAACTACATAATTTATATGGTTTACCCAACATTGTTAGGGTCGTGAAGTCTAGGAGGCTTAGGTGGGCGGGTCATGTAGCTAGAATGGAAGAAAGTAGAAACGCTTTCAAAGTGTTGACAGGAAGACCAATCGGAAAACGACCATTAGGAAGACCTAGTCGCAGATGGGAGGACAATATTAAGATAGATCTCGCAGAGATTGGAATACAAAGTAGAAACTGGATGCAGTTAGCTAAGGATAGAAGTCAGTGGAGAGCTTTTGTGAACACGGCATTGAACCTCCGGGTTCCATAGGCCATAGAGTTAGTTAGTTAGTTAGTTAGCATCAAAAATATGGCAAGGTAACTCCCACAAACTTGTGTTTTGCATAAAAAAAACGTAAAGTTAAACTTTCATGAACAGACCTTATTCTTCTTCATGTTTATCGACTTGAAAAGGTTCCATCTATGAGATAATCAGGCCCTAAAACATTGCGGGGTTTGTGATACAGCAGCTGTTAAAAACGAGCACGTTAACTACCTGTACTACTTTTTTAAATATAAGAAACACAGTAGATTTTAGGCTGTTATTGGATTTGGATACCGTTGCCTACTCCGGTCATTTTACAAGTCGGTGAGTGGCGATGTTTTAAAGAAACAATTGTTTCGTAGATATTGTTATTGTGGAAAGTGGAGGTGGAGCCGGAACGCTTTTGAACTGCATTGTCCTCAGACCAAGCTTCGAAGAAAGAAATCGGATCAGGCTTCGTTTTTTTTTTTTCAGTGCGGTAAAGTGAAAAGAAATTAGTCGCCACTATCAACGATTGTTTTATACAAACCTCAAACAATTACTATGAAGTTGCTGCCCTCGGCTCGTGTTTTACTTGTATATTACATCGAAGAGCAAATCCGATAGCAGCAATTCAATTATTGGAACACCAGTTACGTGTCGTTTGTCGTGGAAGACAGATGTGTTGTGTCAGTATGGATGGTAGGAGTGATTGTAAGATTACTGAAAAGAAAAAGTATAAAAGTGGTGCTAAAAAGCGAGAACACAAACGAAGATGTGATTTACAAAAAGCTGCATCTGACCCAAAACAACGTAGGCTATTTTATTTGAATCTGTGAAGCCTCAAGATACAAATGAGCGTGATGTGACTCATTCGAGTACTGCAGGACAGTTGCAGGTATTTTTTTTCTGTCTAAGATGTTCATAAATTATAATGTATACACCACGTCTTTGGATGATTTCAGTCAATTGTAGCTTATCTTTTATGGCTATTTTTACTTGAAATTACACAACTTTAACACGAAATTAACTGAACTGTTTGCTGCTGCGTAGTGCTTTCAAACGGGTCAGATCAGGCTTTCATGGGTCAGGGGTCGAGTCAAGCCTGTTTGAGACACGGGTCGGGTAAGGTCATCGGTCAGGGCTGCTCTAGCCACGGGTCGGCTCGGATCAACTTTCTTATGCGCCGTTTCGGCTAAATCCTCGGGTCGAGAGGGTCGGGTCGAGTTGAACGTCGACCCGACCCGACTCATGACCCGAATAGGTTTTAGCCGAAACGGCGCATAAGGAAGTTGACCCGAGCCGACCCGTGGCTAGAGCAGCCCTGACCCGACCTGTGACCCAAGGAGATTCGACTCGAACCCTGACCCGATGAAGCCTGACCTGACCCGTTTGAGAGCACTAGCTGCCGGCACTGGGCTCAGTAAGCGTTGGTGTAACTTCTAAAAGTGCTGAACACGGTGTCTTCCCACTTGCGACAGTCCTATTAGCGACAGGAACTGTTAACTGTCCTATGAGCGACCGATTCGATCTATTAACTGCCCTATGAGTCACCGATTCGTTCATACTAAGATAATGGAAGAAGATAAGGTTCTCTCTTCTTTAACTTGTTTTATGCTAATGTGATTTAGAACCTAACAAAATGTACTATGAAAAATTTCGCTCTATCTGAATTTAATACGTGAGAATGCTCTCACTATATTAACAATCTTTTATAGGTTTTTCCTAATATTATATTTTTGAATTAATTTATATGAATACATTGACTCTATCAAAGGGAAAACTAACTAAATATTTAGAGTAGCTCCGCCTTTGTCTATGATTCTAATATAATTAAAAATTTCATGTTAAAATGATACGGAGCATAAGTTTAGGTTGAATATGTTTATGGCATAAGAAAGAAATCAGAAAGAGATATGGGCGCCCGAAGAAAATTTTCTAGGGAGGGGCATCTCCATGGTTGCTGTATCACGTCTGGTATATCTGGTATTTAATATGCATGGTTTGCTATATTACGTATACATTTTTATGAGCCAGGGGAACGACCTCTGCCTTCCCATCGGGTGCCCATGGAAAAAAGGTGTTCACCATTTGAGAATATCAAAGAAATCTAAAAACACGGTGTATTCGAAGATATTATTACACAAGTTACAAATCTCTCGCAGGACTTTACAGTTCGTCTAGTTATAAGGGATTATTTCAGATTGCTTCCTGACAAACTTTTATGTATAGGGGTCTAAGTCAAAACAAGGGAGGAAGGCAAATTAAGCAATTAGTTTACGTTTTAGTAGCTTACAATAGGGGAACGGTAGTTTAAAGAGTTTGTTTACCTTTTGGATTGTTTTACGTTTAGGAATATACTTTTCATGGAAATATCCCTGTTGTCTCGTTAAGTTATTTTAATATGTTTTATGTCAAATCTAACTCAAAATTAAAATAAGTTTTATTTGCACTCACAGTAGAGGAAAAATATATTTGACGAATAGTATCACTGGCACGTACATATTTCATACCAAGGTTGTTCGGGCGCTAATAACGCCAGAGGCAAACATGTTTTACGAGATGGAATCATATCATCTTCCATCATCTCAATGTAAATGAATCGGTCGCTCATAGGACAGATAACAGTTCCTGTCGCTAATAGGACTGTCGCTTCTGGGATTAATTCGCTGAACACTTATGCTGTCAGTCAAATCAGTGTGTATACCGTGTAAATGTTAACTTCCCTTTAGTTATGCAAAGTTAATTTAAAATAAAAGTGTAATAAAATGTAAAAATTATTTGTGATGTGCAAAGTAGGTATTCATATGAAAAGAGAAGTTGGGGCCAGCCGAGGAATGGGCGGACTACACTAGACGATAGACGATATCTAATCTTTCTGCGACATGAAGATATGATATTATGACTTACTTATGTCCAGGAAAATCTTGCGTTTCGAATCTATCGCAAATTTACCTCCAATCGTATTCTTTGTGTTGCATTGAGGCCACAAAGTTACAGCTTTTTCAAGTTTCCAACACTGACGCCATGTCTGTTGTCTCACCTGACACGCTGGCGGGGGAGGGGGGGAGTTGTCTGCTAAGAGCGGGGCCTACTTCCTCGAGATTATACAGCAATATTTATTCGAGTTTGTGTATGTGGGTTACATTTTCTTCTCGTCAAAAAGACAGGTACAGAGAGAGATTGCAGCACAATCGCGAGCAGACTCCCGACTGAAGTGGTATTTTTTACGTATCAAGAGGTTGGGGAGCCCCAGATCAGCTATGACAAAATACGGATCTTCGTTAAGTAGGGTGGTTGCAGGTTTGGTTACTTAAAAAAAAGTTTCAGATATGTTATTTTACATGAAAACGCAATAAAAATTGCCTCAAAATTAATTAACGTTTCCCAAATGTTTATATCTCGTCTACTGCTTTTTTTTTTTTAATCTGATGGCATTTTCTGAAACACCAGTCTTTATTTTGGGATTTCCAGCAGACATGGGTAAAATCATGTCAAAATTAACTAGTTTATAATTTTAAAAAATCTGTTGTTCATTCTCCGCCGGCCCCGAATAGGCCACATGCCCTTATTCCATGGTTTCGAAGATGGACTTTTATATGTAATACATATGAAGAATGCCAAGAACAATTTTTACATTTTTATACAGTGGGCCCTCATTTCAGTTTAGCAGGGTGGGCCCTATGGTTGCCAGTCCGCCCCTGTTTCGTATGTCTGATTCAAGTTCGGATGTAGCATATGGTGTTAACACGTTCAACACAATTGCCTCGGTTTTAGTGCGAACACATCTAAATTTTGGCTCAAACATACACTGGATTACTTTGGAAGTGCAGTCCATAGATTTGAAACTATGGTTATGTTGTACAGTGTGATACGCGAACGTCTCTTCTGTGGCAGCTAATTTGAGCTCATTTTCACCGAGCTCATTTTCACTCTTAAAAAACGCTGTTATGGAGGAGCTGGACGCGTTAGAACTCACAGCACTTTTGTGTTTCATACTATTCACATGATGTTTAATGTCTGACCGTCCTCCGTGACTAATATTAAATGTAGAGGAACATGTGTTACAGCGTACGTCAGAATCAGAAATGGTTCTCTTCAGAAATGGATATTCTTTCTGAAGTATATCGTTAAAAACACACTTACGTTTTAGTGCCATCACTGACACGTCAAATAATTCGGCACTTATAAGATCCAGATAATATTGCCAAGAAGCCCATCACAGTGCTGGAGATGAAGAAACACAGCGAATGAAAAGTAGCGCGTTCACAGCACAAAGCTCCCAATGAAACTAAGCAATAAATTTCAACGGTAGTTCGTAGTTATTCTATTGATATTTGTCTCATTCCCATTGTTTGTTTATGACATTTGATCCGACAACAATCAACAACACAGCAGCTTATCAACAAAGGAGACTTCACAACGGCACAGTTTCGTGATTGTATAAATGCAAACAATATGTTTGACTTTGAAAAGCGGTTGTGTTATTGTTGTACGATTTCTTTGTTCTGGTAAGCTATAAAAGAAGAAGTTTTTAAAAAGAAAGCCTTTGAAGGATTGTTTTCTAATTATTTACAATTTTTCAATACGAAGGGCACTTAACGTGTCTCAGTGAATGTTTAAAAATCGGGACATCCTTGCGTCCTGACTGCAGTCTAAAAAAAAGTCGGGACAAGAGTTGAAAAGAAAGGACTGTCCCGGCTAAATCGGGACGTCTGGTAGCCTTATTCTTCTCCTCACCCACATTTCGAAAGCTTCCAGTCGTTTTCATAATTTTTTACGTAATGTCCATGTTTCTGACCCATACAGTGCAATATTCCACACGAAGCACTTTATAAGCCTCTTTCGCAACTCTTAATTCAAGGTCCCACAAAACAATATTTTCTTCGTCCTAAAGCTTCTTTCGCCATTCCTATCCTTCCTTTTATTTCACGTTCATATTTCATATCATTACTAATAACACTGGTCAACAGTGAAAATGCTTCAGAGATAAAAGTAACCAATGCTTACAAATTGTAGAGCGCTGACAACAAATATGAAGTTAGTTTTTGAAGATTAGTTTAGATTCCAAAGAAATACGTTATCACCGGATGTGCTCCGGTGGACGAATTAAGGGTTCGTGGCAACAGAAGCTGTCTGCTTATTTCAATAAACTTTCATTGTTTGACGGTTAGTTTTATTGTTCATTGTTATCCTCAGGGACGTACGCAGGGGTGGGTCCTGCGGGTCTTGACCCCCAAAATTCCGAACGTTTTGTAAATTTAGTGTAATTTCAATTGCAGTTTTACAAATTTTAATATAATTTAGCCTCAAATTATATTTGGACCCCCCGAAAAGCTTAGAATCCCTCCCGAAAGAAATTCTTGCGTACGTCTCTGACTATCCTTATTGCTCTCACTTCATCCCTGACAAAGAAACATCCACCACATCATGGTTTAGTTTGTATTGAAGGATTTGCCAGAGAAAACGTGTTGTGTAAGGTTCTTTTGTAGTTATAATTTGCCATCCCGGACGTGATCGTGGTGAAATATTGCGTGTGTGTGCTATTATTATTATTATTATTATTATTATTATTATTATTATTATTATTATTTGTAGTAGTAGTAGTAGTAGTAGTAGTAGTAGTAGTAGTAGTAGTATTTATCGTTCTATGATTGCACTGAGCAGAAATATGTCGCATAAATGTGTTTACAATCCAGAACAAATTGTTGTTTTAACGAAGTGAAATGAAAAGTGGAATTTCACGCCTATCATAAAGAAAGCCTATCACTTGTACTTTGGCTGTAAAGTGGTAGATATGGACAAGAGATGAGCATCACAAATTTCTTGTAATACTTGTTCTACAAACTTGCGGGACTGGCTACATGGAAAAAGGCCATGCATGCTATTTGCAGTTCGAATGACACGGAGAGAGCCGACAGATCATTCTTCAAACTATTTTTGCATAGCTCCTCGAATTAAAGGCCTATCCCAAAAAGAGAAAAGTAGACTACTACTCATCAAAATATTCCTTGAGATGTTCGTCACTGTGCCACATTCTGAAGAACTGAAGGTTCCACAACTTCCCGTAACTTAATCCAGTGTTTCAACCGATGAAGAGCAAAAGGCGGACAAAATTGACCCAGGTTGTCAAATTCCGCTGCAGATTCATCGTCTTCCACCGATCCTGACTACACAAAACCAACATATCAATATCTATTCGCTATATGATACTCAACCTGAATTAAATTACCCAGGGTAATGTGGCACAGAAATGTGGCACAGAATGTAACGAGCCATCTTTCTCCGGGATTGAGGACCCTCGAAAAAATTTCATTTCAGAATTGGAAAAAAAGAAGATAAAAATAATGAAAATAATTACGTACCTTAAATATGTTTATTCAGGCTGTAATTATTAAAAGAATTGGTCAATTTAAAATTTCAATTTATTTTGTTTCTCTCCTTATATTTAAAAAAAAAAAAATCTAGAACGGTAAACTTGCTCAAATGGTTGTAACTGCTGTAGAAAGAAAAAAAAAAGTTGCTGGGAGTGGGCGTGGTTAAACGCGTGAGAGAGGTTATGAGACAACGAAGCAATTTTTGTGGTTGCAGACTTGTAACTTTGCTTCCCGACAGGAATGATTTGGATTGTCTTGTTCGCTTTCATTTCGCACGTAGTTCGATGTGCCTGTTTCGTAGTGAATTGAATTGGAAAGGACGTGACTATTTGGTTGTTAATGCCAGTGATTATAAATGAAGTATTAATAAGTGCAATATATTATACGAAGTTTATTTCAATTCTGTTTGTTTGTGATATATTTAGTGAATTTTGCTACTCGGGCATTTTCTTGCTTTGGAACAAGAGCTGCGAGACTGGTGGTCCATTCGGGATTCCGCTTTAAGTCTGAAGTGAAGTGGTTAAAATTTTTCTTAAAGTTAATTTCGAGTTCTTTTTGATTTTGGCAGTGACAGTTCAGTCTCAGTTCTTATATTTTGGTGGCCCGTAGTAAATGTGCTTGAAATTACATTGTATAATAGAGGTCTTTCTCTTACCATTTTGATTAGTGGGTTTTCCTTTACTGCTGATCGATATTTTTGTCTATACCAGTTATAATTTCCGTAGAATCCTTAGATTCACGTTGCACTGTGTGCTAGAAGCTATTTTGACCTAGCTTCTTATTTCTGGTCAAACAACGGAAATATTATCGGCTGGCATTATACACCCGAATTGTCAGTTGAAATAGTTCAAGAGGTACAGGCGTGAGAGAATGGAGGGAGCTTGTGGCAGGCGATATTCCAAGGTAATCTAAAAGAATTGAGCAAACGTGTAAGGTGAGTGAAAACTTGTTCTCTAAAAATTAGTAGTAGGTGTGTCACGTTTACTTGCGTGTGTTGTGTTTTTGTATTACTTGACTCCATGGTCGAATTTATTTTCTCCCGACTTGATTCCTGTTGTTTCAACCATCACGGACGTACGTTTTGATTTTCAATCGAATGGATAAATTTAACGAACGGTTAACTGCGGTAATTTGTTAGTCCCGGGTTACAATTTAATTTAAAATATCCAATATTTCCAAAATATTTCTTTTTCAGCTTGTAACGATTTATATTTTGATATTTATATAGAATTGGATTTTGCGAGTTGATAATAACGCTGAATTTCTTTCTATTCTCCAGCAGTCTATGAATTAATTTTCAAATGTATTAATTAAAGTAGTCTAATTTGATATTTGAGACAAAATGTTAAAGCAATCGTTACATTTCGATAGAATGGGTCAAACCTTTAAAGGCTGATAAAATTAGGGTTTATATATTATTTACAGATTGTTCATTGATTTTTTGGTATAAGTAAAGGCGCGCTAAATTAAATTTGAATGTGAGGAATTTGACTTTATTGCTGATTATCTTGAAATTTTGATAAAGTAATTTGAATCGACTATCTATTTTCATGGATTTGACTATTAAGAATTTAACTGAAGAATATTTGAAACGTGAAAGAAATTTAGATTGATGAGAATTTAGGATTATTCAATTGAACTTTGTTAGGTTTCTAATTATAAATGATTCAAAAATCCGAATTCTAGGTAAATTGACTTTCAGCATTATTCATTTTATTTAATTTTTTGGGTTATAGTTTCTATTACTTATATATTGTTGTTCTAATAGTATATTTGTGTTCTTCTAACGAAACAGCACATATACACCACCTTCAAGTTGTTTTGAATAAATTGTATTAAAAATTTGAAGTTTTGTGTTTCTCTTGCATGTGTAGTTTATCCCTGCATAAGAGTACGTATTTGTGTTTTGATTGGAAATATTGGATCAATTAATGCGTTTTGTTAAGAACAGGACGATTTGGTCAGCCCTGCAAGACCCTTCTGCCAGTCTTTGGTTATTGGAACTCAAATTGACGATTATTATTATTATTATTATTATTATTATTATTATTATTATTATTATTATTTCTGTTTAATAAATATTGGTTCGGTTTCAATTTGGAGAGGCTAGGCGGATGTGCACGTTACGAGAACTACTGGCATCCAGACTCAAAAAGTGGGGAGCTTATTCTGAAGATATAAAAGTGCCCGTGTTTTGAAAATATCAGAATTCCTTGGAACAGTATTTTCAGTGGAAAGTGACATAGTATGTTTTAACAAGGTAACTAGTCTTATGAGTAAACTTAACATGGAAGATAATCCCCATGAATGATGGCTACTCATAGACACATCAAAACTATTCTTCAAACATATTCTGCTTAAACTTCTATAACTAGCTGTAACAACCCAGGAAGGAACTCTTATTGGTCCTCATTTTCGCTAACTCCTCAATGATCCTGAATTTGATGCAGTGTTAGAAGGTAAGGACACACTGTAACCAATAACCGTGAAAATAAGTGCCTCCTACCATAAAAAATATACGGTTTACCGTTTTTCTAAAATAATGGTAGGAGACCGTTTTCCTGTCAGATGCTTGTGTTGGGCATGCGCATTGGAGAGGAAAAGCACATGTTCGAAGCGAGGATTCATGGCGCGTAGGTTCGGATGTGTTGTGCTTTGTTTTGTTTCTTTCTTTTGTTTGTTTGTTTGTTTAGTGTGTGGTTTTCTGGTGTGATATATACGGTATTACAGTTGAAGATATCCTGGAAATTCAACATTAAGCAAGGTAATGTATGGGAAAGCACCATGTTAATATTTGAACTTTGTTTGGTGACAAACAAAACTTTAGTTGGCTATCGTGGCAAGCAGATCGCTCCAAAGTGCATAGATTCGAAACCAAGAAGCTGCTGGATGTATAAAGTCTTAAGATAATGTAGCCAACTACGAGTGGTTTGTGAAGCTAGAATTAGAATCACAATGTTGAAATACAAAAAAAAAAAAAAAAAAAAAAAAAAACTTTTTTAGGAAAAGTGTTTCGTAGTTTACCGTAACAGCATTACATAACTTGTGTTGCATCAACTGAAATTTTTTATGTTACAGAAACAAAAGTATACTGTCACTCATGTGTGCCCGAAGGAGGGGCAGGGGGTCGCTCCCCTAGCTAGTGAAAATGTATTAAATTTCTTAATACAAATAAAAAATATCAGGGTATATAGTAACCAGGGAGTTGAGCCCCCTAGAAAATTTTCATCGGGCGCCCATGCTGTCATTATTTTTTCTGGATAAATAAATTGTTAATTTGAAAAATATTTCTGTAAATGTTTTTATCTTTAATTTTGTTCTGAGAACCTATAATCTGTTCTGGTATCTTGTTAATACATTTGAGCGTTTAATAAATATGCTAAAGTTCGATACCCTAGAAGTTTGGTGACTTTTTTTCTTTTTTTGGAGCATTGACGCCACTGTTACATAATTATACAAACACGTATTTATTAATTTGAGATAGCGGATACTGGATACTGTAGGCAGTGTTGTGAGAAGTCATATGGTTTTACACTTGTTTAGTCGTACTTCTGGTCATTCTAAGCTATGTTGTCGAGTGCCTGCTTGGTTATCTGAAACCGTAATAATGCGACTAATCGAATGAATCGCTGATTAGAATATTTGAGGTCTATTAGTCTACTGGTACTCATAGCGAAAATACATGCAATAAAGCTAGTCTTAACACTGTAACAGAATATCGATTTATGAATATCTTAAAAGGGCATGGATGTTTGTTCCAACTACATCTTCAAAGCGTGCGAAAACCGCTATAAAATTCAAGATTTTTTTTTTTTTTTTGTATGTAATATCAAATCCTCTTCTGGTGTTTTGTTCAATACATGACAAAATTAGTAATTTTGAAAAGAAAAAGCAATGTATGTTCAACATGATATCAGAACAAGGGTTCGATATTACAAACCAAGAATTAATTTCAACTTTTATTCCTCTGGATATTATGCACGTCGTAGGTGCAACGCTTCTTTCGTTCACTTTTGTTTTCTTTAGTTAAGTAGTCTTTAACAGCAGTGGACCAGTGTGCACTCTAGTTGCATCCATCCAGCAAAAATTATTGCTAGCCAGTGTGATACAGTTTCCAGCAATTCGATGAAAATTGGGTCACCTATATTGACCAGCAAGAATTTTTACTGGATCTAGCAAGAGGGCACAGGTGTGTTATTACCGTTAATCTTGTACGGTAATAACACACCTGTGCTTTTTTTTTAAAAAAAACGGCCCCTAAATATTACGGTAAATTACCGTAAAATATACGGTACCAAATTTGTTTCTAAACACGGTCAATATTATTTTGCTTCTAAATATACGGTTTGCCGTTTTAGGGTAATCGTATGGCAGCGAGAGTTGACGGTAATCGGTCAGTAAATTTAAGGCGAAAGTTTTTACAGTGCAGGATTGCATGGGATTCTTTCGACGGTGGTGGTGGTGGTGAATGTTTTAAGAAACGAGTGGTCTCAAAACTATAAGGAAATAGTGGAGTACCTAATATCTTCTACCAAACAATGGGAGGTAATATATCACTAAAAATGCATATGTTGCACTCCCACATAGATTTATTCCCATAAAATTGCGGAGTAGTCATTGATGAACATGGGAAACGTTTCTACCAAGATATATCTATGATGGAGAAATATCAGGGCCACTGGAGGAAGTCTGCGCTTGCCGATTGTTGTTGAACAATCGCTAGAGATGTTCCAGAACCACAATACAAGAGACAGGTAAAGTGGCGCCATTTGTAATAGCCATATAAGTTATGTTTTATTACTTTCATTTTATATAGTTTTAATTTCTTATAGACGGTTGATACCTCCCAACATGGAGTTATCATGTTGAAAAATTTTCGAACGCCCCGTATAATAGTGTAGAATATATGATGTAGGATATGTAAGGATGTAATGTTGTCATTTAAATTTTCTCGTAATATTAGAAGGTAGAATTAAGTTAGGAAGTGCATTAAAATAGGTTTAGGATTTTATTTCATATTTAATGTCTATGTTTTGTTCATTTCTATCTTAAATTCCTATATTTCTTAAAGATTCTGCTTATTTCTTTTATTTTTCATCTGTAGAACGCTTTTCCTATCTCCAAACATTCTGAAAACTCTCCCAGAAATTTCTTTAAAATTTTATTCTAAAATTATCCTTCATAAAATTCTTTAGATTTTCAGCCATCTTGATAGAAAATCGTCAAAATTCACTCGGTTTTGGTGCATCATCTTCAATCTTGTCTTGTGTGACGTCAGTAGCACAGATTTACAGAATTATCTATAATTGGTCGCTTTCCTTTGAAGTCTCTGATAATTAGCTCATCTTCAATCCTCGTACAATTACGTCACATTGTTGTTGTACTTTAATGGCGTCAGCCTCAAGAGAGCAGTCCCCAGTTACTGCCCGTCAGATATTATCAGAATAAAGTGGTAAAGAAAGCCGCTCCAGAACGGATTTTTCTACTAAAAGATCTAAAAGAGTTCAATTGCAAAATTTGAGATATTTTTTGTGTTATTTGTTTGGACGGAACGGAGCGAGTAGCGAGGAGAATTAGTGAAGCAGCCCAATGTTGTGAATTGTCGTCTGCATGAACTATGGACGAAAGCTGATTACGACATAAGTAGAACTTTGAATTTTTGAAGAACCGTGATGGTTAATGAATATTAACCGGTTCCAGGTCAATTTAATATTATAAGAGGTGTGTATGTGATGTTTATTTCTTCTGGAAACTGAAATATTCAAGAAAGCTCCATTTTTCGTCAATATGAACTGGTATTCATAAGGACAACCATTGGATTGTTAGTTCGCATAAACTCACCAAACTGTAAGTAATGTTTTACTTTATTTCTGAAGTGGTTTCAATCGAAATAATTTAATTTTTAACCTGGATTTGGACATACTTTTTTTTTGACTTCGAAATTTACCAAGTTATATAGTTACAAATATGGTATTCAGTGAATTATAATAATATAACCATGTCTTCGTAAATTCCTTTCCCGTAGGATCTATACAATTACTGAGACAATATGTGACGGCTTAAGCTTATCTAGGAAGGGGGGAGAAATAAAAGGTAGAACGAACTACTGACGGAATATATACATGCGAGTGTAAAATTTTCGTTTAGTGACCATCTAAATTCCTGTAATTCAAAGAAAGCCTAAATCTTGTGTAAGGTTATATGCAGTATTCTTTATTATTGTGATTTTTTTTATTTGGCTATGCATCGTTTGGCTGTCTATTGTAACCAAGCTAGACAAATAAGATAGGAATGACGTTCTCCGGTATAGAACATATATACAATATATATTTTAGTTTTTTTAAACCTATAACGTATCCGTAAAGTATTAGAAAATAAACCGAAGCTGTACTTTGATAAAAGAAGCACGATAGGTCGTTTTGTCACAAGTTTTTCGATAGGGGCAATTGGTTTTCTACACCGTGCGAATATTCATTTTTAAAAGTAACAAATTCGATTCCCATTAAAAGAAATTTGGCCTGGACTGCCAACCAAAACGTTTTTACGGTATATAAACAAATTTGTTGGTGTGAGTGTGTAGTTTGAATGTGTTTTAGGTTAGTGTAAGTTAAGGATTTAGTAATTTCATGTGTATTTTTGTAATAGTATGTGTAGGCAAGAAATAAATAAATATGTGAAAAGGGTGCCTGGTAATAGTAGCTGCTGTGAACAGCTAAAACATATAATTTATTATTTTTTTTAAATGGAAGATATGAATGCCAGAATAAGAGGCACATTCCTTGATATAGTTGAGAATAAGTGAATATTAATAAGAAAATATTGAATATTGGGAATATGTAATAAATTGAATGTTATGAGAGTGTGTGCGTGTAATATTTCAAAATATCTGGTCACGAATTGTGACGTGCACGGTAATATAGTTCTTTAAAGCATAATGCGATGTATCGTTGTGCCCCTAAACTGAATGTAAACAGTTTGTATAACGAAGAGTTTCGGTGAAACAAGTAAAAGCTTATGGTTGACAACTATGTTTTATTTCATATAGAAAGGATACAGTAGAATTTTTTTATAGTAAAAATGATTTCGGTCAAGATCAAAATAGTGCGCCTTCCTATCAATCTGATAAACGAATCATCGAAAGGAAAATGATATGAGAGAAACGTTACGGGGAACCCATCAGTGAATGTCACGAATCCTGAGATTTTTTTTTATTTACTTTTCAAAATTTTCGAGTGAGTTTATTTATATTTTTTTTCCGTTGCGCAAAACTTCATTTAGATAATACACTTGTAGGGCAGGTCTTCTGAGTTCCGATTCTTTCTCCCATGACTATGGAGCGAGTGAGTGCATCCCTGGTTGCGAGCTATTCTTGTGTGATGGCCACATAGACTTGTAGCTGGTTAAACTGGTGATATACTCAAACGCACCTTGGTCCCGAGAAAGCGAACATCTGAGAACAACAGTAGACACGAACACACACATAACATATAAATATATATAAAATAATATTTTTTTACACGGTTTTATATTCTTTGGAACAAACGCTGTGCCAAGCACACACAATCAATTATCATACCCTGTAACCTGTATGTCAAGTGATTTTTTGTCTCATATGTAGAGAGTCTAACGTTATAACAACGCATTTTCCTCTCTTTACATACGAACATCACTTTATATATTTTTATTTTATAACACCTTTCATTATGTAAAATTTGGTATTGTCAAGCATGATTGAGAAATGGTTTCCCTCATAATTATTGTAGATATTGCAATGAAACTTGGCATATGTATTGCGTATTAGCACAGTATATTGTATTTGGGTACCTGTTGCTGGGGCCATACCAGGGGGCACTACATTTTTAAAAAAAGATTTTTTAGCGGAAAATTCCCAATTTTTAATTTTCTCGTACATCACACACACATTCTCATAGTACCATTTGAAAGCCTGTCTCATTCTGAAGAGAATGATGTATAAGTCATGATATTTAAATAAATAATACTGTTTGGATTCTTTAAAAATTTTATATATCACTTTTCCCTATATGAAATTTGGTATTATCAAGCAGAACTGAGAAATATTTTTCTCTCACAACTATTGTAGATATTACAATGAAACTTGGTACATGTATTGCGTATACACTAGAGTAGTTTTAAAGATATATCTGGGTACCTTTAGCCGGGGCCGTACCATGGGGCTACATTTGGAAAACGGTATTTTACGACGGAAATTCCCAATTTTACCTTAAATTTCCCTCTTCTTATATATCATGTAAATGTGCACAGTACCATTTGCAAGTTTGGTTTATTCTGAAGCGAAAGACCAAATAGAAAATTCAAGAATCTGAAAGTGTCACTACTACACATAACACATATTTCTATCGATAGTTCTATACATAACACACTTTAACTCGAACCAATCCAGTATATTTATTTTCATTTTCGTATTCAGCATACTCATTTGCATAAGAAAATGTACTTTTCTTCTCCGAAGCATGAAAAAAGTTAAAATTTGTTGTCCAGTGTAATGCTACCCAGGTATCGAAAACTAGTCACCTTTTCTATTTCCTTCGCTCCTACTTCTATATTCGACACCGTCCTTTTCGTTATAATCACCATAGCATTTGTCTTTCTAACTTTTATTTTTACCCCATGTTCTTCACAGCCTTTCCACACTTTTTCTAACATCATATTGATTTTCTCTTCAGGTTCTACAACAAGCCCTATATCATCTGCAAACTGCATATACCTAATCATTCTACCTCCTGCTGAAATGCCGTCTTCATTTTGCTTTTCACTATTTCTCTCTATTTCTGGTACACATATTAACCAACCAGTAAAGAGCTTCCTTGTATGGTTTGCGTACATGCCTGTGGCCAGAGAGATCCGAATTGAATTAACTAATGTGATTCAAATCCCACTTAAACTGAAGACTCACATTCCATATAGCATTAGTTCTGAAAGGAACGCTAAACTCTAATCCAAATATTGACCAGTAATGTACTCACAACTGATGCAATATTTTCACACTGAATAGCAATATAGTGATTTTTAGGATTTTGGATCAGCAGTAAATATTAAGTTTTAAACTTATGACTCTTGGAAATAATAGAGCAACAATGCAAAAATATGATAGAGATCCCTCGTGACTACATAGTTACCATATGCGTCTTTTTAGCGAGAAAGTCGAATTCGATTCCTAGTTGAAACTCATGAATTCACATCTGAAGTCAAGCTAAAGGTCCACGTCTAATGTAGCCTCAGTGCTGAAAATGGAGGCTAAAGTAAACACAAAACAAATCAATACCAAGATCTAATTCGAGGGTGAAATTTGTAGATTTACCACTATGTGCAACGACGCCCTCAGTCCTTAGATAAACAAATAAACTCCAATATAGCATGTATCCCTGTTTAAACTGCTGACATAGAGAGACATAAATAGGAAGATAAAGGATTTTATTCTGGGATATCGATAGTCTTACACTCTTGATACATTAGCAAAGTTTACTTGCTGCAGACACGAGGGTCACCGGAGTGTGAGTCGTTGCATCATTATGGGGCGTTTACACTTGGTCGATTTAGTCGCACGGCTAAATCGACTCGTTGCATTTGCGACTAAATCGAAGCAACTAGGCCGAATCAGATCGATGGATGTGTTCAATTGTTTCAACCGAAATTGAATGCTGCTTGTCGACTTGCTCTCCTCTGGTCGATTCGAAATCGACTGGCAATTTTAAAGATGTCCAAGCAAGCAGTAATTGGTACAATTTGCGGTGTTATAGCAGAAGAAAATAGAACGTCTTTCAGTTCAGTTGCCAGTCGATTAGTCGCCTTCGATCAACAAGCGATTAAATTGAAGTCCCGTTTACACGGTCGATTAAGTTGAAAGTGACGTCAATTCAACTGAATCGAACGCAAATCGACTAAGTGTAAACGCTCCATTAGACCACATAGTTCGATAGACGACAAATCATTTGAATGCGCCGGTCAGAAACACATATAAACATGGTGGAAAACATCTATCGTTCCTTGTTACATACTGTCAATCATTAATCTGTTGTTGAATCACCATATTGAGAAACTGCTGAAGTAGGACTGTAAGAAGTTCAGTTATGTAACAGTTTCTTTTCTTCGTCCTATAGCACTCGATGTTGGATATGTGTAATGACTTAGAAAGCTGATTTAATCCAGTTTACCATTGCAGCATACTAACATGATTTCTGCATGCAGGACTGCGTTTCATTGCTGTGGATTATGTAATTATTTGACCCAACATGTGCAACGTACACGCACGTTTCCATTCCCAAGTGGTTATGATCTGCAATTTAAAAGAGTATCGCAGTAATGAGAGCGGAATATTTACGAACGGCAACACGTGTCGGATGCTATAGGGAGAACACGTCCAGGTGCACCATGGACCATCCAGTAGTTATCAACAGGGCTGGTGGAGAAATGGAACTCCTTGCCTCAACAACATGTAACAAACCTAGTAAGCAGCATAGGAGCACGTTGCAGAGCACCACGGACACCCATCGTTGTTCGCGGTTATCACACACTCCTTTGAGGATCATTTCACACCTTCTGTGGTGTCAGGGACATCAGGAATCCCAGTGTTTATTGTTTCTGTATAAAAGTTTAATTTCTGTTCTTCCAATCACATATTTCTTCCTGTTTTCTACTGCATCATACTATAGCATTACTTTTTATGTATGATTTAAGTTTCACTGATCTATGTCTCTTGGGAGAGGAATAACAGACAAAACTTACTTCCATCCTTACGTTTTACACACCAGTGCATTCCTCTTTCTTTTAGATGCTTATGTAATTGTGGTATTGCATTATATTCAGATATAATCTATCTGCCGGAAACCATTATTTTAGCTAACGATGCCTAGTTTGAGATCTGTATTTAACAATGTTTATTTGTATGCTATATAGACTAGTTGTTGTCTGAAGTATGATGTACTATCCCTGTTATTTGTGATTATATGTGAACTGATATCACATCTATTGTTTAATAGCAGTAATGTAGTATGATATACTTATCGATATTATGTTATGCTAGTGATGAACATTTTGCTACAGTTTTATCATTTATAAGTATAAATCGGATTACATTACATTTTCGGACCAGTAATCGATTATTTTATGAAATACGAGGCCTGTTGGGAAAGTATTCGACCTTTTTATTTTTGTGAAAACCACAGGCGTAGGTTGGCCAATTTTGCGTCATGGAGGAGGGGTCCATAATGCCTTTAGCCCCCAGATGGTATTACTTTCATTTGCATTTTCTGTTGTAGAGTAGTGGTAATGTTGACTACACTTCTGTGGTCTTGGCGACGATAAAATAATAGACATTTGTGTACGGATAGAACGCGAGAACGAAGTCACAATCTAATTTTATTTTATTTTATTAAATTATATTCTTTGAACTTTCCACTGAATACTGCACGCACTTCACACGCAATTGGGGATTGGGGGGGGGGTGTTATGAAGCTAACTCCTACTGCTCCTTTTAAATTTAGGCTTTGTTTTCAATGTATGTTTACATAGTGAAGTCCATTTCGATTTGTTGGATAAAAAGATGCTTAATTTTCTTTGTGAGATGAATGTGCATAATCAAGTCATCCATCATTTCTCCGCTAAGTTACATGTAATCGAATTTCGATCTTTGTTCACTTATATAGATACGATTATTTCAACATATTATCGTACTGTAATATCACCACTTTATATAATCAAGTTGAGTCGAAAATATTGTTCGATTAACAACTAATCATATCTTTTTTTTCTATGGATATTTCTTGTTGCGCGACATTCGTTCGGTCTCACCTTGGTACACTTGTCGCACACACCTCACTTCGCGGGCAATTAACAGTAACAGTGTTCATACGCAAGTACAAGAAATGCTGATTCACATTAATTTATAAGCAAAAATTATCGAAACTGCACTATACACATATAATTCAGTTTAATTATTGTTTTCCGTTTATTTAATAAAATTTCACCACATAAAACCTTTGAATAAGTTCAGATAACAATTGTCTCCTACGAACTATATTTTGTTCCTACTTACATCACCATATTGTCTTTGTTCTGGGGTGCAAGACAACTACGCCTACCTCAATCTCTCTGCTGGGTGCAACGAGAAAGAGTGCTGCTAACGATAATTTTAAGTTGCAATTCAGGAGCCTCATTCCATACGAGATGGGAATTTTGCGAATATAGAGCATGATAAAATGGAAGAGGGGGCTATCCAGTTACAAGGCCCAGACAAGATAACCAGATTCGTAGCAAAACCAAACCAATGTTGATTGTGTTCTTCGATTGCCGAGCCAATGTGCAACATGAGTACATACAGGAAGGACGCCCAGATACAAAGGACTTCTCTTCGGACATTTCTCGTCGTCTACTGACGTTCTTTGTCCGAAATGACTAAATTTGTGGACTTCAAAATTCCGAAGATTGCACAAGTATAATTATTCCATTCATGTGGCTCATGTGGTTGTCCTTTCCGTTGCAACACAAGATTTCGATGTTTCGTCAAGCTCAATACTCCCTGGATATAGCCTCGTGAGACTTTTGCCTCTTCCCGAAGATAAAAAAATATCAGGGATGAACTCACTTTCGCACGCTAGAGGAGATTTAGTGCAACACGAAGGTTGCTGTCACAAGACTACCTGATGGATGAGTTCCAGGCCTGTTTCAAGCAGTAGAAAGGCTCCTAACTCGGTGCGTGGAAACAAGACGAAAAGTTTAAAAGAGATTAGGAAAAAGAAAATATGATGTGAATGTATTGATTTACCAGGACGATCGTCGGACACTTTTCCGATGGGCCTCGTATATGCTATTCTCTAAACAACGTTATCTTAAATTATTAAAGTATTAATTCGTGTCGTTGCCAGTAGTACCTGATTCTACTTGGAATACTGTAATAACATCTTCTCGTCGATATTTCAGGGTTACCTTCACTGGGCCACATTTCATATGTTCGTTGCCATCTGCCGAAACTTCGTAGCGTCCGATGAAACGATAGCTTACCTGCCACTCCGAGATTAATGTCACGTCACACAATTTGCATAAATGACAATCCGTATTACTAGAGGAATCTTGGAATTGAAGTTGTTTTAGACGTGGCGGACAGAGGGGTGAGATAGTTGTATAAACAAACAATCGAATATTAAAACTATATAGTAGCCAAACAGATCTTTCCCAACTAAGTTGTTCCCATTTCGACTCCTGCGGGGTCGAACATGTTCTTTACCACCTAAATGGCTTTTCTACATGAGCCCAGTCGTTTGTAAATACTTCGTCTCTGATTATCTGTCCTTCCGACTGTGCTTTCACCGGCAACACCGCTTTCAATTAGTAGCCTTGGTTCCAAGCACAAAAGTTTGACAGAAAGAGTTAAATTTTTGAATCAGAAAGTATTTTGTTAGTTGGTATTCTACTAGTGTTACTGTTCATAATGCATCACTGTTTAATAAGCTCATTTATATGAAATCCACTTTCGGAGGTAAAGAGAAGAGAAATTGCAGAATTGTTTTATTATCTAAAGAATAAATAGGTTAAATTGTTACAAGTGTAAGCTTGCTCCTCACGGAAATCTCCTGCGAAGAAAGTATATTGGAGAAATAAGAAGAGATCTGATTGTTTTTTTAAAATTTAAAACAGAAATTATTTAATTTCGAAAAATATTCTTTTCAATCAGCAACAAGAGACAAGAAATGATGGGACGACTATAGACAGTTTTCGGAAACTACATAAAGCTTTCTTTCCTTAGCTTCTACTGCTAAAATTTAAATTTTACCAATGAATCTGGCTTCCTGCAAGATTCGTCTCTTGTTTCTGTGTGGCGGTTCTTGTTTGGTTGATGTTGAGAAGTGCATGTGGGTGATTTTGTTTACTGATGATTACAGTAGAAAGGAAATATACAAGCATGTAATAAATTGCTTCTAAATCGAGAAGAACTCAAGGGGACGGGGAAAAATCCTTCGACTGGCAACGAAAGATATCAACAATGTGCATAAAGTATATTGGAGAGTTTTAGAAAGCTCTATGAAGTGCATCCACAGAACGTTCTAAATGTGCGAGTTCCTTAAATCTTTAGTATCAAAAGCAATACATGATATTTGTATATGATACAGTTATTACAAACGCTCAGGATAATTCTGACCAGAAAACAGATTTTACAAGTGAGATATACCTCAAAATAAGACATTAGGGCATTTTTAATGTGCCTAGGTATATTTCGATGAAAGGTTGAAATTTAACATTAACAAAGAGATGAATGAGCAAAGTATACATTACAGTAACCACAAAATCCCCATTGTGTACATCAAAGCACAAGATGACGTTAATTTCATGGTTTGCTATGGCTTATTGAATCATCATATTATGTCTGAGCTGATTGACTTAACAGATATGTATGTCTCTCCCTGCTTCCATCAAGTGAGTTTTGTAATGGGCAAACACCGCGTGCATGGGATTTCTCGGAGTTTTCCCGCTTCCTTCCACTTTCATCATTCAATCATTATCATCCATCTTAACCTGCCTTGTGCAAGTACGAGGGCGTTCAGTATGCTCTAATACTCACCAAGAAAGCAAAATATAATAGAAATGAAAATATGATTATTTTTCAACATAATCCCCTGCCCTTTCAATGCACTTAGTTCATCGCCGCTCCAAAGCTTCTATACCCTGTTGGAAGATGTCCTCATGCTCCTACAACCACGTATTAACAGCCTCCATGACGGCATTGACATCCCGAAAAACCTGTCCAAGGAGATGCTGCTTCAAATGTGGAAACAAGTGGAAGTCTCTTGGGGCTAGGTCGGGTGAATAAGGGGGATGAGACACCAATTCAAATCCAGCTGTATGAATTGCAGCCATGACAACACCGGACTTGTGAACGGGAGCATTGTTCTGATGCAGCAGCACACCACGCGCCAACCTTCCTCGTCCCTTGCTCTTTATTGCAGCTCGCAATTTTGGTATAAGATCAGCATAATACTGGCCCGTCATTGTGGTTTCATGTTTCAGATAATCCACCAGCAGTATTCCCTTGGCATTCCAGAAAACAGTCGCCATAAACTTTTGGCTGACTGTTGAACATAAAACTTCTTCAGGGTTGGGGAGCTGGTGTGCTTCCATTGCATTGATAATTCGAGGTCAAAGTGGTGGACCCATGCTTCATCCACTGTCACAAATCGTGTCAAAAAGTCCTCTGGATCTTTTTGATACCTCTCCAGAAGTTGCCTTGAAAATGTCACTCTGCTCCTTTTCTGATCAGCATTCAGGTTTCGCGGGACGCATCGTGCCGAGACTTTCTTCATATACAAATGATTGGTCAAGATGTTATGAACTGTGCCGGTAGACAACCCTATACGCTCTGCTAAATACCTGCTGGTAACTCATCTGTCTGCCATATCCATGTCCAGGATCTTCGCAATGTTTTCTTCGGTGGTCACTGTTACTGGTGGCCCACCTGCATGGGCATCTTCGCATGATTGTCTGCCACATCTGAATTCACGGACCATCTCTCAACTGAAGAATATGATGGAGCAGACTGTCTTAATGTTTGTGCAAGTCGTCATGAATTTCCCTTGGCTGGAAGTTTTTCAATTGCAGGTACTTGATGACCGCACGAACCTCACTATTTTACATTTTCACAGAGTTCTTACAGATGCTCTACTGCAAACGCATGCAAAGAAGAAAGTACATGTCAAGTAACTTACACTGCGGCATAAAGTCATCATAAGATGTCTACTTTCTACACATGTTAAAATCATGATCCTACATGAGGAGGAAGGGGGTCAGTATTAGAACATACTGAGCGCCCCTCGTACATTTTCCACATAAAACTACGTTCATACTCTTCTGTGGTTCAATCACAACCCTTTTCACTCAATAACAATAACTCAGTTTCACTGTAAATGGTGCGTACTATTAGAGCTGCTTATATATATATATATATATATATATATATATATATATATATATTTACAGGGCCGGATCCAGGATTTTCTGAGGGGGATGCACCAATAACTAACAGTACATTTGAATTGCATTGGAATTTTTTTAAATGTATTTAGGCATCTGTGCCGTGAATGAGGAAATGCCCTGGAAATGCTAATGTCTGTTCTCGGTAAACCGGTTTCTTTCAACTTTTAGAAAATTGACTTAAACTATCGATTTTGCAAAACTTCCCTTCGTTTTAAGCCCAAACTGAAATATGATAGCAGGAACTTTCGGAAAATGTTCCTATTTTCACTGCTAGCTTCTCACATTAGGTAGTGTATATTTACAATGACAGGGAGTGCATATATATATATATATATATATATATATATATATATATATATATATATATATATATATATATATAGTCTCTAATCTCTCTAATATTGCAGGAGAAGGCATTTTAATCACTAATGAAGCAATGATGAAATGTCCAAATCTAATTCTAACAGAATGGTGCATTGCAGAAAAGGTTCATACGTAGCTGGATTTGCAATTCTCTAGCAATTAAATTGATCACTTGAGATATGTTAAATGGCCTTCAGCAGTTTAGAATTAACACGTGTTTATTTTGATTTTTGGGATCACACGAAGGCCGTAGTCTATATTGGAAAAATTAAAAACATGATGCATTTAGAGAACGTATCGTGTTATACTATGTAAAACAAATTCCAGACGACCTTAGAGACGTCACTTCTACTCTGTGTAACAGTCAACAGCGGCCATGTCAAACATTACCTGTGAAATGCACATTTTCCCTCAGCTCCGGACGTGATACACTGAATAGCAGTGAGTAGTTTTTAAAATTTTCTTAACAAATAAATAAGAAAATTTATTTCAATTACATACAATTTTACACATCTTTTCAAAGAAATGAAAACAAAAGTATTTCTGTTGCACCTGACACTTAAACTCTGGATCGTTTCTTCTTCTGATATATTATTTAACCGTATGGCTATCTTATTCCAATAGCGCAATAATGGCATGTGTTGGTGTTTTCATATATCCATGGCAGGAAGAGTTCTATTTTCGTGTAAAGACCTGAAAATAAACAAATAAATACTTATTACAATTGAGTTACCATTAATGTGTCATTTTATTTTTAACGTCATAAAATGGTAACAATTAAAGTATTAAAGTTAATGTTCCATAGATGACATTATGGGATAAAGGACTTTTACGTCTCTCGTTTATCCTCGTTAGGCTAAAAGGTGATAACGAGGAATGATGATTATAATGAAATGAATGAAAAATGTTACTATGAGGAATAAATGATGATAATTAAATGAATAATAAAAGGTGACAATTAGGAATGAATGATAATAATGAAATGAACAGTAAAAGGTGACAATAAGGAATTAATGCTGACAACGAAATGAATAGTAAAAGGTGATAAACAGGAATAAATGATGATAATGAAATGAGTAGTAAAATGTGATAATCAGGAATAAATGATGATAATGAAATGGATTGTAAAAGGTGACATTATGGAATGAATGATGATAACGAATGAGTTATAAAAGGAGATAACGAGGAATGAATAATGTTAATGAAATAAATAGTAAAAGGTGACAATGAGGAATGAATGATGATAATGAATAGCAAGAGTGATAATGAAGAATCAATGGTTATAATGAAATGAATAGTAAGAGGTAACAATAAGGAGTGAATAATGATAATGAAATTAGTAAACGGTGATAATGAGGAATATATATTGATGATGAAATGAATATTAAAAGGGGATAATGAGGGATGAATAATGTTAATGAGACAAATAGTAAAAGGTGACAATGAGGAATGAATGATGATAATGAAATAAATAATAAAAGATGACAATAAAAAATGAATGATGATAATAAAATACGACAATAAGGAATGACAATCTTATTCTATAAAAATGTCAAAATATGACAGAATATGATAATAAAATAAAATATGACAATCGTATTGATAATGATGATAATGAAATGACTAGTAAAAGGTAATAAAGAATAATAAATGGTGATAATGAAATGAGTAGTAAAATGTGATGATCAGGAATAAATGATGATAATAAAATGACTAGCAAAAGGCGATAATAAGGAATGAATGATGACAAAGAAGTGAATTGTAAAAGGTGATAAAGAGGAAAGAATGATGATAATGAAATGAGTAGTAAAATGTAATAGTTAGCAATAAATGATAATGAAATTGATAGTAAAAGGTTACAACAAGGAATGAATGATGATAACGAATTGAGTAATAAAAGGGGATAATGAGAAATGAATAATGTTAATGAAATAAATAGTAAAAGGTGATAATAAGGAATGAATAATGATAATAAAATTAACAATAAAAGGTGACACCAAGGAATGAATGGTAATAATGAAATGAGTAGTAAAATATAATAACGAGGAGGAAATAATGATAATGAAATGAGTGGTAAAATGTGATAATGAGGAATAAATGATAATAGTGAAAGAAGTGGTAAAAGGTGATAATCAGGAATGAATGCTGATAATGAAATGAATAGTAAGAGATGACAATGAGGAATAAGTAAAGATAATGAAATGAATAATAGATGACAGTAAGAAATGAATGATAATATTGAAATGAGTACTAAACTATAATGAGGAATGAATGATGATAATGAATAATAAAAGTCGACAATGAGGAATAAATGATCACAACGACATGAATAGTAAAAGGTAACAACGGGGAATGAATGATGATTATGAAATGGATAGAAAAGTTGACATTGAGGAATGGATGACGATAACGAATCAGTAATAAAAGGAGATAACGAGGAATAAAAAATGTTAATGAAATAATTAGCAAAAGGGGACAATGAGGAATGAATGATGATAATGAAATGAATAGTAAGAGTGATAATGAAGAATAAATGATGATAATGAAGTGAATAGTAAGAGGTAGCAATAAGGAATGAATAATGATAATGAAATGAGTAGTAAATGGTGATGATGAGGAATATTGATGATGAAAAAATAGTAAAAGGTGACAATGGGGAATGAATGATGAAAAGGTAATAAGCAATCAAAGGAGACAAGAAGGAATGATTTATAATAATGAAACGAATAATAAAAGTTGACAATGATGAATGAATGATGATAATGAAATGAGTAGTAAAACATCATAATGAGGACTGAATGATGATAATGAAATGAATAATAAAAGATGACAATGAGGAATGAATGATGATAATGAAATAAATAGTAAGGGGTAACAATAAGGAATGAATAGTGATAATGAAATGAACAAGAAAAGATGACAATAAGTAATGAATGATGATAATGAAATGAGCAGTAAGATGTGATAATGAGGAATGAATGATGATAATGAAACGAATAGTAAGAACTGACAATAAGGAATGATTAATGATAGTGAAATTAATAATCAAAGATTACAATAAGAAATAAATAGTAATTATGAAATGAGTAGTAAAATGTGATAATGAGTTTTAAATGATGATAATGAAATGGGTGGTAAAATGTGATAATGAGGGATAAATTATGATAATGAAAGGAGTAGTAAAATGTGATAATGAGGAATTAATGTTAATAATGAAATAAATAGTAAGAGATGACAATAAGAAATGAATAATGATAATGAAATGAATAATAAAAGATGACAATAAGGAATGTATGATGACAATGAAATCAGTAGTAAAAGGTGATAATGAGAAATGAATATTGATAATGAAATGACTAGTAAAAGAAGATAATGAGGAATGAGTAATTATAATGAACTGGATAGTAAAAGGTGATAATGAGAAATGAATGATGATATTGAAACAAATAGAAAAAGGATTACAATGAGGAATAAATGGTGGTAATGAAATGAATAATAAAGGTGAGAATAAGGAATGAATTATGATAATGAAATGAGTAGTAAAAGTGATAATGAGGAATGAATGATGATAATGAAATTAGTAGTATACGATGACAAAGAGAACTGAATGACGACATTGAAATGAGTAGTAAAAGGTGACAATGAGAAATGGATGATGATAATGAATAGTAATGAATGAAGATAATGAATTGTTATACTCATGTCTTGAACGGAATTAAAACTTGCGACAAATAAGACTTGCGATCGCTACTCTCATCCCTTAAATCGTTTGATCTTGTCATCGGGTTGTAGGATAAAGGATCAGCATGATATGTGCCACTAAATGATCATAATGTAATTGGCAGACTAATGTCCTGCTGATAAAATGTTAAGTTAGATCAGAAAATTCACCCACAGCAGACTATCTCTAACTGACAAGTAAACCTTACGTTTGGGTGAATCGAGTTGCTGACTGAGACACATATGAGAAAGTAGTACTAAATGTGGTCAGTATTTCAGTGAAGTTGTAGGTGCGAAGCTCCAGGGGTTTAGGAGATATAGCTACCAGAACATCACATGGAAGTACAGAATAGTCTTCATACAGTTTGAGGTAAAAGCTCTGTAAAACCTCTTGTAACTACAAAAGGTGAATAACAAATATATGGGTCAATATTAGGTCTAGGGGGAAGTCATATAGTAAGGGTATACCTGACGGCGGCCATCTTGAAATCCGCCATTTTGAATAAAATTTAAGTTTTTAAAATAGGAATAGGGTCATGTGATACATGATTTAAGGCTGAAATTTAATCAGAAGAACGATGATGACGTTCATTCTGATTTACACGCAATTGGTAAAAAGTTACAGGGAAATTAAATATTGTTGCAGCATATGTATTAGTCCTTTACCCCACCTTGTAAATTTTGTGTTAATGATAATAGTTAAATAAAAAGCAGGTAGATAAATATTAGGTCTTAGGTCTATTAGGTCTAGGTAGAGTTGCCTTGATGGCGGTCATGTTCAAATCCGCCATTTTGAATCAGTCAGGTGTGCTCACTGTGAGCAGAGCATTTGTGCAAGTGTTGCACTCTTCACTGAACTACATATTGATTGTACTAATTGAGGACTTTTCTGGAAGAAAGACAAGTTTAATTATGACTCAATTCCACTTTGGTCATTTTTCCTTAAATTAGCAACTTGTTTATGCGATAACAAATGCTGGTTAATGATAAAGCAAAAATGGTTATACCGTTGGATTTATGGTAAAATTTGTTATTAATAAGGTGTAACTGTTATGCGTTTTGTTTAAAACTTTTGTCTGATTCAAAATGGCGGATTTGAACATGGCCGCCATCAAGGCAACTCTTACCATAGACCTAATATTTATCCACTTGCTTTTTATTTAATTATTATCATTAACACAAAATTTACAAGGTGGGGTAAAGGACTAATACATATGCTGCAACAATATTTAATTTCCCTGTAACTTTTTACCAATTGCGCGTAAATCAAAATTAACGTCACCATTGTTCTTCTGATTAAATTTGCGCCTTAAATCATGTATCACATGACCCTATTCCTATTTTTAAAACTTAACCTTAATTCAAAATGGCGGATTTCAAGATGGCCGCCGTCAGGCCGCCCTTACTATATGACTTCCCCTTAGTCCTAATATGGACCCATATATTTGTTATTCACCTTTTGTCGTTACAAGAGGTCTTACAGGGCTTTTACCTCCAACTGTATGAAGACTATTCTGTACTTCCATGTGATGTTCTGGTAGCTGTATCTCCTAAACCCTTGGAGCTTCGCACCTACAACTTCACTGAAATACTAACCAAATTTAGTACTACTTTCTCATATGTGTCTCAGTCAGCAACTCGATTCACCCAAACGTAAGGTTTACTTGTGAGATAGAACTTGAATCCTTAAAATGCTGTCCACCATCCAAATGGATAGCATAAAGAAATTATTCTTTTGTACTACAACTGTTTAATCTGTGACTTGATTAAAGAAAAATCTTATTAAGAAAAAATATAATAATTCATCTTTATAATTTAAACTCTTGATTCATACAAACTGTGCGGAAGATATGAAAAATTCACATCTCTGCAAGAAGGAAGGACTACTAAGCACGATTTGCATACTATATTAGGCCCTGACAATAAATGACAACGTTTGCATGTTTTTAGTTTTAAAAGAAACAATTATCCATATCTTCCGAAAATAAGATGTTATGTTCTTTTGATATTTTATTCGTAAAGTAAAAAATTAAATCATTTAGACTTTTATCCCACGGTATGCCATATTGGTTACAGGAGGCGGATGATCAATAAAAGTGCATTGTTATGAAAGACTTGGTTGAAGCGAATGTGAAAAGAAACGGAAGAAGCACGAAAAAACACTACGGAGGTGATGTTGTCCACAGAAACTCATTTTATCTGGGATGGAACCATCGAAGTTGAGCGCTCCATCTGTGAGCTATCATATCCCTATCACAGTTACTAAAATATAGAATATTTCCTAAGTTGTTTGAGAAAAACTCTGATGGATGCTTATTATAAACAAACGCGGAAAAATATTTGTATATTTTCCAACATACATTTTTATATTTATAAAATCACAATACAATGCTTTCCGAATTTACTTTGCATCAGGCTATACAAAGCTGTGGCCTAACGTTCACGTTTGATTTTGTAACTACTGAATTGCGTTTACCTCACCGAAAACGAACCGCCATTGACCCTCCCGTGAGACCGAAATGGAACCAATACATTCTTTTTCCCGAAGTTTGAAAAGTGTACCATATTTTAAAGGCTTATGGGGTGCAAGGGATAGTGATGTGTCTCTTAAAGCCTCTCCTATCCCATCGCCATCCTCACCTTCACGTGGTGCACCCTGTTTCTACAGACGAGGCTCTGGCGACGGCGTGGAGAAGTGGTGCTCCCATCGCCCAGTTCTTCGAATTTGCAAACAGCCACTGGTCCTCCAGGTTGGGGGTTGATTAGGTCTGATCACCCTGCCTGTAAAAGTCATCGATCGATAGTAGCAACGTAAGCCTCGGATGAAGCCGGCTGGATTTTTGGATTTCGTACCACTGCTCTGTCCTGGATATGACTGGATTGTTTGGATGATGCTCGGACCTGGGGCCATGAGACGGCGGAGTGAAATGTGTGCGCACCTAGCGGGACGGGATGGAGTGATGCCCTGAAAGGGAACGCTGGGAGTCTACTACACAGGGATCTCCAATGGAACATAGCTCTCTCCTCTAACACGATGAGAAGTAGATCTTCTCAAGAGTGGCCATCAGTCGGCGGTGCAAGTGGCCCTGGCCCCTCTTCAAGCATGACTTGGGGTGATGGCTTATCTTGCTGACAAGGGTCATGCAGGTAGGACCTGCCAGACACGTTGGCCGCTATGGAACTTAAACGGGGAAGTGGAGAAGATTATGGGCTTAATTTGATTATGGCTTTGAATCACCCAGCTTCGTCCGCAGCTCCTGACCAAAGCGAAGTAGAAGAGAATAAAACCATGCCTTGTTAACTAATAATTAAAGATAAAAGTTCAGAGACAGCTGGTTCTTTAGTAAAGCTCTCACCGTTTGTTTTGTATCGCCAACTCTGTCACATCGCCACGGGTACATTCCCGGATGGCCACATTAAGAAATTATGCAATGGCACTTTACTTGTTCATACTGTCAGTGACAAACAGTCGCGGCTGCTGCTGAAATGTGAGTCCATCGGTACCGTTCCTGTCCTGGTTGAAGCTCATAACCAGCTCAATTCCAGCAAAGGCGTGATTACCAGCCGCGAATTGCAAGATGTGCCTGTAGATGAATCTGCGCAGAGCTCCGCGACTCCCATGTTACAGGAGTCCAATGAATCCACGTTAAGAAGAATGGTCAACTAGAGACGACACATTCATTTGTCGTCCCGTTCGACCTGCTCATCTTACCTGCTGCTTTCAAATTTGGCTACCTCCAGTTGAAAGTCAGACCGTACATTTCTTTGCCGCTCCGATGCTTGAACTGTCAACGCTTTGGCCATTCTTCTCCTTCTTATAACGGGACAGTCACTTGTGGGAATTGTGCTGGCCCTCCACATGGTCCTGCTCCATGCATGATGGATCCAAAATGTGTCAACTGTACTCAGACAACTCAGGAACTCAGACAACAGATGCATTCACGCAGACCAGTCCTGTTCCAGCTTCTGCTGGCGGTTGCACTTGTGGTGCCGTCTCAACGTCTCGTGCGACTCCATCGCCTACTGCTGCCTCTACTGTTTCTGCGCCTCGGTCGCCCGCCAGGGCTAAAGCCTTGCAGTCCTCTAGCAAAGCTACTTCTGTTGGCTCTCTCCGCGACCAGTTTCTTAAATCTTCTACTCTTGGCACACCTAGCAAGCCTCCGAAGAAAGAGCGAAAGAAAAAGACGGCGACCCCAACTTCTCAGTCAGCATCCCCAGACCACGCTGGCAAGTCTAAATCTTCCCGTAAGCCCTCTTCGAGCCCTCCCGACACAAAGAAGATTAAGCAGAAACCACGCACTCCTTCTGCGAGTGGTGTCTCGTCTATGGAGGGGTGGATGATGACGATCCAGATGCATTTAAACTTGTGCCTGGTCGTAAGGGGAAGCAAACATCAAAACTGTTTGTTATAGATTCCGCTTAACTTATGACTTTATTCCAGTGGAATCTCAATGGACATTCCTCTCACTATGCGGAACTTCGTCAGCTCCTGTCAATGTTGGATCCAGTGATCTGCCTCCAAGAGACTCACTTCACGCCTACCACCACCTATTTAGTCTCCGGATACACGCTATATCTTCACAACAAGATCACGGATGGTCGTGCTGCAGCGGCGTTGCTATTGGAGTGTCTGACCGCTACCATTTCTCGATACTACATGTCACGAGTCCTCTTCAGATTGTTGCTGTCCGTGTCTTTCTGCACCAGCCTATCACCATCTGCTGTGCGTACATCCCCCGCACCGATGCCTTTACTGTAGCCGATCTGGAAGATGTCTTTCACCAGCTTCCCGCCCCTATTGTCTTCGTGGGTAACTTCAACTCATACCATGCGTTAGGAGCTCTTGTCAGACTGAACCCCGTTGTCACGAGATTGTAGCGTTTCTTGCCGAGACGAACCTGATTCTGTTGAACGAAGGCAGTCCCACGCACTTCACTACTGCCACAGGGGCTATTCTCATCTGGATTTGTCCTTCTGCAGCCCAGCTCTGGGAGCTCAACTTCAATGACGTGTACATCCCAATCTTTGTAGCAGCGATCATTTTCCACTGGTACTTACTGGGTTTCAGCTCCCACCATTTGCACCGTCGTCAAGATTCAATCTGCGTCTACAGACTGGGCACGGTTCTCTGCCAGCTTTGACTTCACCCGTTATCTGCATCAATCCGTCGAGGAACAGTGTGTGGCTTTTCAGCGGAGTATCTTGTTGGCAGCAGTAGCCTCCATTGCCGTCAACCATGGCCTTCGTCGCAAACGCGTCGTTTCTTGGTGGTCTGCAGAGATTGGCCAAGTTATTCGTGCACGTCGACGAGCCTTACGTGGTTTTCGTTGTGCTCCTAGTGATGCTAAGTTGGAGCAGTTTGGCTGCCTCCGTGCCCGAGCTAAGTATGTCATCAAACAGGCCAAACGACGCAGCTGGCTCGTGTATGTGTCTTCACTTTCTGCCCAGAGTTCAATCTCTGAAGTATGGTATAAGGTTCGTTGTCTACAAGGGCATCCTCCTTCTAGTGGTATTCTTGGTTTGGTTATCAATGGACGCCTGGTCACCGACCAAGATCTTATAGTGTCCGAATTAGGTCAACATTTTGCCGATGTTTCTAGCTCTGCGCATTATCCAGCGGCCTTCCTACCCATCAAGTATCGTGACGAGCGTACGCGTCTTGTCTTTCGCTCTGCTAACATCGAGAGATACAATATCCCGTTTACTGCTTCGGATTTATCTGCTGTTCTACGCTCCAGGAAGGACACTGCGCAAGGTCCGGATCATATACCTTATGCCATGCTTCGGCATCTCCCACCTGGAGGTCACCGCCATGTTCTAGATCTCTTCAACCTACTCTGGCTGGAGAACAGTTTACCTACTGCTTGGCGTGAGGCTTACATTATCTCGATTCTAAAACCTGGCAAGCTTGCTACGTCTCCTGCTACGTCTACCGACCCATCACCCTTACCAGCTGCCTTTGCAAAGTTTTGGAGAAGATGATCAACAACCGTCTCGTTTCGCTCCTTGGGAATAATGACTTTCTTTCCAACTTCCAGTGTGGCTTCCGACGCTACCGCTCCACAACAGATCACCTTGTTCACCTGGAGACTGCGATCCAGGACGCCTTTCGCCACCGTGAACATCTTGTAGCCATCTTTTTTGATTTGGAGAAGGCTTATGACACTTCTTTGCGCTATGGGATCCTGCGCCAACTGCATATTTTGGGGCCTCCCTGGCAAAATGGCTGCTTTTCTTCGCGAGCGTTCCTTCCGAGTGAAGATTGGATTCACCCTTTCTGTGTCGTTTCGACAGGAAAATGGAGTTCCGCAAGGCAGTGTACTCAGTGTAACACTGTTTGCGGTGGCTGTGAATAGTGTGCTGCACGAAATTACACTTTTCGTTCGAGGTTTGCTCTACGTAGATGACTTCACGATCTACTGTCGGTCCCATGATCTTCGTACCATTGTACGCCAATTACAACTGACGCTCAACCGCCTGCATCAGTGGTCCCTTCGCTCTGGCTTTAAGTTCTCCTCTGCTAAGACCAACTGTGTACACTTCTGCCGTCTCCGAAACTGCGCTTTTGATCCAGATCTTTCCTTGGGACATGATCGCCTCCAGTATGTTGAGTGTATTCGTTTTCTGGGCCTCCAGTTTGATCGCCGTCTTACTTGGAATCAGCATGTTCGCGCCTTGAAGTATAGCTGTCTCCGCTCCATGAACTTGTTGCGCCTACTTTCTCATACTACCTGCGGCGCTGACCGTGTAGTGCTGCTTCGCCTTTACAGAAGTCTCATTCGATCGAAGATTGACTACGGCTGTGTGGCTTATAGTTCTGATCGCCGCAACATACTACGCCATCTGGACACCGTCCATCATCTGGGTCTGAGAATTGCCACTGGGGCATTTCGTACAAGCCCCATCCTTAGCTTGTATATTGAAGCTCACGAGCCATCTCTGTTGCACCGTCGCCAAGTCCTGTAGCTAAGATACCTACTTCATCTGAAGGCCATTCCTGATCATCCCTCTGGGTTTACGTTGGGAGCTGGTCCTCGCCTTCAACGTTATCAGGCACAGCCTACAGTCACCAGACCTTTCGGAATCCGTGCCTTGGAACTTCTGCCAGATCTTGCTGTCAAGCTACCTCCACTTCCTATTTTAGGTTTCCTGCCACTACCACCCTGGCAACTGCTCCCACCGGCGATCAACTTCTCTTTGGCGCAGTTCAAGAAGGCCACTACCAGTGACTAGAAATATCGCCAGGAATTTCTCTCACTCGTGGCCTCCTATCCGGGCTACCGTTTCATCTTTACCGATGGCTCCAAGCAGGATGACTCTGTTGGCTGTGCTTTTGTTCTGGAAATCCACCGTTATCAAGTTCAGCTTCATCCCTTCTGCACCATCTACACCGCAGAATTGGTAGCCACTTTGGAAGCTCTTCATCATGTTCGTCGCCGCCAGCTTCGCGCTATTATGATCTGCTCTGATTTCAGCAGTGTCCTTCATAGCCTTGCCGATGTCTCATCTCCGCATCCACTTGTCCAGCAAGTATTACTTCAGTGCCATGACCTACTTGCTGAGGGCTATGATCTTCAGCTTTGTTGGGTGCCAGGCCATGTTGGCATCCCTGGAAAAGAGCTGGCCGACACTGCTGCGAAGGAGGCTTCTCTCCATGGTCTTCGTTGCCGCCTCCCTGTTCTCAGCACTGATGTTCGTCACGTCTTTTCTTGTCTTCTGCATTAGCACTGGCAGTCATCATGGGATCAGCAGATCAACAACAAACTCCATGCTGTGAAGCCCCGTCTTGGAGTCTGGTCGTCGATCTCCCGCCCTTCACGATTGGAAGAGAGGACTTTGGCTCGTCTTCGGATTGGTCATAGTCATTTGACACACGGACACCTTCTACAGAGAACTCCTCCTGACTGTCACCTCTGTGGTTAACGCTTCACTATTCGTCATCTTCTTGTGGACTGCGTGCTTCGTGTGCCAGTACGTGCTCAGTTTGGCCTACCAGCTGATCTCCGAACTCTGCTCAGCGATGATCCTGGCATCGTCTTGAAGTGTTCCGATTTCTGCGACATCAGCAACTTCTGTCCGCCATCTGACTTATCTATATGCTTCTGTGACTGTGCAGTGTTCTGTTATGTGGATGCACTGCTTTTAACGTTTCATGCATTATTTATTATTTTATCTCGTACTTTTCTTTTTCTGCCTGGTGCTCTGCGTGACTGTTTTAGTCTACTTCTCTACTACGGACAGTACTTTTTTTTTTTTTTTAGCTGTGTATGTTTGTGTCTCTTCGCGTTTACTGTGTGTGCTCCTACTTAGTGATGGGTGCTAAAAGACCTCCGTCGTCGGCGCACCTACCTCAACCTTTTCAATTCAATTCCACAAATTTATCTTTGCGAATCTATTAATGTATGAATATTTCAAAATGGTGTATATTTGATACTTAAAGACGAACCTTATGATCGAATATTTCTGTTTATATAAATCTGCAGATGTCCCACTCTACCTTTCCACCCTTTGACTATAGTAAATTTTATTAGTTATTGACTTAAGTCTGTGTCATCACCTGGGATGTGATAGAACATCCATATATAACAGCATGACATATTTCTTTCGAAAGTGTTATAAAAAAATACTTATTTTATACTTTTCAAAATTCGCCCAGTTATGTTTTATTATTAATGGTATATTTTCAGTTTTAATTTTTCTGTGTAGTGCAACATTAGCAAGAGCTAATTACAAAATAATTTTCTTCCATTTGAAAGTCGTATAAAACATACCCTGCATTTGGCAACAACGGTCGGAGGTTCATTTTTTAACTAGAAAGGCAGGCTCCTCTCTATCTTCTTTATCTCCTTCTGGTTAGGTCATACTTGAAGTTCGGAATGTCCTCAGAGCCAAAGAAAACCATGAATTTCGCATTGATTGCAGCCCAAAGCCTATTGCCCGTTCCATTGATTTATAATATATAAACACCTGCGCGAAGAGGACTATATGTATTGTTTGAGGCATAATGCGGAAAAAGGCCAAGAAAGTTTCAGAAAATCAGCGCCTATGTTATTTGCAAGAAGGGGTGTGAGTATTCCCAATTGGTATGTTTGTTTTATACAAGTAGTTCGGAACTTTCCGTATAAAACAGTGTGATGTGAAATGCTACAGTACATTTGGGATTGGTTAGCAATGCTGTTTGTGTTGACGTTCATTGACTTTTAGCTCCTGATACATGCTGTTCCTACATTTGGCTAGTTTCAAAATTTGTTTTCCAGAACATATGATATTGATAAGCATTGATTAGCCTCATGTGAAAGCAACGTTGTATATTCTATTCATAGTGCAGTACTTACAATCAAGACTGATGATTTGGTATGTCATTTTTCTTTCCCGCACATGTGTGTGGGTATATATGTATTATTCTTGATTCATGTACCTCGAGAGTGTGTTTTGATTTTTAATGATTAGATTTATTTGTGTCGAGATGTTTTAATTGTGTAAATGATTTAGAAGTTCTGAATGACTTTTGTAAATAACTTTTAAAAGAAGTAATTTTCATAGCTATCCACTAAGAAAAAACTTGCCATTAAAGAACTTGGAAAGATATTCTCAGACAGACATTGTGCAAAACATCAAAAGAGGCAAAAGGCAATTCAGGAGAGTGTTCAAAAAGATATATATACAATAATAATGAATGGTTATGTTGGTGCGAAGTAAAAGAATGCACTTTTTTGCTTTCCTTGTCTATTGTTTGGTGGTGACGAATCGTGAACGAAATCACGAGTAACAGATTTAAACCATTTATGCTGGAACGTAAGACAACACGAATCTTTGGCTTCACATTTGAGAAATGTTTTAATATTTACAGTTCTTAGAAAAGTAAATATTGTTTCGCAATTGGATAGTGCTTATAAGAGAAAACTTGAAGAACACAATGAAAAAGTCAAACAGAAGAGGTACGTACTGAATATTATAATAAACTGTGCTCATTTTTGTGGGTTTTTGAACTAAATTTAAGTGGGCACAATGAAAGCGACTCGTTCTCCAACCTGGGTGGTTAAAGGGACGTCGAAAACGATCCAGTATGAGCTCCGGTCTGTGGTGGCTCAGTGATAGAGCGTTCACCTCGGTACATGGGGTCAATGGTTCGATCCCAGCTCGTGTAAAATTAACTTTGTGGTGGCCAAACACTGTGTGCGTGGGATTTTCGGGATTCTTTTGTTTCCTCCCATTTTCTTCATTCCACCATATTATTAATTTCTCATCATCACCGTCTCCTTTAGCCTAGCTGGCATAACTATTGGATGTAAAACTGAAAGATTTAATTTCGTTTCATTTTAGAATGAGCTCGTACAAATATTGTTTGAGGTTGTCAGGAAGAAATAACAAACGAAATTAACGAAGGTGATTTCCTGACTATTATAGCCGATTAAGCAATGACATCTCAATTATATTTTAAATGGTTATTGTTTCTCAGTATAAAGTAAAGCAAATCAGTGAAGGTTTTTGGAATTTTATTTCACCACCAAAGCATGATGCTAAAGCACTAGCTTCTTATTTGGTTACAGATTGAAAAATAAAAAATTAGGTCTTAATGAAAATCGTCCAAATTAATTGCACAAACCTGTGACGGTGCTTCTCTTATGTCTTGTTCTTGTGGGGGTGGGGTGCAGGTGATAAAGAAGCTTTTCCTAATGCCGAATATATACATTGTTATACTCATCAAATTAATTTGGTTATGAGCAAAGCTGCTTCCATAAATAGAAATGTAAGAATTTTCTAATTTACTAGGTATTTGCACATTTTTTCTGGTAGCCCACAGAGAACCGCAGCCTTGGATCCAGTGGTTCAGAAAGACTTACCTCGGACAAGTAATACTCCTTGGAATTAAAGTAATATTCGTCTAAAAGTATGAATTCCATGTTTGATCATAAAAAAGATCATCCAGTACATGAATAAGGCACTAACAATATATGAGATAAAAATACAAATACAATTCACCAGACTGAAGGTCTAAAAAGTTCTTTATCAGTCACCACTTCAATCTTTTGTTATCACTCTTGAGCAAAAGAATGTTGCTTGTAGAAATTTTGTTTGGGCAGCTTCAAAAGAGAGAAATTGACCGTTCTTCTGCACAACGGACGATATTAAGATTTGGAAAGAAATTAATGCAATAAGAAATCAAATTGATTACGACAGGAACAAGGAAATAGAATCTACAGAGAGAGAATCAAAAAAGTGGAAGAGTGATAACACAGAAAGAACAGAAAAGCAAAAGAAGTATGTCATTTTATAATTTGCGAAGCAAAAATCCAGTTTTATTCACAGAACATTTTATGGCAGCAATACTGTTTGCACCAGATATGTTTCCAGAGTATGCTTTAAATTTTCCTAGAGAAACCTAAAGAAAGTTTATAGTTTTTTCGACAACATTAAGTTCATCCATAAACTGTTTCCATTCAACGCTGCAGAGGAGTTTCGACACGGATCCAGACTGTAAGGAGGATGATTCAACACTTGGAACCACAGCCAACAATAGCAGACTGAACTTTTCGGATCATTTAGAAACATTCGCTATGCGGTGTAACACATATACTCTGCTCATGGCACTGTGTTGCTCCGACTGACTTCAAATTTCCCACAGGTTCCCCACAGTGACCTTGACCTCGTGTCAGGTGTCATTATGCTCCGAACCTCCCTTTCTATCTAGGTAAATAACTTATTGGACGCCCCTAGTAGTTAGCCCATATTTAAGTCTTTTGCTTCTAATTTAATTATACAGTACTATTGAACAAAAATATTGAAAATAAATGTATCAATACTGTTTCTTTCCATTCAATCCTTAGAACATTTCGAATATATGGAGCAAATTATATTTTTGATAAAATCATTTACATGATACACTTTATTTATTAGTTGCATAGAGGTACAAGAATATTATTTCAACAAAATTTCAAAGTTCAGAGATGTGGAAAACATCAGAAAAACTTCAAGCCCACTTTTCTTCCCTTCAAGCACAGATTTTCAATCAAATTTTCAACGTAGATGAAGCTCAGGACTGAAAAACTTTTCATAATTTCACTTTGACGGTAGAGCTTAGGAATGGGGGAGGGGAAAGGTGTGTATATATATATATATCTATATATCTATATATCTATATATATATATATATATATATATATATATATATATATATATATATATATGTGTGTGTGTGTGTGTGTGTGTATGGGTGGGTGAGTGCGTGTGAAAATGATCGAAAAGGGAGATATACAAGGTGACCCAAAGAAGATATACAGTCAACTCGTTGCTTTTTATATCATTTCTTATTGTTATCCATTAGGTAGACTTAGTTTCTTTGTTATTTGTTCTTTATGTTTTTTACTTATATCTTAAGCTCGGAACAACCGAAGTACAAGTAAATAAACCTATGAGCTAGAATGTTATACTTGATCAATTCAGGGATATAGGCCTATACCTTCTTTTGGGCCACCCTGTATAAAAATGATCGAAAATGACCTTTATTAATGCTGAATCCATAGTTTCTGGATTGCTGAGATGAACAGTGACATTTGTTATGCCGTTTAAATCCAAATTCATCCCCGCAATTTGGGGAAAGATATATAAAAATGATAGCAAATGACTAATATTAGTGTCGAATCCATAATTTTGGAGACCCTGAGACGAACAATGACATTTCCAATGAGGTGTCCCGCAATATGAGGGAGGGGGAGGTGGGAGAAATATAAAAATGATCGAAAATGACCTATATAAGAGAGCGCTTTAGTAATAGTAAAAAGTGACTGACTATAATAACATATTACTATTTTTTTCTTAATTTAACCCAGCGAAGCGGGTAATTGATGCTAGTCAGTTTATATATGATCAAATATGAATACATTTATCAGTTTGTATATTTTCTGTATTTTTCAGATTACTTTCGATAAATCGATGAGAATATTTTACGATTAAAAATATGAATTCTTGGATTAATTACTGAATTCTAATATTCTGACAGATGTAATAAATTTATAAAAAAATATTTGGCTAATTTAATGTTGATGATTCGTGGCAAATTGATTGAAGATCAATAACTACAAATACTAATCTGTATATTATTATGGTCGCTTACTCTGAGGGAAGAACATAGACTGAAAGTATTTGAGAACAGGATCCTGAGAAGAATATTCGGACCCAAGAGGAACGAGAATGGGGAATGGCGGAAGCTTCATAACGAGGAACTACATAGTTTATATGGTTTACCCAACATTGTTAGGGTCGTCAAGTCTAGGAGGCTTAGGTGGGCGGGTCATGTAGCTAGAATGGAAGAAAGTAGAAATGCTTTGAAAGTCTTGACTGGAAGACCGATAGGAAAACGACCATTAGGAAGACCTAGGCGCAGATGGGAGGATAATATTAAAATGGATCTCGCAGAGATAGGAATACAAAGTAGAAACTGGACCCAATTGGCTAAGGATAGAAGTCAGTGGAGAGCCTTTGTGAACGCGGCACTGAACCTCCGGGTTCCATAGGCCATAGAGTTAGTTAGTTAGTGAGTTAGTATATTATTATGTACCTTACCTGGGAAATTCTGTTGAGCACAACCTGAGCCAGTAGATGTTACGCCCAGAAGAATATATCTATCATTCTCTTTGAAAACTAATGGTCCACCACTGTCACCCTGAAACGAAAATGGAGATTTTAGTTAGATTTTTAAAATAAGATTTACTGTCAGAGATTAGATGAACAAATGATTTCAATTCTTGACCAGGTATTTTCTTGGATCTCTTCAATCTCACTACAAAGATATTCAGAAATATCTTTAAATACGATACATGCCTGTGAAGTGGGAGACCCGGATTCGACTCTCAGTGCCAGCTCATATGGTTCGGATCCCCACTTAAGCTGTAAGTCCACGTCTATAATAGTCTTGCTGCTGAACGGGACGTTAAAACCAAACCCAATTAGATCCTTTAAGTACGATAAATTCTGGACGACTCCCTCCAAAAAATCCATCTATCTTATTATTGTCTGTATTTTAGCTGTAAAATTGATTTAGCAGCTGAATCTGTTTTTACTAGATAAAAATAAATCAAAGTTTCCCTATGAGATAACTTAAAACACATATTTATTAAAAATATATTCCTTCTTTCTTTACTACCCGACTAAGGAATACTTTATTCTTATGGTTCGTATTAGAGTTTGATGAACTGATATGCAACTTTTCAATATGATAATAATTTTCTATCATTGCATGAGTGTTCTGTTTAATGAATTAGCCAACTCACTCTAAAATATCTAGATAAGGTAATTATATGAGTAAGGCAGACAAGTTCTTTCCTCCGTGGTTCTTAAAGATTTCCCGGGAATTATGAGCTGCAGTGAAAGAATATAAGGATTATGAATATTACTCACATAAGAATTAAGTAACTGTGACTCCATTATATTGACACTCACTTGCACATAGCAATTAACATTCTTTGGATATAAGAACATTTTTGCTCCTTTCCAAATTCTTGATACTGTTAGTAAATCATTCATATAATTCAATCTACATTTAAGTAACTATCTAGTGCTATTCTTTATAATTACATCAGTGATTAAAGAAAGTGTATATTGATCCAATCGTTTACTACCTTATCTATGACAAAAGACCAGTTCTAGAAGTATTAATGCCTGCTTCAAGACATACCAGATATGTAGCAAACGTCAACTGCGAACCTCGGCATGCGTAGTTATCTGCAAAGTGGGTACCGCATATTCTGACTGGGGCTTAGAAACAGCACAGGTTGGGATGTGCGTGTATTTACCATGAAGTTGGCAATTGGAAGTATGACTTCCTTTTCCGAAGTATTGCCACTGAGAATACGTGGACTAGACCACATAAACCAGCATTAAAGGCATGGTCAAAGAAGGATATAATCCAGTTTCACGACGTCGAAAAAAGAGACAAGATCCGGCGAATTTGAAGGTAATGATTGTGTTGTGTGATCACCAAGAGTTATCCTTGCATATAGTGCTCCACAAGTAGTTAATGAACATAGACTTCTACGTCAAAAGTGCTCTGCTCTTAGGCTTAAAATACCACATCTGTAATCGGGATCTACAGGTTCTATGATAACGCAAGCTATGGTACAGTACGACTGGTAAAGTGGAGAACTTTTTGCAACAATAGAGTTGAGAAATGGTGAACCTTTAACATAGACAACTTCTGCCACTGCTATTTCTTTCTCAAGAGGAAGAAACCTGAGAGGAAAAGAATTTAGAGAAATCCTGAGTATCATTTCCTGAGTATACAACACAGCAGACTCTGCGCCCCTGGCAAGAGAGGGAGCTATTAGTGGTATACAATGTCTGCTAGATAGGGTAGCGCCTAAAACGAGACGAGGCATAATCTTCATGAGGGGATTTGAGATGAGACAGAGCTTTTCCAATAAAAATACATATTGTTTCAAGACGAGGTATCACTTTCGCAACAAATTTTTGAGACAAGACTGCCGTAATCTTGTTTTATGCGCATCAGTACAGCCAGATGTGTGAAAACCTGTTCACCCGGCAGATTACATTGAAGCGTTGTAAATCATTCTATCTGCGTATCCTATTCCACTTCACTTTGTCAGACATGTCACTACGAAAAATTATCCTCGTGTTGTGCGTTAGAAACTACTAATAAAGTATCTTGAACAGGAGTTATCGAGTAAGAACTGATCAATAGAGATCAGACTAGAACGATCGATCCAGAATAAAACATTCAAGTATTAGATCCGACCAAGTAAGATCACTTCCTCAAGGAGAAAACAGGATGGACTCTGATTGGGCATCTGTAAAAACTCCATTCTTCAATGAGACTCTTTTCGCTGCAGTGAACACCCAGTTTCGGACAAAGGATCCAATTATGAGGGTATAGTTGACAGTTACAGAAACTAGGTGTATAATATTTACGTGAGTACCAAGCTAGTAATAGTACCTTACCTTTACGAATAATGGATTTTCAGAATTTATGTTACGGACCTAGCGATGTAAAATTTTCGGAACTTTTTTGAACTGTGGAGAAAGCTGGTTTATTTTCGGAGAGAAACTGGAGAATTTGAAAATAAAACTTTATTCTTTATTATTTCTCTGAATATACGTTACCTTGAATGAACTTTAATACTTCTTAGTTCAAATACGACATTTATGATGAATGCAATGTTCCAAGAAAATAATGAAATTGAATGAAGAAAGAAATATTTTGACCCAACTTTCAGATACGTAAGAGTAAATATACTGACTCATTCATTACTAAATCTCCGAAACTATGAGTATTAGAAGTAAAACTTTGGGACTTTATAAAAATAATATCCTTTTATTCTAAGTTGAAGAAAAGACTGAGTTTGAAAGATTAGGCTTTTGAAGGGGAGAAACGTAGCCTTGAATGGTTTTCTGATGTTCTCCACAATCTCCCAAAATATTAGGAGTAGTTGTAATTTTCATTAAATGATATTATCCATGTACAGTCAGCGACAAAAGTTCTTTTCGTTTGATGAAATTAGTTTTGTAAATAACTTCAGAATAGAAGGACAATTTGAATACAGTTTTCAGTAAATTAAAAAGAATGTATTTTTCTGCACATTCCAGCCTTGAAACTTGGTGTTATTGTGTACGTCTACATTTATTCCCAATATATATACTGGGTGTCAAAAAATTCCACCGACAAACTTCGGGAGGTAAATCCTCTCATACGAAGAAACAAAAAAGCTCAGTAAACATGGGTCCGGAAACGCGTTGTTTCGGATATATAAGGCGCCGAAACCGTGGGAAATGAATCTTCAAATGCGTATATTTCAGAAACTATTCAACCTAGAGGGTGCGGTTTGAAAACTCACCAGCGAAGTCATACCTACTCTTGTTAAATATGCATGTTTCATAATCTTGCAATGCCTGCGGAAGGGATTCCCCAAAGGAGCATAGGGATTCCCGGATAATCTACCGAGTGAAGATGGCTCGAAAGGGTTATGAATGGACGACTTCCCCACCTGTTAACAGTAATTCCTTGTACCAAGAAGATAACTCAAACGGATACAAAATGGTGGACACTTGTATACCTGTTGTGTGTGGTTGCATAATCCTTTCTACGGTGCCCATACGGATGGTGCCCAATAATGAAGTTCGGAATATCAAATACTGTGAATATGCAGTCGAAGGTTCGTAGTGAGACACGTGCGGTGTTGCTACAGCATAACACATAAAGCAGAGTGATTGAGAGCTGTTGAAACTAGATGCAAACCCGCTATCAAAATGTACATAAATTATCGTGGGCAAATGTATGTTAACATATGCAGCATTGTGGAGTATAGTATTAACATACGTAAGAAGCAGCTGACAAATGACCTCCTGGGAACAGCGATAATGTGATTCGCATATTAGTGGCATAGTTGATGACGTGCAATGCTGTAAAGCATAACCTCCAGGCACACAAATAAAATACACAAAGCACAAAGACAGAAGAAGACGAGTCAATACAGGAAATGGTGTTTGTAATTCACTTCTACCTTACAACGTCACGAAATGTACTAAAAATGTGAACCATTGACTTCAATGAACAAGAGATAGCGTCGAAGCACTTCGTCTCGCACACGAGGAAAAACGTCGTTGTTAACACGAATTCTTGCGGAAGCCTCGACAATGCGGCCCAAAGGTCCAATTCATTCCCCACTGGTGTCTGGTAGACCAACTCCTTCATGTGTCCCCATAGGTAAAAGTCCATAGGTGACATATCCGGTGATCTAGGAGGCCATGCTACAGGACCACCATGCCCGATCTATCGATTCCCAAACATATCAGAAAGTACATTTTGAACACGCCGCGGCCGATGGGGTGGAGCTCCGTCATGCTGGAACCACATTTGTCGCCGGACTGCAAGGGGGACATTTTCTAGCAGTTCCGGAAGTACCTCTGAAAGAAACACACTCTAAGTATGCATGTTCAGTCCTGGAGGTAATACGTAAGGTCCTACCAAGACATTATCCACTATACCGGCCCACACATTAACTGTGAATCGTTCTTGATGACCTCGGCGAAACATTGCATTGCGGATTGTTTGCTGCCCACACATGCCTATTATGAGCATTGTAACATCTGTCACGAGTAAAACTACTCTCATCCGTGAACAAAACATGCCACGCGAACTGCGGATTCTCCACACACTGCCGCAGGTACCATCGGGCAAATCGCACACGTTTGGGATAGTCTGTAGGACGCAAAACTTGTACTCTTTGAGGATGATATGGATAGAGATGTTCTTCATGTAGGACGTTCCACACTTGCTGGTGCTGAACATGCAACACATGTCCAATGGCCCGCGTGCTTGTTAAGGGATTTTGTTCAAATTGGTCCAACACATTCTCTTCGAATGCTGGTGTTCTCACTGTTCGTGGTCTTCCTGCATCAGGCCGGTGAGTATATAAGGAACCTGATTCTCGCAGCTGCCGATCAATTGACGTAAATGTAGTGTGATGGGGGCACTGTCGTTCTGGAAAACGTTCTCTATACAGTCTTTGTGCCTCCCTTGCATTTCCCAAAGCTGCACCATATGCCAGATGCATATCACTTAATTCTGCCCAAGTAAACTCCATTTCCCACTACGGTGTTTTATAAAGCACTGACAGTAAGCACTGCACACAAGCACAGTCGCTTCCAGAATACACGTCAGTCTTCGGTAGACTAGTTTCTTTAGGTGCTCGTCTGTCATATGGCTTAGAGTCGAATCCCACTAACAGCATGACTCTGTTAGTCAATGTTTATTTTACCTCTTCTATCGTATTTTTGTTCCTATAAACAGTTTTGGACGTAAGAAAAACGCTATGTACTGTCATTTCGAGAACAATGTCTTTTTGTTGAATATTCTGGACTCAGTTAAAATTATCGTGTGAAACTGAAATACCTCTTACATGTTTTAAGATTTAAAGAAAACCAGAAACCAATTTCCTTACACACAGTAAACTGATAATCAATGTTGTTTTTGCTTTTAAAGATTGGCAATACCCTCCAGAGTTCGACTGCGTGTGCATTTGAATGCAGCCTAAATCTGTTTACATTATGAGAGTTAATTACATCCGACGACTAAAGTTCAGACACAAATGCAGGTGATCTTGCGGCCAGAGCGTTTATAGAGATACCATCTTGGCATTCGACTTGTGAAACTGAAGGAAGACACTCAGAATGGTTGAACAAAGAGTGGCGAATCTACGCTGGGATCGGGGCAGCCTTGGTCCCCTAATTTTGCTGCGTTACTAGAAAATCACTAATGTCATAAATACCAAAACGCAGTCCAAATTACGTATTTTACATAGCAAAATACTGACACCCCCTCCCCCTCCAGTTTTTACTTTCAAGATTGGTTACTGAACACAAGGATCGTACCCGGTTCTCTCTACACTTAATCTACTCTGGTGTGCTAAATTGGAATAGGCGTATAGATTTGAGGCTCCAGCAGTTGCATTGTAAGCAAAAATAAACATGAGAAGAGTATGGCGTTATGATTATTATTTTGTAATAACGTCCCCGCCTTATAGACCTAACAAAATGGACACGAAGACAATCTTGATGTAACTTTAAATGAAGGAATAAAGACAAGGTATAAAATATGGAGTGGTTTATTGTTCTGTGTACATATTTTGGAATCCGTTAACACGAGAGGCTTGGGTACCCGAAGAGAAAACGAAACCGTAGCAGGACTTACATTTAATTTAACGAGCTAAACCAATTCATTTAGATATCACATTCGCGCACTTCAGTATCATTCAATTGTACGTTTATAACAATTGTTTATTGTTTGATTGTTTATTTGTTAAGATGCTCAACGTCCCTTTTCAGCAGCGGCGCTGTATGGAGACGGGACCTAAAGTTTCAAATGCGATCCGATCCATCTCTTGGTTGTTGAGTCCAAAGCTTGGACTCTTCGTGGGGATTGACCCCGCGACACGGCGCGTCAAAGTGCAACCTTGCTTTCTGTTGCTTCCTTGCTTATCCACGTAATGATGCAACAACTGAAAGGAACAAGTACCTTTGATAGTTGAAATTGAAATCAAGTAGACGGTTGCAGACTTATTAAGATAATGCATATGATTTCAAATCACAAATCTCTTATACATTTAATCAGATCATTCATGTAATGTACTTAATATTGGGTCTCGTTCATTAGTGACATTCACTCAGTTCACTAGACATAACGATATTTCTGGTCATTGCTAAACATTACTCATATCTGGAAATGTGCTGACTGTATTCGCTATCGTGCTATTTGGGGTTTTCCTTTGCATCAAGTGTTTTCACAATTTCAATCACTCTGCTTCGTGTGTTATGTTGTAGCAACACCGCACGTGCCTCATTTCGAACCTTCGACTGCATATTCACAGTACTTCATATTCCGAACTTCATTATTGGGCACCACACTTTGTATCCGTTTGGGTTATCGTCTTGGCACAAGGAAGTACTGTTAACAGGTGGGGAAGTCGTCCATTCATAACCCTTTCGAGCCATCTTCACTCGGTAGATTATCCGGGAATCCCTATGCTCCTTTGGGGAATCCCTTCCGCAGGCATTGCAAGATTATGAAACATGCATGTTTAACAAGAGTAGGTATGACTTCGCTGGTGAGTTTTCAAACCGCACCCTCTAGGTTGAATAGTTTCTGAAATATACGCATTTGAAGATTCATTTCCCACGGTTTCGGCGCCTTATATCCGAAACAACGCGTTTTCGGACCCATGTTTACTGAGCGTTTTTGTTTCTTCGTATGAGAGGATTTACCTCCCGACGTTTGTCGGTGGAATTTTTTGACACCCGATATATGTAAGATGCGTACCGTAAGACAGGGTTACTTTGCACTTCAGAGATAACTTTGCACAAAATGTAAAAAGAGTTGCACAGTCCTCTGTCAGTGAAACCATGAACTGTAAAGAGAATGTTTCAACTGCCACCGTAAGATAGAACATCTAACTCTATTTTGGCTATAATGTTGGCGGTTAATATCAGTCCTAATTACCCGGAGGATTTGTTGTTGTAGAGGTATGGAAAGCAGTCACTGTAAAGGCCGACAAAATTTCAAAGATATCACCTACAAGAATTTCCGGCAAAGTTAAATCAGTTTCGTAGAATACTACTGTGTATAATGGGACTTTAAAGCAATAGTTGAAATTGAAGTGTAAAACGTTTTAAAGTCATAAAAAATAAAACTGGGAAAAGACAGTTTTAGCCTCTAATCAGGGTTACTTTGCTCCGCTCCAAGTATCCCTTTAGATAGGAAATTACTACTGCTGGCACCTCCTGCTTTCTAATTTTAGGTAAATTTCCTATTTAGGTAGATGCTGAAATGAATTTCTTGTTGGAAAAATAAATTACGAAGAGAGGGGCTTCACTCAGAAAAGATTAGGCTTTAAAAAAAATCACTAGACTTTGGTGGGGAGGGGGACTTGAAGCTTACAGGTATAGGAATGGCTAACATTAGATTTTTAAAAAGAAATCATGCAATTTGGGTGGGTTTCAGCCTGAAGACTTCAAACCCCGTAAATCTTCCAATGATTCCGTTTGAAATGATATTCTTGGACATAAAGAGCAACCAAGGCAAGTCAGTTTACGGGGATTTTTATTCTGTTCCTGAGTTGGCATTCTTGTGAGACATATGCTAAACTATCAGTATGTGGTTCCTGTGCCAGTATTAGAAAACACATAATTATCTTTACAAATATCGATAATTCATACTAAGTACTGACACCGGTACCATAATTCTAATATCAATATTTGTAGACTGCATGCAGTTTTGTGTAGGAAGTGAAATGTATAAGTACAGAAGGGAAAACATTGCAAACATTGCACAGAAACGTTATGTTCGTGTGTTGAACATACTTTTTTGTATGTTGTGCAAAGTATCTTCAACTACGGGGTTACTTTGCACCGAAGTTTATATTTCAATAACTATGGTCACACTTAACGTTTACTAATGCACTTGCACGAATGTTGTTCTCTTTTATCTAGTTATTATATGCTTATATACAGTGTTCTAAATCTTTTACGTTAGTAAGTTGCATGCGACTTTCTTTGAAATTCCTTAAATCTGGTGCAAAGTATCTGGTCTTAAGGTATCCTGTAAATGATGTGTTCTAAAAAATATCCTTTCTTTATATATTCGAAATGTTTGAAGAATTCAATAAAAGGAAACGGCACTGGCACTTTATTTCCAATATTTTTGTTCAATAATAGCAAAAAATAATTAAATTAGAACTAAATACTTAAATATAGGTCCATGCTCTTTGTCGCTTTCATAACTATGCAATTGCAATAACCACTAGAATTGAAACAATGAAATGGAATCCTTTAATTTAACGTCCCACAATTATGCCCTTTAGGCTAAGGGAATAGACGATTAAGGTAAGTGAATGATGATGGAAGAATTGGTGGAATGAGAATGTTAGAGAAAAGGAAGCCCCGCCCCACACTGACAATTAGTGCTCTCAAACGGGTCAGGTCAACTCGGGTCGGGTTATCGGGTCAGCTCGGGTCGGGTTGTCGGGTCAGGCTAATCGGGTCGGGTTGTCGGGTCGGGTCAGTCGGGTCAGCTCGGGTCGGGTTGTCGGGTCGGGTTATTGGGGTCGGGTTGTCGGGTCGGGTCAATCGGGTCAGCTCGGGTCGGGTTATCGGGTCGGGTCACTCGGGTCGGGTTGTCGGGTAGGGTCAGTCGGGTTATCGGGTCGGGTCAGTCGGGTCAGTTTACTTTGGTCAACTGAGTTTAGGTTGAGTTTAAACTCGGCTGGAGTCGAAAGCTGCTGTTTTTCACTAGCTGCCTAATTAAAAATAGCAATTTTCAATTGATTTTATAGAAACCATAAATCTATTTTGAACACTTGCAGCTAGTGTTTTTATGATAAATGCTTATTTTTCTACTTGTGTGTACTTTAATTTTTAAATGTGGAAGATTGATTTTACCAATCGACTGTAATATTAATATCTACGCCAATATGGAATCTGGATTTAAAACAAAACTAGAAGTTGTTTAAGCAACGCCAAAAGAGAGATTGGATATGGACGACCAAGCCCAAGCACGGCCGCGGTGGCTCAGTGGTAGAGAATTCATCTCTGGTGCATGGTGTCCAGTAGCGTAGCTAGAGTTTTTTTTAGGGGGGCCAATGAAGGGCCCAAGAGGATTTTGAGGGGGACATCTCCAATATATATATATATATATATATATATATATATATATATATATATATATATATATATATATATATATATATATATATATATATGTGTGTGTGTGTGTGTGTGTGTGTATTCAAGGTGAATGTTTCCATCTTTATTGTTCATGATTTTACTCTTTGTAAAACAGTGAAAATATAAGAATTTAGTACCTCAAACAACTAGGATTCATTAATGCAATTGATTTCTAATATAAGTAAATAGTTATTTAATCATGGCGTTTAGAATATGTGTAGCTGGTTGACTTAAGTGGAAACAAATACACTTTTACAGGTAAAGAAAATAACTTATAGGTTCATGCCTCTACTTGAAGAGGATCTTTCTATTCGTGTGGGCAGCAGCAAACATATCCACAACTTGTTAAAGATCTAACGATTTAGCAATTTTCTTCTCAATATAAAGTAACACTTAGTTTTTCAACCTATCATGAGTCATTGACTAGCGTATACAAGTCTTTAATCTTTTCAAAGAAGAGAATGACCTTTCACATGTAGCACTAGAAACTGATATAATCACAGAGATGATACCTAGCTTGTAGGTTTCTAGGAATGCGTTTTTGTAGACACAAAGATGATCAACGAAATTCGTTAAGGAGTCAGCTTTCGTTTTCTTCTCGTCTTCATACAACTTAATTGTTAGAGCAACCCACATTATGCTTTATTTCTTGTTTAATTATGCTTTTTTTAAATTATGCTTTATTGTTAATTTCAATGATTATTTTACATTAATCGTGTATAATGTATATTTATTATACATCAAATATTCTAAATATCTTGATCTATTTATTGATATTTTTTGCAACTAGTTTCTCTCATATTTAATGAACTTTCTACTTAATTCATTTTAAAGAGATGTGCTTTGCTCGAATAAATTTTTTCTATCATTTGTGTGCGCCTTACAGGTACATATATACAGAAAGGGAAAGTAAAAGATGCCACCGAAGTACAGAAAGTGCTTAAGTTCAAAAAGTAAACATAACAATACAGTGATGACGCCAGAGGGGGGCAAGGGGGGCGAGCGACCCCCTAGTAGCTACTTCTGCCCCCCTGACTGCCGCCTAGACTGCCCCCCAGACTCGTACAATCTTTAAACATTCTTCATGTATTATTATATATCAGTATCATAACCAATCTCACTGACAAATTGTAGTCTACTTTCCATGAATATACTATGTGGCAGATTAATCCTCAAGCTTTCTTCTTTGAGCGTCTGGGTATGCACGCATATTTCTGTTTTCTAATTTAGCCCCTTTTGAGGTAAATTTTAGTTATACTTCTTTCTTATGATTTTTAATAATTGTGCCTAGCGAACAATAGTAGATTTGGTCGACTTGTTTTCTTCTCATTGGATCAACTTCGATTGGAAACGAAAGAAAGGTAAAACCAGTTACGTAACTGGTTTGTATTTGTCCAGGTTTGAAGTTTTCAGTTTCATATTTTGTTTTATTTAAAACTTCTTTTTTCTGAAACATTATTCTCGGCTTCCAATATTCAGAGGATGTGCTTATAACAGCTTAGTTTGCAACTACTAGGGCTTAATTTTTTGAAGGAGATAAAAAGAGTTGTGTTTTCCCTTCCTCCAAATGATAATAATAAAATTATGGAATGAAATTGATTCCCAATAAAATGTATTGTCAGAGTGCTGATCTTTAGTTAGTAATTGGTTTATACTAGTGCTCCTTTACTTATTTTGTTTCAAAGTACTGACGTGACGTCTACCTTATTGACTAGGAACTGCTGAAAAATTCGTAGCCCAACCCAGAAGGAGTGCACGTGGATTCGTGAAGTTTTACTTCTTCTTCTCTTCCCCCGAGAGTCAATATACTACCTTGTACAGTGCTCCAGCTTTTGCAGAAAAGTTAAAAAAAAATCTCGATTTCCTCGCACCACTGTTCGTAGCACTACCCCTATCAGACTAAAATGGCATCTTTCAAGTGTTATTTAAGTTTGGGAAATAAGTACACGTAATAGTTAGACGGAGCTAAATCTGCGGAATAAGAATGATGATCTAGACATTGAAATCCTAGATTATGCAATGTCAGTTATGTTCGCAGGGGCTTGATGGACAGGTTTATTCTCCTGAAGGAACAGAATTCCTTTCTTTTCTTTTTCCGCAGCGTTGAACTTTGAATTTTTCTTTCAGTTTTGTAAGTAATGTAGAGATTCTGGATTAAATATCTGACCATTGAGGAGGTAGTCTACCACTCCATACTTATACCAGAAGAATGTTCCAAACAGTTTCTCAACCTACTTCTGTGTCTTGAACTTTTTGGGGCGATGGAGAAATTAGTGCTACTACTCCATTGACTGTTGTTCCGATTCAGGATCATAGTGGTACAACCATATTTCATCTATGGTTACTATTCGTCAGCGAAATTGATCAGCATTACGGTCAAATTGGAAGAATACTTCTCTTAATGCCGTTATCCTTTTATTCTCCTGACATATATTTTGGGAACCCATTATGCCGAGAACTTGCGCATACCCAAGCCATTCTGAACTATGCTACCGACGAGTTCCAAAGAAATGTCCAGAATCCCTGACACAAGTTTTGCTGAGAAGGTAAAAACTGAGAAAGCGGGGTGCAGACCTCAGACTATAATAAATATAAATAGCTTAAATTATTTTTGTCACACAAAAACTTGGGTGGCCTAGGCCCTCCGGCCCCGGGCTATATCCACCATTGGCTGAAATGCTGCAATTTTCAAGAATAATGTCACAAATTGCATCCATGATTCCAGGAAGAGTCATTGCTTTTAATCATCCTGGATGTAAAGCATAATTTGTTGAGAAATTGCTACGTTTATACTAAGCCAATTACTTCTTCAACACTATATATAACGGAGGAGAGTCCCGTGGTGTTTCACTGATTTCCTAATTAATTTACTTCGGTGACTTTCCTTGGTGGAACAAAAATGTTATAACAGTAAGGATCTGGATGTTCGTGAAATTATCTGTTTGGGCACACACAATCATTTCAGAGGCCTGAGAAACAATAAGAATTTCATTATTAATATGAAAATTTATATTTGTACATACGGAGATATATTTTTCTAAAGTACGGTTTGATTTTTCTACCTAGTACCTACACTCCTTCTGGATTGGACTACGACATTTTCAGCAGCTCCTCGTAAATTCTCTCTCTGGCTCTCTCTCTCTCTCTACATATATATATATATATATATATATATATAGAGAGAGAGAGAGAGAGAGAGAGAGAGAGAGAGAGAGAGATACGTAGCATATAGACGAATGTGTTACTTGTAGCATTTATGTTTAGGCTTCAAAAGTTTCATTGAAAAATATTTCATGTGCAGACGTTACTTATTTGTTAGTTACAAATTTTATTTGAAATAAGTTTAATTTATAATCATATAGATCTAACATAAAAACAGCAACGAAATACACAATGTAATGTAAAATAAGTCAAACGTAATAAATATGTCATTTTTGGTATGGCAAATAGCCGCCCCCCGAAAATGTATCTACCCCTCCTTTGCCCTCCTAAGAACTTAAAGCTGGCGTCGTCACTGTAACAATATAGTATGGAGTTCTTGCATACTATTCACTGTTGGCGGAAAAATTTCTTCTTTTACTTTCTTTTCTCCACATCAAAGGATTGCACCGGAAAGTTTACAGAAATGAAAATAAGCTCTTCATTGTTGCATTCTTATGTTCTCAATGATTTTGCATTGTAAATATTGGCTTTAAAAAATATTAACACAGTATGTTAAACTTTCAGTTAAAGAGAATTTTCCAAGAATTGTGCTATATATTTTAAATTATGCTTTATGCTTTACTTTCTAAAATTATGCTTTTAAAACTAGTTTCCCAATGTGAGTGCATTTTGGCGTTCACCCAGTGTCGTGACCATAGTGCTCTCAAACGGGTCGGGTTGACCCGACCCGACCCGACTCGGATTGGGTCAGTTCGGGTCGGGTCGGGTCTGGTCAACTCGGGTCGGGTTGTCGGGTCGGGTCAGTCGGGTCAGTTCGGGTCGGGTTGTCGGGTCAGGCTACTCGTGTCGGGTTGTCGGGTCGGGTCAGTCGGGTCAGCTCGGGTCGGGTTATTCGGGTCGGAACAATCGGGTCAGCTTGGGTCGGGTTGTCGGGTCGGGTCAATCGAGTCATCTCGGGTCGGGTTATTCGGGTCTGGTTGTCGGGTCGGGTCAACCGGGTCAGCTCGGGTCGGGTTATCGGGTCAGGTCAATCAGATCGGATCACGGTTCGGATCAGTCGGGTCGGGTCGGGTCATAGGGTCGGGTCAGTGAATTCGGGTCACGGGTCGGGTCGGGTCGGTCTTCAACCCGACCCGACCCGACCCGTTGAGAGCACTATTGACAATAGACCCCTCTGACAAGACATAATACTTATCTGACAAGTAAACCTTACGTTTGGGTGAATCGAGTTGCTGACTGAGACACATATGAAAAAGTAGTACTAAATGTGGTTAGTATTTCAGTGAAGTTGTAGGTGCGAAGCTCCAGGGATTTAGGAGATACAGCTACCAGAACATAACATGGAAGTGCAGAATAGTCTTCATACAGTTGGAGGTAAAAGCTCTGTAAGACCTCTTGTAACGACAAAAGGTGAATAACAAATATATGGGTATATATTAGGACTAGGGGGAAGTCATATAGTAAGGGTATACCTGACGGCGGCCATCCTGAAATCCGCCATTTTGAATTAAGGTTAAGTTTTTAAAATAGGAATAGGGTCATGTGATACATGATTTAAGGCGCAAATTTAATCAGAAGAACAATGGTCACGTTAATTTTGAGTTACGCACAATTGGTAAAAAGTTACAGGGAAATTAAATATTGTTGCAGCATATGTATTAGTCCTTTACCCCACATTGTAAATTTTGTTTTAATGATAATAATTAAATAGAAAGCAGGTGGATAAATATTAGGTCTATGGTAAGAGTTGCCTTGATGGCGGCCATGTTCAAATCCGCCATTTTGAATCAGACAAAAGTTTTAAACAAAACGCACAACATTTACACCTTATTAATAGCAAATTTTACCATAAATCCAACGGTATAACCATTTTTGCTTTATCATGAACCAGCATTTGTTATCGCATAAACAAGTTGCTAATTTAAGGGAAAATGACCAAAGAGGAATTGATTCACAATTGAACTTGGGTCTTTCTTCCAGAAAAGTCCTCAATTAGTACAATCAATATGTAGTTCAGAAAAGAGTGCATGACTTGCACAAATGCTCTGCTCACAGTGAGCATACCTGACAAAGGCAATCGAGTTACACTTGACACATCTGTCGTTAACAATTCCGTCAAAGCAGTAGTCGTAAGGAGAGATCCATTTAATTTTGTGCTGGTTTTTTTTTTCACGACGATAGAGCTAATACACAGAAGAAATCAGTACAGTCATTATCTTAATATACCGTCTCGTTTCAGCACAGAAAGTAAAATAGGTCCCCATATAAACTAATGGGCAATATATTCAAAATTGCGGCGGTATTGAATACACTTAATGTTGTTATTGTAAGTTATTACTCTGTCAAACAAGCTATTTTTTACACTTAAAATGTATTAATTAAAAGCTTCAACTTATTATTTTTATCGCACCCACAGAGCAGTGGCGGATCTAGTCCGGGGCCGGGGGGCCTAGGCCCCCCAGTTTTTTGAATGACAAAAATAATTGAAGCCACTATTTATATATTTTTGATAGTTTATAGTAAACTTATGATATACCTATCATAGTCTAGGTTCTGGCCTCCCCCTAGTTTTTACAGATGTATCAAGCAGAAGCAGAGGAATCGGTTTGCACCTACACCCATCAAGTAGAAAGTGGCATTTTATTATTGTTTTTCCCCCTAACTTCGACCGCCCCTTACATTTTTGGACGGCCTACCAGCCTGTCAGGCAGTCTTGTTCTGAAACGCAGCAAATACGCTCGAGCCGACATATTCTGCGCGTTTTTATTGTTTTCGCGTTGTTTTATTGTTTATTGTTTTCGCGAAGGGGCATTTTAAAGGGGTATTTATGAATTTCGAATAAATGCAAAGTATATCCTGAAAAATCTTGTTGTATAAACACTAGCCACACTTCTCTTTAAAATACTATATTTCAGAGCTATATATAGAATTGTTATAGCATTTTCCTTTGGAAAAATGATAGGAGTAAAAGACTGTTAAGGAAAGTGGGTGACTATAATTCTTTTTTTAACAAACAACATGTCTAAAGTTAAAAATTCTAGTGATGTGTACACTGAACGAACATAGATGTAGTAATGTCGTTTGCAAATGTTTCCTGTTATAACTTTCAATCGCGCTCAGATCATATAGATCGTTTATCCATAAGATATATCATATTATAAAATCCATTCAATTTTGCGAAAGCGTTCTAACTTGTAGGTTAAGTGTCTTTTTCTAGTAGTCGATTACCGAAAACAATGAACTTCAGTTTAAACTAAATAGCCTACTTTCACGTCAAAGGAAATAATTAGGATCAAAACTTTAAACAATAAAGCATTCAGTTTGCATCTTTACTTCCAAGAACATTTTTTTTTTAAGTACGTTTGCTTTTGTGTATGTTCGAAGAGGATTGGAGCTGAGAGTGAATTCCACCCTGTTAGCGCTAAGTGTATGTAGACACGCAACTGTGTGCAACACAAACAAGATATTGCGTTAAATTTATTACTCAAATTTAGTTTTGGAACGACTGGGTATCAAAGAACGCTTAAACGAGAATTTTAGGAATGATCAAGTAAAATGCATCAAAAGATTACGATCTTGGTCAATAATTAGTTTTGGGATCAGGGGCTACAAAATTTTTGAACAGCCCCGAAATCGAGTTTTCGTATTTTCTACGGAATAAGAACATCATATACTGAGTTAAATGATAGTTTGGGTTTATGTAGGTCTTCAGATGTAAGGCATAAAAGAGAATTTTTGATTGGAATATATTGGAGTTTTAGGATCAGGGATTACAAAATTTTTGAATGTCCCCTAAATCCAGTTTTCTTTTTCTTTTTTCTTTCTTTTTTTCTTTTTTTTCTTTTTTTTTTTTTTTTTTTTTTTTTTTGAATAAGTACATCATACTGAGTTAAGTGATAGTTAGGGTTTGGATACACTACATATAGTTCTCCAGATTAAGAAACGTTTTACCTGAAATAGATTGGATCTTTTGATCGAAGAAAAAGGTCGACTCTAAAATTTCTCTTCTTTCCTTCCTAATTTTCAGTTTTTCTCCTAGTCTTGATTTTTAAAAACTGTAAAACTCACGCTTTATTTTAAATTTATGTTTTATTTTACCCTTTACAACACTAGATTAACCGGACCATACATCTCTGACTCCTACCTAGTAAAGTTGTAGTTTCATTCACACAATCACTTTTTTCAGCCAAGGTTTTATACTATTCAAAATATATCATTTATTTTTTTATTTTTTTAAATCCTAGTCAGTTTTTATTCTAGAAGAATGTGTCACATTGCAATATTATTTTTAAGAGTATTAGCGTTACTTACAATGCAAGTGTCTCTCAGTGGTGCAAAGGCGCACAAAGAACTTGGTAACTGTCTACTGTGGCGTTCTATGCAGACTTGTTGATCTACGATGTACAACTCAACCTCTTTCAAAGATGCAGATACGTCTCCCTGAAAATTAATGACACATTAGTTACATAATATTAAATCTATTAATATTATTTCGTTGGATTAAGAACGATGTATGCACTGTCTTAGATTGGATTTGTGTGAGGGGATGAACATAGTCATGGAAACTTCAAACTGAAGTATTGGCTTATACTTTTGTATAAGGTTGTTCCACAGGTCTGGGCACACCATTTTTACGTAAGAAACAATTGATTTTAATCAAAGTGCTGAAATTGCAGTTTTCAGAGGTTGATATTCTGAGCTAACAAGATCGGACCAGGGACGTCATCACACTGAGTAGGAGGAGGAAACTCAAGATTTTAAATACCAAAAGTAGTAAAGTAGGCCTATTATTTAATTTTAATACAAATATATTTCTATAAGTGCATCTTTATGTATTCGCTGTAAACATGGCAAGAGAAGTAGATTTCATATCTTAACCTACAGGTCTGTAATTTTGGATAGAGATCAGAAACCAAGCTACGGTTCAATCAAAATGTTTGTCATGTACAGACCTTAAAACGACATATTAGGTAAGCTCTTCTTTGTCAAATTAATGAAAATAGGTTTTGGAGTAATAGAAGTCAAAATTCTACAGCAGATATCATATAAAGATCTTTGTCGTGTTTGATATGAAGTTATCAGTGAACAAAGCAAAATTCTTCAATTTACTTTGAAATTCGTAAACTATGCATTAACAAGATAAAAAGAAAAAAGAAAGAGAGATGAAATTATAAAATTGTTTTGACAGATATTACCGACTGCTCAGATTTTAAATACTTATAATGAAGAATTGTAAAAATATTTCAACAATTTTGTGAGATGCTTTGGAATATATGGGTGCTTCAAAAAATGTACTTTGAATTGTCATAGAAAATTTTGCTATGTTTCTTTAACAGGAGGCAGCAGAATCGTCGGTCTAGCTAGTGGTAAGTAGCGTTGCCAATCCTAACATAATGGTGGTAGATCTAGCATGTTTCAAGACACATTAGCACTTAGCATCTTAGTTTTAGCATAATCGTAAAATCTTGCATATATTTTGCTTCTGTGTGTTGCAACATAAGTAATTGATTGATAGAAGAAAATTGACGTCAAAGTTTCTTAGACTAAAGTTCAGAAATGAATCTGAAGGAGGCAATGCAATAAAAAAAGATCAAACCCAAACGTGTTTATTCCAGTCAGAAATGAAGGGTGTGATTCAAGAACATGGTAACCCACAATTTTGCAATTGCTGAGTTTTGCAGCACCCGATAGAGAGCAACGCATACCGCTTCGCTTAGCCTTGTCAGTTTAATCCTTCATCTATGGTGATATGTGAAAAATCAGCATTCCGACTTTGAAAGTGAATTGTGCAGCAGAAAAACTCTACTTTCTTAAACTAGTAAAATTGTGGATTATCATGATCTTGCCTCACACCCTTCAAATATCCATACCCTACAAGCGTTCAAAGGCTTCTGGAAAATTTCGGGATCTTCGATCAATTTCTGGGTCTTGATCACACCTCAAAACTATCGTTTTTGTAAAGAATTGTATTATTATTTTATTTTTGAATTTGTCGTTCGCGGAGAAATCAAAAACCACTTGTTTACAACCTTGAGGTCACATCCGGTTATTAGTTGAAGTATCTCCCATCCCAATTGACCACTTTTATTTTTTTGGTATGGGTAATGTTTCTAAATGTCATTTCAACTGGAATGAAGTCATTCTTCCTTTCCGTTTTAAATTCCCCTTCTCTCTCTCACACACATACTCTTTCTTTTAATTGTATTACTATTTAATAATTGAGATAGTAAAGTTAATTTCTAACCTTATGTTTATGTAATACTGACCGTTGAGAAGAGAGTCCTTGCGCGCTATTGTGCTAGATGTTTGAATATCAAGTTTTCTTTCAGTTTTGCAATGTCCCTTCTTCTATTGTAATTCCATAATATGTGCATTGACATTTAACCATAAAATTAAACAAGAACAGGACCACATAAATAGAAGATGTGTGATGGTACTCATAGAAGTGCGAAAAAATAGAGATTTAAATTGTAAATGGAAATCTTATGTTGAAAAATACAAATCGGAGTGGAATTGGAAGGCGATCTTGAATTCGAGGGCTAGTTACGTATTGGAAAACAAAATTTGTATAAAGCATTCTGCATTGTCTGTTCTGTAGCGTAGAGGTTTCCGTCGTATACGTACTTAGACTTCAATCAAATTTTTCACTGTTGAAAAAGCGAAATATTTTGCTGGGCTAGAGTGAATAAATTAATTTAATAAATAAATTTCATCCGTTATTTATTATTATTAATACTATTTGAAATTATTAAGCCTAACATATTTTTCTGCTAAATAGTATAATTTAGGGTCACAACTAGAATAATATCCCATGAATTAATTGGCAATCCTCTGCAAGAGAGTAACAGGATTATCTTGAGTAACTTCAATATGGTGGACGGACATTTGAACTTTAAAGAGCGGAAGTAGGTTTGGGAATCCTATTTCAGTTTAGAGACACTGGAGAAGTGACGTGAGTATGGGAGTTACACCTTTAGAAGACATTTGAGGTTTGTGGATCTGCTGCTGCTGTAGGTTAGGATAAAAAACCTAAGCCAAGTGTGTTAAGTTTAATCGTTTTGTCAACAGGTTTGGCACGATTATATCAAGCATATCAAGTTGGTTCAAACGGGGTGTTTTTTACTGCTTTATCCCCTGGAAAAATCGCACTCTGCGTTCAGGAAATGATTATATATATATATATATATATATATATATATATATATATTGACAACCCTGTCACTCTGTGCCTGATTTGGGGATGCTTTTAGAGTGAAACTGAGCGCCTTCCACTCACCATCTAGAATGAGTGGGAATGATTTAATATTCATATGCGAGAGGTTTACCAAATGGGGATTACTCCAAATAAGAAAACATTAACTTCATTTGATTAATAACAACTATATTTCCCAAAAATAAGATTTTATGACTGCAAGCGTTCGTGATGCGTTAATGACGGATAATTGGAATATTTGCCAGACGAGTATTGCTATGATCGAGTATTGAGCCTTTGAGCCCTGAGTAGGAGTAACACATACCTGATGGTTCTGATGATGCTCCAATGATGACCTCGATGTTGGATGTAAATCCTCCAAGTTGACGCTCCCAATTACTGGTTGGTGTGGACGAGCATTGAGTTATGGAATTCTCCCAAATGCTTATGTCGACTCGACGTTCTACGTGGATCGAATAACGTAGTCTATGATGACTGTCCGTTGACTGTCATTTGGCTGTCCGGCGATCTTTGACTAAACTCTCAAAGACTTAATTATGATGACTACTAACAATTACTTGTAGCCGATTCTAAAAACTGTTTCAAGACTCTCTCCGGGACTGATGATCCTCCAGATTGATCTCCTTGGAACTGATCCTTAGATCTGATCCTCAGAACTGATCCTTAAGCTCTCTTGTCCTCCAGTTTTGTTCAACCTGGTCCAACTCCTGTCGTCTGCTGGACGGCACGTGCGACCCCTTTTCACGTGGAAAAACAAATTCCTTCCATGTGTCAAGACTCAAAAACTGCAACTCTCGACACACTCTGATTTCTCGATTCTAAGCAATTTCCTCATATCCGTGATTTTGTGAAATGTGTGAAAGCTTACAGTTTCTCTTTTTACAATGTACAGAATTTGGCTAATGCACGGATTGACGCATTGTCTGCATTACCTTCCTGCATTGCCAGACTCTCAACGAAGACATTTTATTAACATTCTATTTACAACATTATGCTGACTCTTGAATAATAACATTCTGCAGCTTGCATTATATCAGATTCGTAACACTTAATTACCTTAACCTTAATGTTTTATAATATGCAATCCTTGCAACATGAACATTGATTAAAAATAAAATTGAAATTATACTTAATTATTAACTTGAAAAACGAGTTGTGCCACAATATGTATGTATGTATGTATGTGTGTGTGTGTGTGTGTGTGTGTGTGTGTGTGCATGGATATACTATAACAAAATGTTTTCATTCCTGATGTTAAGTTCTGCGTCAGTTGATTAAATTTCATAACACAATTTTTTGAAATTCTACTAAACGTCAATAAACACTACCGGGCTTTACTTTACGATAAACGATGGAAATTAAAACCTAGCGTTGTTTATATTTAGAACATAAGTTTTAGCCCATAGAATTTCATGAAGGAAAAGTGGCTCAATAATGCAGTCCTCATCTGGTCCGAGGGTCTCCCTAATTCAATCTCAGGTCAAAAGGCTTAACAGACTACAACATCATGAGTATGGCTTTCTTCAGGACTTTCTCTTTTGATCACATAATCTTATTTTATCGTTATTATTCACTTTCATTAATAATTAGTCTCTCTTTGCCTAAAGGCAGGGCCGATTTAAGGGAATAGCTTACGGGGACTGTAGTCTTGAGCCTTCAGGTGGACATTAGGTATAATATCATCTAATGCGTGTCATAGTTGATGTAGAACTACGTGTATTATCTTAACTTTTCTACTGTACTGTCACAGAATGTATTAAGCGAAGTCAGCAGGGGCCATATATTTTTTCTAGCCCCAAGCCTCTAGGTGGGTTTATCCGGCCCTGCCTAAAGGCCATAGCTACGGGACGTTAACTAAAAGCTTTCATTTAATTTCGCTGAAATTCTTTTAATAGTATTAATATTTCAAAAGAAACTCTAAACAAAGAAAAGAACTTACATTTTCAGACGTGAGTCCCCACCCTGTAGCTATCACTGGTTGTCCAACGTAATTTTTTCCAGGTTGTGGTAAGCATATTGGGCATACCCCATGCTTGTAGGCAATTGGTGTCGCTAGTTCCAAGAGTGCGATGTCATAATTAAACAATGTTTCATCATATCTGAAATATTTCACTTTGTCTTATGTTACAATAAACTATAGTTAATACATAGTCGTTATAAATACTTATCGTTTACCTATAAATAAGTTTATCTGTTATTTTCAAATTGCAATGTATGAAAAAATTTAGATAATTGTAGATACATTACAATGTGTGGACAACAATTTACAAAATGTCTTGTAGTTTTAAATTTAAGCCTTATTAGAGGAGAAAGGTTATATAAAAATAGCTCTGTAGCTCATGCTTGTGTTTCAAAACCCTAGCTAATCGAAACTTTTTACATCATCATCACAAAGTGATTTTACGCTCTCTGAGAAAATTAGATGTTAAGTAGAGTTTACTTTAAGCACCTATATGTCAGCTTATGCTACTAAGAAGGAGAAGGCAGACTTTGGTAAGTGAACTTCGGGGCCATATTTTGCGAGGAGGTAGTGCACATTTAAAGAGTTAATATTACAAACTGGGAGAGCGCAATGGACAAAAATAAGGGAGAAAAACCGTCTTCAAGTTTTCTACTCGCCAGATATACTGTTCGACGCGTAAATTCATCAAGTGACGGCGTGGCAGAGTGAGTAAGGTGTGCAACTCATATGTAAAGAGTCCCGGGTTCGACCCCCGAACGAGTCAATCTTCGTTTTGTTTTTTGCTTCAACTAATAAAGTAACCATTTGTAACTATAAATAAAATATTAATTCACCATATGCTTATAATGAATAAAATAATAGAAATTTTAAAATCACTTGTAAAATCTTTCAATGTTCCATGTTAACTAGCAAGAAAATTTAATCTATTCCGTAAATATACTCATATCACGAGTTGTATTATGGTTATGACAGTCAACGGCGCCAATTTCTCTGTAAATTTGGAGGACTCATTCATAAAAAATACATACAAACAATACATGTAACAATAAAAAATACATATTCATAAAAATACATTGGGCCCATATGAGCTTCGGGGGACGGGCCCCCCGGCCCCCATGATCGGCGCCCTTGACGACAGTCGTGTAATAAATGTTCTTGACGCTTCGTGTCTACATCTCTTGACAATGTGCGATTCACAGAGTTGAGGGGGGAAATCCCTTTGCTAATACCTGATGTTGCTATAACCAAAGCAGATTTCCCCCTCATTCCCCTTGTAATTCTCACGCTGTCCACAGATGTAGACACGAAGCGTTAAGAACATTTTTACACAACGACTGCAGTAACAATAATATTTACGGAAGAGATTAAATTTTGTTCCTAGTTAACATGGAACATCAAAAGAATTTACAAGTGATTGAAAATTTATATTGTTTTATTCATTATAAACATGGTGAATTAATATTTTACTTATAGTTACAAATGCCTACTTTAAAAAAAAGCCTACAAGAAAAAAAGGTTTGACTTGAACGAGAATCGAACCGGGGACCCTTTGTACTTGAGTCGCTGATTCTTCTCACTCTGCCACGCCGTCACTTGATAAGTGTGTGCGTCGTAGGATACATGCGGCGAGTAGAAATCTTTAAGACAGTTTTTCTCCGTCACTTCTGCCCATTGCGCTCTTCCAGTTTGTAATATTCACTCTTTAAATGTGCACTACCACCTCGCAAAAAATGGCCCCGAAGTTCACTTACAAAAGTGTGTCTTCTCCTTGTAAGTAGTACAGGGAAATCAGGGAACAACACATTAAGAACAAAATGCTGGAATATATAGTACAACTTGCGAGGTATTGCTCACAAAAAGCCCCAAAGAATCCAGTTGCAGGTTTAGGAGGTACTGTGTCATCAATATGGCCACTTTTATAGAATTTGTAGGATAATTTAAACCAGTCATTTTCAACTCCCGAAGTATGACGTAAGAGGTTTCATTTAGAACCAGAACCACAAGATAGAAGGAAAACAGATTGAACAAAAAAAAACAGAGAATGAAGTGGATGAAATGGAGTAAAACAAGGTTGACAGTGTTCGATTAGCCATGCATGCATGAGTAGGAATAAAGTGTCTGCAAAACAATCGACTATGCCTTGTTTGCCTGGCACCACTGTCTTGTATCAGCGTTAAATTTTCCGCCTTTTCCTTGGTCTGTATGAGAGGCTTACTGACAACCTGAAAAGCAAACTGTGACTTCATGGAGCATCTACTTGGAAATGACTACTTCAAACGAATATAACTTTTTTGAGAGTAACCTAGTAACCTAGAAATAAATGTCATTTTTGTATGAAATTCAAACAAATTATTTGAACAAAATAGAAAATGGAGTGCTTTATTCATAGCAATCATATTTTGAGATGTACATTTACAGAAAATGGAGAAAAGCACTTTGTCATTACACATTTGAATGAATGTTTAAACATAAATATCACAGTGGTTATAAATATTGTTTCATGTTTTGATAATATGATTGCTGGTCAGTTTAAGAGCTTTGAAACGATATGAGAAACATTTTAATATCATTTGAATATGAGAAAGTTATGCTAATTTTCAGAGTGAAAATGTATGTTACGCTCTCCATTACTCTCGAAACTGAGTACTTTCTTTATCCCTACCAATAATTTATATATATCATAATGAAATGAAATCTTTGAGTTTTACGTCCCACGTTTATGACCTTTAATACTAAGAGAGACGATGATTAAATCAAATGAACGATGATGGAACAATTTGTGGAATGAGAAAGTGGGAGGAAACGGGAGTACCCGAGAAAACCCATGGGTACGATGTTGTCCACCACAAACTTACTTGGCCGGGAACCCACGCACCAGGGAACCGACGCACCAGAGATAAGCCTTCTAATACTGAGCCACTGTGCTTCCTTCGTCTGGAACAGAGATTGCTATGAGGGAATACTATAAATTTATTGTTTAATGCATTTCATGATTTTTTGTAGTTTATACTTGATTACTGCTAACGTGTTCTGTAAAATAGAGTATAATAATTACAATGTCAATCTCTCATTTAGATTTTAACATTCCAAAAGATACCAACATTCTGAAACAACAGATCGGGTAATTATCGTTCAACATTAGAAGTTTAATAATGATAGCCTTCCCTCAATATCTCCACCTTGCCGCGGTAGGGGCTTGCGTGCTCTAATGATCCCAAGAGCTATTCTAGAGATAGCGTTGCTATCAGAGGGCTTCCCATGCCGGACAGGTCTTTATGGGTAGGAGTTAGACGAGGAGAGATATTATGGTAGTGGGCAGCAGCTCTACCATTACCACACTGACGCTGAAGATGAAGGACATCGGCAAGGCTCAGATGTGGACAAAAGCAGCCATAGGGACAGGATGTACTCTATGGCTGCTTCACTGCGAGGTGGAAGGACCTGGGACATCACCACTTTACTCAATTCCTAGAAAACAACGTGGAAAGAGAAATAAGAGAATATAATATTAGGGAATACAACACTACTGTTTCACAGAGGGTCGTTCCCGGCAGTGGAGGGAAACATTGCAGGGCCTCCTCGGTCGTCATCAAACGAAACGATTGCAAGATAGAAACAGTATGGAAAACTGGAAAACCTGAAGAGAGAAATGGAACGCATGAAGATATATATCTTGGGAATCAGCGAAGTTAGGTGGTCTGATGGAGGAGTCATGTGGAACCGGGACTTCAGAATTATTTACTCAGGAGTTGAAAACGATACAACAGGAGTCGGTTTTGTCTTGAACAAGAAGATAGGACAGAAAATTATTGGCAGCCGGAGATACAATGAAAGGATAGTAATGTTGAAGACAGCAACCGAAACGAGAAATATGACGATACTCCAAGTATGTATGGCTACATCAAGCTACACAGATAAGAAAATAGAAGAAACCTATGAGCAAATAGAAGAAGTATTGATGAAAGCTGAAGACCAGGACAATTAAGACGAAGAGTAGGGTAAGTGTGTAACACGCGACGGAAGAAATAGAACACGTCACTCTGCGTGAACACTCACGAAGGCGACGTGAACGGCCCGAGTCGCCAGCTTAAGATGACATCCCAAGCAAGAAAACACAAACAAACGCTTCCAAATACGGAATGGGGAGAGTCTGTACCCAAGGAATCGAACATATAACAATGAAATTACAATTAGATATAACAGAAAATCAAAATTATCAAAACTGTGATTATTATTCATGGTATTATTGAATTAATAGTACCTGTAATAAAATTGATTAACACAATACATACATATAAAATATAGACATACGAATCAGTAAACATAAATCAATAACATCATTGATAAATCACATTATCTGTACATGGCATATTAATACCAATAATATCAATCTACTTCTTTGCAGATGGCAGCTGAATTTCATAATTTGTCCAAAGATATCGGAATGATTCGATAGATTTTATGATCATATTATGTATAACTTTGGATGTATTTACAAATAAACGTACCTAGGCATATGCTACAATGTTGTTAGATTGTTTTATTTCATTATTGCTCATTTTGTTTGCAACTTATTGTTATTATACATTGATAATACTTAAGTTGAATTAGCAATAGCGCTTAGTAATTCCGGTTATGAGTAGTACTGTTTAAGTTTCGTACAGGGGATTGAGTATAGCCCGCTCCCCCAGTGATTTTTAACGAATCATAGTGATTCTAACGATTCATATTAGTTCATAATGAATCGGAATCGCATGTTATAAAGATTTAAGATGTAAATCTTGTGGTAAGAAGGTTTTAGTATAAGTAGTAGTAGTAGTAGTAGTAGTAGTAGTAGTAGTAGTAGTAGTAGTAGCAGTAGTAGTAGTAGTAGTAGTAGTGGTAGTTTAGTAGCTGTACTAGTAGTAGTAGTAGTAGGAACGGGTTAGAAGCCCCGCAGGGGTTGGTTGGGTTCTGTTCTCGATATATGTAGTAGTAGTAGTAGTAGTAGTAGTAGTAGTAGTAGTAGTAGTAGTAGTAGTAGCAGCAGTAGCAGCAGCAGCAGTAGTAGTAGTAGCAGCAGTAGTAGTAGTAGCAGCAGTAGCAGAAACAGTAGTAGTAGTAGTAGTAGTAGTAGTGACTTTCAGTTCCGGTGACAAAGAACTGGGGGGAGCGGGCTATACACAAGCCCGTACAGGTATTTCATTATCCCTTTATTCATAACTTTTATCCTCATAATTATATTCATTAAACGTAATATTTTAGTTTCGTAGTACTTTTGTCGACAATATCAATAAAATTGCCATTTATTCTTTGACTATCTTTCCAATTATTTCTTCCATATTATTTGTAATTAAAACATACCTGAAATCACGCCCATTTCATCTTATTTTAATCAACAGTACACTCAAACACATCATATGGATTTCTAATAAGTATGAAATTATTACAAAGTATATGCAGCATATCCTGGTAGAATACCAATAGGCTTCTGTTAAAACAGCAGATAATTCCAAAATTACGCCATCCGATACCACATAGACAGATTATAGGTATTGTTTTGTTTACTGAGAATTTTGATGAAGCTTTAGAAATCAATATAAGTAATTGATCATCGGGATAATGCAGATGAGAACCCTGGACGGGTTCACTTATTATTGCTCCATAGCTTCTAATTCCATCATATATAAATAATGTAATTAATATCAAAGATATAAATACTTTTCACTTTACTTTTTGCTTGAACACTTACTTATTCCAGTTAGATCTCTAAATTCCACAACTATTTTAAATATTTCGATAACAGTTAACGGTTCTACTTCAATATTATAAATTGAAAAAACCGATTCTCTATATTTTTGTTGATCCTCGAAACATCTAGAAATCTACCTTTTTCGAAGTCTTATTTATTTTCTTCTTTTGAGTTAAAATTTTCGGGTGCAGATTTGTGCACTTCTCGCCAATACATAGAATTTATGTAGTTTTGACATTACGTTGAAATTTTAGAAGAAAATTAAGAACATAATTTAGTCATGATTATTGTAAACAAATAAAAACATATTGAATAATCATACTGCCATTTAGGAGTTTGTAATGCCATTACGAAAGGTGGGGCATTACACATGGACAAGATCAGTAGACAAAGAAAGATAGCAAATAGACTATATACTGGTCCGACAGGCACTTAGAAATCAAGTGAAGAACAGTAAGAGTTACCCAGGAGCAGACGTTAACTCAGACCATAATTTAGTTTTGATGAAGAGCGAACTCCGACTAAAGAGGAAAAAAGTGGTAGCACCAAACAAAAAATCGAACACAATCAAGCTAAGAAGAGATGAAAACATGAAAAGAGAATTTGCAAATGCGACAGACAAAGAGAGGTCTAAGGTACCTTTAGCAGGTGATGACATCGACTCGAAATGGGAAACCATGAAAGCAGGATTGCAAAAGCTGGCGACGAGCACATAGGAAGAGAAACGAGAACCCAATATAAACCCTGGATAACAGCAGAAATATTAGAAATGACGGAGCAAAGAAGACAGTTCAAGATAACAAACAAAGAAGAGGAATACAGAACAGAAGGTGCCGAAATCACATCCACAGAGAAGTAAAGAAGGCCAGAGAAAACTGATAAATAACTTATGCAAAGAAATAGATGAACATATAGTCAAAGGCAATACACGAACTTCATATAGAAAGGTTAGAAAACAGTTCGGTGAGAAAACGAAACGCACAGACATTATCATAAACAAGAACGAGACAACGCTAAGAGAAGAGGAGCAGATAACAAGAAGATAGGAGTAATACATTGAAGAACTCTACAAAGGAGATAGAGTGAACGAAGAAGAGATAGAGAAGGAAGAAGACGTCGATGAAAATGAATTAGGACCATTAATTTTACAGTGCGAATTTGACAATGCTGTGGAGAAAATGCAACTTGGTAAAGCCCCAGGAGTAGATCAAATACCAACGGAAGTGATTAAGAATCTCGGAATAGCAACAAAGACGAAACTATTTAATCTTATTAATGAAATATACATCTCCGGGAAAATACCAAGAAACTTCGAGAAAAGCATTTTGGTACCTATCCCGAAGAGAAAAGGCGCACGGAAATGCGAAGAACACAGAACGTTAAGTTTGCTTTCACATGCATCAAAAATACTGAGAAAAATTATCGCACAACGAATAGAAAGGAAAATCGAAGAACGGCTATCGGAAAACCAGTTTGGATTCAGGAGGAAAAGGGGAATAAGGGAAGCAATACTGAGTCTACGGTTGATCATGGAACAGCACATCAGAATAAACAAACCAATTGTAATAGCATTTGTAGATATAGAGAAAGCTTTTGACAACGTAGGTTGGAATATTATATTCAGAGCGTTAAAGAATCTGAAAATGGATTACGGAGACAGAAGAATGATATACCAACTTTATAGGAACCAGACAGCTGTTATATGAAGAGATCAAAAGGAATCAAGAATAAGTAAAGGAGCGAGGCAAGGATGTGGACTTTCACCTCTCCTGTTCAACGTCTATATAGAAGAAGCTTTGAAAGATTTCTTTGATAAAAACGAGAAAGGCGTAAAAGTAAATGATCGGGTTTTCAGCACAATAAGGTTTGCAGATGACATAGTATTGAAAGCGGAGATGGAAAAGGGTTTGCAGGAAGCAATTTCAATCCTGAAAGACCAACTGAACAAGAACACGCAAAATGAAGATAAATAGAAAAAAAAACAAAGTGATTAGGACAGGAAGAAGCAAACGTATAGCTAGATGGAGAGAAAATCGAAGACGTTAAGACGTTCCCCTTTTAGGAAGTCTAATATCCTCGGACGGAAGAAGTGAAAAAGACGTAAGTTCCATAATAGCGCAAACTAAACAAGCATTCAATAGGAAAAGAGGACTATTTACATCAAAAATGTGTCGTTGGACGTTTGTAAATGATTTATTAAGACACTGGTATGGAGCATGGCGTTTTATGGATCAGAGACGTGGACATTGAGAAAAGCTGAAATATCCAAGCTGGAACCATTTGGAATGTGGTGTAGGTGCTGAATGCTGCGCATATCATGGACCGAAAGGAAAAGGAATGAAGACGTATTAAAGGAAGCTAATGAAGGAAGACATATCATGAAGGTAATTGGAAAAAGAAGAAACAGCATGCTTGGCCATCTTATTCGGCACTCCGATTGGATCACCATCCTGATAGAGGGAAAGGCAAAACGAAAACTAGGAAGAGATAGAATATCTAGATGCAGTTGCGAAGAAAAGGCCTTATCAAAGTATAAAACAACTCTCCTAAGCAAGAGAAGAGTTCTAAAATTTAAAGGCTGCCCACCAACCTATGGTTGAGGTGAATAATAATAATAATAATAATAATAATAATAATAATAATAATAATAATAATAATAATAATAATAATAATAATAGTCTCCATGTTTAATGAAGCCGACGCAGATTCTTTGAGTCTTTTCTTCACTTAATGAACAGGTCACTAGATAACTATGAAAATTTGAATATTAAATTTGTGTCTCATCAAAACATAATTTCAGTTTTCACTTCAGGTATTTTAAGGTGGCTGGTTGATTAGTTTAACGTCCCTTTCAGCAGATAGGTTATATTAGACGCGAACTTACAGTTTAGCAAGAGATTCAAACCATGTAAATTTCCACAGGGAATAGTACCCGGGTATTTCTTAGACCATGGACTACTTTAAAGAATTGTTTTCTACATTGAAACATATCATACTTCATTCCTTGTGGTTTCTTTCATAGAAAAGAAATACAACTATAAGAATATAGAAAATGCATAGCATCGAGAACAATTGAAGTAGTCAAGTTCAAATCTGCAGCAAGAGAGTTTTAGTAAGGAAGCCATCAAATAACATGTTTCACTTCAAAAATACAGTATAACTTTCTCATATTTAGTAATATTAAAATGATTTTCGTATTGTATTATAGCTGTTGAAACGATATAATCATTTATCAATATGTGTAGGGGAAACCGGGGTACTCGCGAACATTGGGCTAATGCCGAACACCAAAGTTTACGTCTAAGGGAGCTTGTTAGAAAACAGAGAGTTTTGCTGCACGCTATCGGAGAAGTGTAGTATAAATTTGGCGACAGTCAGCCGAGTGGATTGTCAGGAAGAAGGCGTTTTGTTGTTTTTGTCGATTCACTTATAACGTTGATTCAACAATCTGGGCAAAGTAAGTTGGCTCTTATCTATATTGTTACAGGTAAAGCTATACATTCCTTTATATTTGAGCATTAATTGTTCGTAATTCTACTAACCTGTATGGAGTCAACAATTACCTTCAACTTTAACAATAAAACGCCGTCTCATGGGGAAATGTCAAGCAGAATGTTTGTCTTTACCCCAGAGTGTTCGGGACTTCCTCATGGTGTAATATAAATTATCATAAATGTTTAAATAGTTTTTTTTTTAATTGAAAAGTAAGTAATAAGTTAGTGAAGTTGGTTTGGGAAATAGATCATGTCTTCGTAAGTAATAAGTGTTATTAGCTTTTAAGCCATTAGTGGTCTACTTCATTATTCTATAGTTAGTAACCCTATTTTAGATATTTGATCCTTCATCATAGGTTGCTATAAGGAGTTTCTTCTTGTAGATGAAATTTTAAATTCTAAATTATGGTATACTTTTAATGTATTTAATACATTTCACTTCTTTCGTGAAGGAAAGTTTAAAGTAAACAGTATGTTCGGGATTACCCCGACCACTGGGACAATCCCGAACACAGGTATATTTTTAAAACATTTCACTCAATTGTTGAAAATGTTACTTTTAACTTTCCTCTGCACTTTAGTAAACAGGAAAAACTTCAAGCTTTCTATACGCAAGAAATCTTAATTTTATCTCAAAAAAACAGAATAATTATTTATAATCAAAGTTTAAGTGTTTGTGAATACCCCGGTCTCCCCTAATAATAGTTATAATTACTGTAATATTTGGATTTTAAAATTTATATATATGGGGGAAGGCCATTTCTCCATTTTCTGTCAAAACATGTGACCAGTATAATAAAACGCTAAATTTTCTATCTTACGAAATTAATTTGCTTGAACGTTTCTAATATTTCTACTTTCACGTTATGAGAAATTTATATTCATTTAAATATTACAATACAAATTCTGGCAGCGGCCAAATTTATGACGTATCTCGTAAACCTGCAACTGGTTTCTTTAGGACTTTTTGTGAACCGTACCTACATATTCCAGCAAGATTTCTTTTCTTTTTTAAAAGGTCAGGTTGACCCCTAAATACGCTTAATTTCCCTGTATTATATACGAGTTTTTAATAGTTAGTACTAGTACTCGTAATACTAACAGTTATTTATTTCTGAAATATTTTGTGGTTCGGAACAAAGAAGAATATTCTGAATAAGTTATGAATCTAATTCGTAAACTATTACCGCAGTTTCTGTTAACTTGTTGTAAACAGTTAAAAACATGATACAAAATCCATATGATTATTTTTCTTAACGCAAGGTCTGTAGAATATCTCAAATCTTCTTTAGAAGACATTAGAAAATAACGTTAGAAGAAAAGAACTTATGAAAGGCTATGACCGAACAGATGTAATTTAATTAGGTGATGAGTGATGATCTTACAGGCTCCTATCGATGTTATTTCTGCCCTTGTTGATCAGAGTTTCCTAACTTTCAACTAGGAAAGATGTTTTTATGATGTTCGTTAAAGCCGAATGTTGTTTGCCTTGTTAAGAATCAAACTCGTACCACGTAGAAGCAACACAGCTACAAGTGCTAACTATTCGTGTACATGAAAGCTTTTAAATCAGATATTCTCTGAAATATTTGCCTTTTTTCTCGCTCTTTCAGAACATTTATGTGGGGAAATATATCTACAATTTGTGAAAGTGGCCTTCGTTAAGTTTAACTGAAGTAACTAGTAGTTAAGAATTTCTAAACTTTATTAAAGCTATGCTCCGCTAGGGCAGCCGATATACTCAATGTTAAGAATGGTTGAGGTATCACTGTATTAAATTTTAAACATTGTCCAGCAGATGAAGTACTAGAATTAACTCATACAGTAATACTAATTCGTTCTTTGGTTTCAGGGTTCTTTGTACGACAGGATTTTTCCACGGGATCACAAAATAGAGTATCAGCCTATTCTCTATTGAAATGCCAATATTGAGTGAGATTACCTTTTGGACATATAAGCCCGCCATCCATATTTGATCTTATTAAATTATGTAAGACATCATTGCGATAATATATCTAAATAAGAGTTTTGGGATGATTATATATAAATATGAAGATTGGTCACACAATCTCCCCCTATGGAAATTTTAAGAACCGAAGAAAAATATTTTAATGAGTTGTATCACATAAATCAGTTCGAGATTTCGGTAAACTTTTATCTATACTTACAACCTTGTTAGATCAAATCAAGCATATCTTGAGACATATTTTACATTAGAAAATTACACAATTATGTATTTTAAAATGAAATTTAGTAATAGCAAAAGTAAACATGTATATACATAGTTTCATTTTGAACGTCAAACGTGAATGCATTTTATGTTGTTCTGCGGGAGAAAAGGTAAATTGCCAGCGAAATTAAGAACTCATGAGTTCAAATTCTATTGGTATCCACCTTGATAGTGATTTTGCAAGATTTTCTTACATGCTTATTTGAAATTTAGTAATGTCCTTTCGTGAAAAGTGAATAATGCACATAGTCCTGGATGTGATTCTTGGAGTGAATACTAATAGTCCGGCAGCCAAGACCTAAACCCGAAGTTAGCGTATTAAGTTTCTCTATTTGCATATTCTGAATGATGGACATGTGGGCTTTTCAAATTCGAGTGATGCCACGTTGGCATCCTTGGGGAACTCGGGCAGTGACATCATCAATTCCGTGATTCAAGAGTCATTGAATACACTACGGCACGTTTTAAATACTTGACCACAGCTCCCATAATTTTTACCCGATTTACATCCTGCAACTTTCTGCTGATAAATAATGTATTCACCTTTCGCAAATTGTATCCACTACTTACAGGGGCGCACCTATGGGGAAATCCACTGGGTCCAGACCCCCCCCCCCCGAATACTTCTCAATTCAACACACATGTGTACATTTTCTGAATAAAACTATATTTGTTTAACAGGGAAATGATTCATGTAGCATGAAAATTTGATCATACATTTTATCTTTACTCTTTCTCTTATAAAAACATTTTATTTCTATATTTTTTTTTTTTTTGGAAATATTTCGGATGGAGAATAATACCCGTTCAATACTTTATGGACGTAGCGTCTTATAGCACGACCCCCCCCCCTCCGAAAACTCGGAGCTTCCCAAACCTTAGACCCCGCAACAAAACTTTCTGGGTGCGCGCCTGACGCATTGTGTATTTATTTTCAGTACAGTTGAAAAGTACATTAAAGTGTTAAAATGATCTATTCTTTTAAAGAAAATTTGCATATATGAAATTCATTTAATTCTATTTCTACATTCCAGTTAAGCTAGAATCTATTAACGTAACATAATTCCAAATCACGGGGTCAGCAGTGAAGCAAACCACATTATTCGAATGGGAATTGAACCTATGATCCCTGGCATTAGAGGTGAGAGCGCCAGTCAACTTGAAAATATGTATTTCCCTTTGAGTACCCATAGGGAGGAAGTAAACTAAAGAACTTCAGTTGATGCATCTGATAGGCACGGAATTCGTGGAAGGCTTATCCTTTCACTGACCCAGTGAATCCTGAAATAGATCCAGAATATCTCGTAAACATAGCTACATGCAAAATAGCGCCGTCGGCAGCCAACGTTCATGAGGGTCTAGGTCAAAACCCCCACAGCCAAAACCCCCACACTCAAGAAATGTCAAAACACCCACAAAAACGGTCATAACCCCCACACAAATGGACAAATCTCCCAAACGCACGAACGGTCAAAACCCCCACAGCCAAAACCCCCACACTCAAGAAATGTCAAAACGCCCACACAATCGGTCATAACCCCCACACAAATGGACAAATCTCCCAAACGCACGAACGGTCAAAACCCCCACAGCCAAAACCCCCACACTCAAGAAATGTCAAAACGCCCACACAATCGGTCATAACCCCCACACAAATGGACAAAACAGCTACACATAGCAACGGTCATAATCCCCACATAAATGGACAAAACTCCCACAAAATCGGACAAATCATTTTGTCCATTTGTGTGGGGGTTTTATCCATTTATGTGGGGATTATGACCGTTGCTATGTGTAGCTGTTTTGTCCATTTGTGTGGGGGTTATGACCGATTGTGTGGGCGTTTTGACATTTCCTGAGTGTGGGGGTTTTGACCGTTCGTGCGTTTGGGAGATTTGTCCATTTGTGTGGGGGTTATGACCGATTGTGTGGGCGTTTTGACATTTCTTGAGTGTGGGGGTTTTGGCTGTGGGGGTTTTGACCGTTCGTGCGTTTGGGAGATTTGTCCATTTGTGTGGGGGTTATAACCGTTTTTGTGGGCGTTTTGACATTTCTTGAGTGTGGGGGTTTTGGCTGTGGGGGTTTTGACCGGTTCCCGTTCATGAAGCTGTTGCAATTGGCAAGAAAATGATGAAAGGATTTGAAAACGATTGGTCATCAAATTTTTATAATCCAATTCAGAAGAAAATTGTAACAATGTCCGAAGAAAGGTAATACTAGAACCTCATAAATCTTGGACGTAAACATAATATACTCAAGAGCCATTGGTCTTCAAGCAAATTCAAGAAATATAGAAATAAATCAGGTGCTGTCCTGTGAACATTCTAATTCCAACTTCAATGATTTTAGAATCAGCTGAAATGAGACTGTGCGCATATAAATCAAGCATTTAAAAAAACTGTTATAAGTTACTTGTTCCCAAAGATTTAAACATCAGGAACAAGAAACAACAATAGTTGATAAAGGCGTACTTATGTTGTGTATCAAGTGCCCTGAAAAAGACACAGTGCGTGATTTCATTGACCAATTCAAACTGAGCGCAATAATAAGATTACATTTTGCTGATATGTATCTCGTTCTTGATCGGTACAGTGAATACAGTACAAAAGATACAGCAAGAAGATTGAAAGAAACACTTGCATCTCGAGTACATGTGTTGAATTTGACAATTCCTCTCCCTGCACAGAAAGTTGTACTAGTGAGACAGAGAACAAAACAAAAATTGTCCCATCTCCATGGTTGCTATATTGCATCTGGTATTTCTGGTATTTAATATACGTGGCTCGCTATATTACGAATACATTTTCGTGAGCTCGGGCCCCACCTTGTCCTCCCCTTCGGGCGCCCATGATCACATGATCACTGATGAGGCTGATATCTTAGCGTAATAAGCAATGAAAGTAGCTCTGACTGGAGACTCTCATCTCAAGTGACTGTAATATCGGATGCCACCGATGTTTTCCTCTTGCTTGTTCATTTGACTTCCTGGAAAACATTACAATAGAAATGTTAATGGAATCACCAGTGCACGGACGAACCAGAGTTGGCGTGGGTCAATGAAAACTTGACCCACCGTGACCCACCACCCAGCATGAACCACTCTCATCCACTGTGACCTATTCTGACTCACCAAAATCCACCGTCATCAACTCTGAACACGATCCACGACCTCTTCTGTACTGACTAAAGAGTTTACACTTGTAATAAAACAAGACTGTGAAATTGTCACTAATCGGAGTTTGAATTTGTAGTCAATCGGTCAAGCACCACTCTGTTACAATAACGGTGGATCTGACCTTTACAATATAAAATGGTAAAGTGTTTGTCAGTGAGGAAACTGAAACACTTCGAGGTGGGGGGAAATTAGTATGTGCCTAAAATATACTTGTACTAAGAGAGTATTCTTGCAAATGTTAATTTCACAACGCATTCCGAAAAAGAAAAAAAAACTTCTATTCACAGGAAAATACCCCTGTACAATATGGAAAAGGTTATGGTTTCTCAGTTCACAGTATTTTTCTCACAAAAAAAAAAAAAAAAAAAAACCAACGAAAAATCAGTTTTTCATAGTGTATAAAGGTGCTCGGGTACCTTCTGTGAGAGCATCTCCAGAAAGTAATGCTCATAATTGTAATTTGTGTAATCACTAGAACACCACGTTAAATTTAAGTTACAAATATGCATAATTGCAATTATTATGAATATTTATTCAAAGTAGTTTACCTAAAGCAAAGAAGAGACTTATTAAAAATTAGGTACAAAGTTGAATAACACAAATAAACCATTAGTAATACAAGTATACATTTTCTATCTTAAAACAAATCTGAAATAATCGGGTTTATTTCCTGTTGGTAACTTTTTGGCGGTAAATCACCCGCAGTAGAATGATGTCTATCCTTCAGCCAAGAAATAACTGCCTCATCTACTTTGAGCTTGTCTGTCGTGGAAGTTGATAATATTTCTACCCGATTCTGAAACTCCTCATCCACAATCTGCTTGTTAGACTGAAGTCTGATAACGATTTTTCTCGGTCAGTTTTGAAATACTCAGCAAGAAGTATCATCTCTCTATCACCATACAAAATCTTTTCTATATCGACCATGTCAGTTGGCAATGTCGACTCATGGAGAACAGAAACTTCATCTACCACACCTTCGATAGGGAATCTTGTGCATAAATTATCAATTAAAGCCTGATAAACTGATGATTTCTTATTCATTTATAAATTTAATTTTTGTAATTACACATGAACATTTGATGTCATTACCAAAGTTCCCTCTCCCGTCTAGAAAGCGAAAGGAAACGAGGTTCCTGGAAAATGTTCAGAGGTGAATGGGAACTTCTCTCCTTCTTCAACTTCAATTATCACACTGCTGTTTGCCATGGGACAAATTACTATGAATTTCAATTAAATTATCATAGTATAATTATTTCCTTGATGAATTATCGATACTTTTCAGTGGAAAAAGGATGAAATTTGAAAGTCCCAAATCAAGGTCAGTAGACCAACGTAAAGGGAAAAAAAGAGTAAAATTTTCTACATAATTATACGCACAATCCAAACTTAAAATTTCCGTGTAATTAAGCTTACAATACAAATTTTATGTGTATTTTTCTTACAACTTTATGGGTTGATTGTCCTGTGCTGTAAGCGCTCCACATAATAAACATAAGCTTCAGCAATTATTATAGTAGAAAGCAATGGATATATGAAGCCAAGAACTGTATTTCTTGTATCTCAATTAATATTTGGTTCTGAGTTTGTTTCTCAACTAATATCGATCGTTTTCCATTATTTTTACAAACCAATCCACTACCATTTTTCCATATATAGAAAGTCCCCGCCTCCCATAAAGGAGAATTTTTTAAAATGCTAGGACGCATTCTGTTTATTTTCAATCAAGAGTTAATACACTGAATTTCAGCTCCGTAAGTTTAACGGCTTGCGAGATACTCATTTTTTCCCGCAAAAATTCGGATCCTCACTACCTCCTTAGGATATTATGTATTATAATGAAAGCAATATAACATCCCAATTTGGATTAAGGCCTAACTATATACGAAAAGTAATTTCATTTGACTTCGCAGTTTGACCGTGATGATCAGGCACACATAGTTACATTCAATTTTTTATATAATAATTTATATATTACAGTGATTCAAAAAAAATCCAGTAGTTAGCTCCTCTAAAAACTCACAGGTCTCGAAAGCCAAGTAGTAGTATAAGTCCTATTGCTATTATTACAAGTACAAATATCAATATCCAAAGATGCCTGAAGTTCTTTTTTCACTTGGTTAGATATACTCACTTCAGGTAAGTAGATAGAGACAAATGGAAAAGGAAGAGAAATGAAGGTCTTGAAAGTAAAACTAAGACAAATTTACCAGTCTTCAGAAGATACTGTCTACAATGCAATGAGCAGAGTGGGTCGGTAGATCAGACTGAGTCGGTGGATCGCAGTGGATCATGATGGGTGGTAGGTCGTAGTGGGTCACGGTGGGTCGTGGGTCGCAGTGGTTCATGGTGGGTGGTGGGTCGCAGTGGGTCACGGTGGGTGGAGGGTCACAGTGGGTCACATGCAGTTGACCCACGACCCACTGACCCACCCAGAAAACTCGGCCCACTTGACCCACTGACCCACCGACCCACTCCATCTCTGGGACCAACTGTCGTAGATATTGATGCAACTGTATTGGTCCATCAGAAAATCATTCCAAATATTTTGGCAGCTCACCCTCTCAGTAGTTGTGACACTACAGCTTCATAATTTAGTATCGGTAAAGGAAACGTTGTTAAAATCATTAAGGATGGATATTTCTTGTCATTACTGGGCGACAATAGAGCAAAATTTCTAGTGTTCTAGAGCAGGCTTTACTATTTGTCACAAAATGCTATGGTAAAGGAAGCTATACAACTACTACAGAGGCATGAATTAAATTGTAGCATTAAAAAATGGGGAGAAACTGTTCTCAAGCACCACAACTTTCCTCGCTTCCTCCGACGAATGAGGCTATAAGAAAGCGTCAAGAGTGCACATTTGAAAACGTGTCTGGAAAAGTGCATTATAGCCACGTTCACATAAACTAGACCCAACTATGTATGGATACTATAAAGACACTGGTCAGAAAGCTTTAGTGCCGTTAAATTTGCCAGAAGATATATCCTTAGCATCCTCTGAGATACTAAAACTGATTAAATGCTCTTGTGAAAGCGATGAACCATGCAAAATGTATTGTTGTAATAGTAAAGATTTTTCTTTACTATGTACTTTCTTCTGTGATGGTAACAATATTGGATGTTACAGTCCTTAACATGTCGTGCAGTTTCAGATCAGTATGGAACTAGTACTGATAAGGACTGCATAGTGGAATATTAGATTTTTTAAAGCAAATTTTGTCTCATTCTTTGTGAAATATTTTAAAAGTTCGTCAGGAAGTTTACATAAATAGGAACTAAAGATTTAAAAATTAAAAAATATATTAATATGATTTATCAGTTGTCTGAAGGAAATACTTCCTTTAAATAATCAAAAGAAAATATTCAGGTTTGTTTTCATTAAATTGTACTATTTCTATCATATTTTGTAATTTAAGGTACATACAGTATATATACATTCTAGTTAACCTACATTTTTCACCCACTAAAAGTGAACGTTTCTTTTGCATATGTAAATAAACATGTATGAGATATGTTTAATAAAAATGAATGATATAAATAAGCATCATTTTAATTACACTGGGTAACAAATTTTGACCAACTTTATGTTTATCTGATTTCTTTTATTTCTTCTCTTTTTTAAATATCGTTGGGTGGTACTAATAACGTGCATAACATTAGTTTTCTCGAAATATCAAAAATCGCCTTAAAATTCGTCTTTAACCCTTAGAAATCGGGTAATTTCTCAAATTTTTCCTCCATTTTTCGTTAAAGCGTAATAACTAAGAAACCATTTACCCTAACACAACCAGTTATGCCTTGCTTTTTAAGCAAAGGAACAGGCTTTTAAATTGTGTAAGTTTATTTGCAATATTATATGCGAAAGAAAATTTATTCAACAAATTTTGAGAAAATTCTTAATTTTTCCTCAAAATTAAGTATTTTTTTATTTCTGGAGTTGGCAACATTGTCAAATTACATCAGATATTTTTTAATCAGAAAACGATTCTGTAAGTTTTAAATTGGTATTCACGAGACGACACAAAATGTTGGGGACAAAATTAAAAATTTGGATATGAAATCAACTGGAACTTGACAAAGAAAAATGAAAAAAGTCAGGTTTTATTTGCGTATAATAGTTCCTAACCTCTAATTTCAACTAAAATATATTACATTTCTAACACTTTTTGCACGCAGAAAAAGTGAATATTAAATGGCCAGTCTATATAAGCCGCAGTTTTGGCCCGGTTTTGATTTTTATCGAGAAATTTAGAGCTAATTGCTATCTTACAATATGCTTCACTGAAGAAATTATGCAGAATTAACTTAGTCACTATGGAGTTCGAACACAGAGTAGAAAATAAAAGAAACTTAGCAATAATATATCCACTTTCACTACAATCACATAATGCAGAACATTTTAAAAATGAGTACGCTTGCGTTTTTGTTTGTGCGAAGCTGATTTGTCATCAGAAATCAATGTCCGAATGTAATCTCCCATCATCGCGGTGTCGCAGCGCCCTTGGTATCTTCTTTCCATTTGTTCAATGTCTTGATGAAAGCGTTCACCATGTTCTTCACTCACATCTACTAAATTTGGACGGAAAAAATCAGATGGGAAAACAAAAAAATGCAATTTCAACGACATTCTACAACCCAAATTGCGATATAGGTCAATCAAAGAATCTATTAACTCCCTATAATTTTCACTCTTATTTCTACGAAGAAAACCTTGCACTACCGCCCTAAAAGCTTTCCAAGCACTTCTTTCCTCTCGAATTATTCTATTCTGAAGTTCTTCAGACTGAAGCATCACACGTATCTGTGAGCCAGTAAATACGCCAGCTATGATTTTAGCGTCAGTTAACTGTGGAAACATTTGTCTTATGTAAGAAAGAGCTGCATAATGTGGTTCTAATGCTCTAACAAACTGTTTTACAAATCCTAATTTTATGTGGAGTGGTGGCAGTAAGAGTTTTTCTCTTTCAACTAAAGGTTCATGTTTGACATTGTGAGTACCAGGAAGTAAATGTTTCCTTTTTGGCCACACCTTGAGTGTATAATGACGGTCAGTAGCTCTGCTATCCCAAAGGCAAAGAAAACACAATATTTAGTATTGCCACTCTGCAAACCTAGAAAAAAAGACCATCTTAAAATCTCCACAAATATCCCATTTACATTTATGGTACTCAATCTTTTCCAACAATAATTTCACGTTTTCGTAATCTTCCTTCATGTGGACTGAGTGTGCAACTGGTACAGAGGGATTCACACTTCCATTGTGCAGAAGAAGTGTCTTCAAACTTTTAGATGAACTGTGTATGAAAAGACGTCACTCCTCTGGTTGATGTGGGAAACCGATAGCTTCAAATAGACCACTAACGTCATGACAACACAAACTTCCTTCCATTTTGAAGAATTGTGAAAAAGTATTATGCCTTTTCCTATATTTTGATATTTTACATGTTGGAAGGAGAAAATTCCACTCATTTAAACGTAAAGCAAGAACTTCTGCCTTTGATTTGGGAAGATCTAAATCTCTTATCAAATCATCAAGTTCTCTTGCTGATTAAGCGAATGTGGTTCCTTTTTCCTGGTTTCATGCAAAAAACTAATATCAAGATCGGAAGATTCCTCTGGCTCTCCTTCCGATGACAATATCTCTGGTGGTTTGGGTACAGGAAGTTCGTCACTGTGTGGAACTGGAGCAATGGATGAAGGTAAACTGGGGTATTCTATTTTTCTTCTATTATTTCTGTTTTTATAGTGTGTCACGTCAACTGAACAGAAGTAGCAGTCATTATGGTGATTAGTAGGCTCTCTCCAAATTCGAGGAATAACAAATGGCATACACTTTCTGGTTCCCCGTAACAAACCTTCTAATGTAGAGGGGCAACTATCGGAACACACATGTGGAGCCCAACGTTTGTCTTGATCACCTACGGGCACTCGAAAGTAAGCTTCATATGGAACACAGAACTTTGTTCCAAGCACAATGTTATGTTTAAGTTGTTTAGGGCTTATGTAATAACCAGAAACATAACAAAATGAGTCTACTGACATTTTACAACGCCTACTTGTAGACATTTTATCTTCCACACAGCACCTAGTGAAATTAAATCAAATGCCACTGATATAGTTACCACTATAGTTACTCAATACTGTATGCAGCTGGCTATCCAAGTAGTCATATAGAAATTTACTGACTTTACTTAAGTAAAAGTTAATATTTTTGTGAAAGTAATGGGAAAAATAAGAAACTATATGTTTCTAGATAGTTATTTTCATTCAAAATAAATGCTATATTCAAAATTTGTTATCATAGAACGCATATGTTACGAAACGAAACTAATTAACCCACAAGAGTTTGTTCTGTGTTGCTATCTATGAACAGCCAAAGTAAAGGCTGAAATTCTTCCTATATCTTGAACAAATACGATTTTGTAAAATTCCTTCCAAACAATCGACATTTGAGGAAAACTAATACCAGATTCGTAATTAGCACGTCAAAATCATTCGGTAAATGTAAAAACATTAAGATAAACAATTTCTTGTTGAGCAGTTATATACGAAAATGGAAGTACAGTATGACCATCATAATTCAACAGTTTCTGATATATTCCTCAGCCTTTTTCCAACCAATTTGTACCAAATTTTGAGGGTAGGCCTCTATGACTATCTCGATTGATTTGGGCTGAAAAAGAGCCCGGAAACGGTTACATTATCAAGGTCATTTTGTATATTACAATTCGTCATTTGTAACTTTGTAAAGCAATTTTAACTACAATAGAAGTAAATATGCAAATAGACAATAATTTGTAGAAAAAATGAATTCATTGTCTATCGGAAGGAAGTTGCAGAATGGAAATCGGATAATAATTACAGAAACCATCGTCGATTGTTTGGAACTTGTTTTAAACTTCAAGGCTATTATGATGACCCAAAAATGACGTCATCGCTCGAATTCTCCAAGGGTGCCGAGGTGGCATCACTCAATTTTGAGAAGCTTTTATACCCATCATTCAGAAAATTCAAAGAAAAAGCGCTAACTTCGGGTTCAGCTGATTTCAGGCTTTTGGCTGCCGGATTATAAACTTTATTACAAATTGAAGTTGCAGCTTGGATATAACTTTAATCAATACATCCCTATTATGTACTCTAGGTCATGAAAAAAAGCGTTATACTACAGTATGCAGCAAACAAACAGTACTAAAATTGCGTATGGATGGCCCACAGGTGCAATGTGGTGTGAGATCTGAGCGCACATGTGTGCTCAGTTGTGTGTGGACTAGCGTAGTGTGCAGTTGGTGCGAAGATAATGTTACTGACAACAGGGAAGAAGGCGTTTATTGTCGAGCACTATTTCCGCTCATAAGGTGTGGAACAGTATCTCACTGCAGAAGATGAGCGCTCTCATCTTCTGTATTGCTCTGAAGTGTTAGCTATGACCACTGGAGTATTTAGGGGGGCTTCCGGGCTTAGCCCCCCCCGAAATCTTAATTACTATAGTAAAGTATATGAAATATCTTGCAGAATTTTCTCATTTTCAGGCAAAGCCCCCCCTCCGAAACAAAATCGTAAATACGCCATTGGCTATGGCATATGGAGATAAAGATATCATCAGTAACATATGGTTCAGTGATGAAAGCCATGTGTACCTTGATCGTTACATCGATCAATAGTTGATTATTGACCCATTGTTGCATGATTTGAGCGGTTTCAACCACACCAATGGATGTAGCAACATGCAGATACTGCCCACACTGCAAGTGTGTCCCTTGTCCTTCTGCCCACGAGAGTTTGGACATCGTTTGATTTGCCGTAAAAAGAATTTTCCATATCCTTCTCACTTCTCTGACCTCATGGATTCAGATATCTATATATGGGATATGCTGAAGTAAGCAATTTTCTGAACAGATACCCCCTACCACTATACCGGAGTTAAGAGAAAAGATTCGGTCATTCTTTTGTCGTTCCAGCAATCCGCGTTCACTAACATGTTCATCGATCTACAGAACCGCTATGAAAAATGTGTGCGATATTATTGTCAAAATTTTGAACACATGATGTGCAGTCGTTATTCCTCTTAATATATATTGAGTAATATTTAGTTGGCATCCATTTGACAACATTTCTTATGTTTCATTATGTTGTACAAACAGTCAACAATGTGATTTCAGTACTGGTTTTTCTGCGTACTATATACTCTAACAGTTGTATCTAGGATTTTATAATTAAATAAATGTTTTTTTTTTTTTAACTTCTTGTAATAAACACTTTTAAAATCGAAAACTTAAATGTTAAATTAAAGTCACAATAACATTTTAAAATCTGACCCGGAGTCATGTGCAGCAAAAGTACTATTGCACAAATATGATAATAAATATCGAGCACTACATTCATGTACAACTTCATATTTTAATGAGATTTTTATCTGAAAAATTTGGTTTTGGTAAATTTGCTTTCTTTCTGTTCTGAAACTATACAGAAATGGAAATAACAATAACATAACAGAATTAAATCGTGCATAACTCTTTTGTTATTTGATTACAAAGCACTAAATATTACACGTCCTCATATACAGTTATGTGTTGTCATTGATTGTGTGAATGTGTGGTGTTGTATGTTATTTCATTGATTCACAGAATGCACATACAAATACGATAATCACAAAAGCATTACGTTTGCCTGTTTTTATTAAAATCTTCACTGTCAGTTATAGTGACATATTTGAACTATGTTTAATAAATCGTTAAATATTTTGTAATGAATAATCTGAATTGTTATCAATTGTTTCATTAAACATATTTTGTTGAATACTCATGTAAAATAAGTAATATTTAACATTTTGGTATTTATTGCTTTTTCTTACAAGAGTGTATGTGTAATATTATAATTTAATTATTAAAATTATGTTATTTTTCTATGGACTATATACTAAGGTATGTGAGTAACACATTTAATCAGTATATACAAAAGGCATAACATGCTTCTAACAATAATATTAGAAGTTTCATAAATACTGTACGAAGTTGAAAAATAAGAAAATTTTAATATACATTTATTTAAAATTCTTTTTAGAAGAAATCATATAAATTTTGTTCTAAAAAAACTATTTTTTAAATGTTTTTATCAAAAAGCAAGAGAGAAACTTGTGGAATGTATGACTGTATTGAGGGAAAAGAAAGCTATTTCAATCAATAGAAAACGAATAATTAATAGTAATGTTAGCAATTTTGTTCAGAAGTTCCAACAATAAATTTTCTCTCAAGTTTTGATATGTTTAAATTTGTCAACCTACGAGCTCGAAATAAATCTTTCACGGATGATTGTTCCTTGAATGTTATATGCTTGAATGAATAAGTTTACTTGACGAGTACTTGAGGGAAAAATTCGACCTTCATTGGTGCTCGTAATTCTTTATTATTATAAATACCTATACATTTGCCTAACATTTAATTTCAAACTTACTTTTAACACTATTTATTTTTCCCTAATTTGTATTCTAGATATAAATAATAATAGTTTCTGCGAAAATTTGTTTAGATCCAAACCCCAATTCGATGGCCTGTTCCAACTTTGGAATTAACATGTATCCTATTCGCATATCTATATTTCAGAGTCCTGCGGTACTTCCGCAAATATTTTTATAGAGGTAGTTGTTGAGTACTTCAAATTATATACCTGTAACCAAACTCCCTCTATAAAAATTGTTGCGTCAGTACCGCAAGATTCTGAAACATGTATTTTTGGAGAGCACACATAATTCCTAAGCGAAGTCTTGACTCGACTACGGTAGGTCACATAGTATTGGAGCTATGGGCCTTTAAAGTTCATTTCTTCATGTTGTCGGCAACATATAACTCCGAAATGACGGATTTCTGCATCCTGGTTGGTCTATTCTTCTTGTCTTATCTTGGTGTCAGGAATTATCTCTCAAAGTTGTCAGTGTTGTTTTGAAATACCCTGTATATAAACAGATACATACAGACAAATTGCCAAAGATGTGACTTTTCTTGAAGCATAGTATAACTTGACCCTTGTTAATAGGAGAAGTTAGTTTTAACGTGTACTGAATTTAATAGCCATCTGGTAAGGATCGATGTAACTGATGGGTTCGTAGAGTAATGTGATTAACTGTTCAACTTCAAACTTTATATACGACGTTGACATATTGTCAAATTTTGGTTGGCTCTAGTCCTGAAGAAAACGCGTATATCGTATTTTGGTTCTATTGATCTGTGTTATTATTATTATTATGTACTTTCTCTACTCTGTATCTGAGCAAGCGATGGATCATTCAAGTATATTACATTTCTTTGTGTATTTTTTTTTTCCCCTTTGTTTTGATGTTTGCATGAAGTTCCTTACAATTCTGCATGCGTTCATGTTATGCTGTTCAGTAATTTCTTTATGGCATTTTTTTCAATTCCAATTTTTTCAAGTTCATTTCTCAACGTCTTGTGGACCACTGCGGTAACCGATATTATTGGCATTATTCTCGCAGTCTTGGTCCTTCGTTATTCTTTTATGTTTTGAGATAATTGTTTGTATTTTTCTTTTCTCTTCCTCTCTCTCTCTCTCTCTCTCTCTCTCTCTCTCTCTCTCTGTGTGTGTCTGCTTTCTGCAGATCTGTTGTGTTTGATATTGCCATGTCTATTAGGTATAACTCTTCTTTCTGTTTGCTTATTAGTGTGGTATCCGGTCTGTAGTGATGCATTTCTTTAGTACATTACTAGCGTCAATTACCCGCTTCGTTGGATTAAAATAAGAGAAATTAGTAATATGTTGCATTAGTCACTCACTTTTTACTATTATTCAAGCGCTGTCTGATATCTGTCATTTTCGTTTTTTAATATATATACAGGGGTATACGTATATAAGTCTATATCTTCCCTTTCCCCAAGTTGCGGGGCTGAATTCCGATTTACGCTGGATTGGAAGTGTCACTGTTCATCTCAGCGACTCAGAAAACTAATATCGGTCGGATTCGACACTAATATCGGTCATTTTCAATCATTTTTAAATATCTCCCCTCTCCTAAGTTCAACCATGAAAGTGAAATGATACCATCCCAGGCCCGAACCTCATTTACTTTGAAAATTTGATCGAGATTCGGTCGAGTGGTTGAAGAATTATTAAGTTACAAACATAGTCACTTTCATATATATATATCTATATATATAAAAGAGAACGCACAAAATCCTTTGTCCGCTCATCACGCTAATACGGCTGAACCGATTTCTTTCATTTTTGGGGGGTTGTTAGGATTTGGACCCTAGATGGTTTTTATCATATCACTTTAATTTTCAATTACCAGTGTCTTGAGATAATTGACCAATCAGGTGTCAATACGTACAAAAAATCCTTTGTCCGCTCATCACGCTAATACGGCTGAACCGATTTCTTTCATTTTTGGGGGGTTGTTAGGATGTGGACCCTAGATGTTTTTTATCATATCACTTTAATTTTCAATTACCAGTGTCTTGAGATAATTGACCATTCAGGTGTCCATACGTACAAATCCTTTGTTATTAGTTCATCATAGGTATAAAAATAAACGTATTTATATGCAACCCGCATGACCCTGTGACTCGGCGGGTTAACATAACTGACAGGCGCTATAAATCACTTGAAAGCGAAAAAGTAAAAATTATCTAAGTAACAAAGTTTATTGCGTTCCGGGATGACCGCAGCGAAGCGGGGCGGGTTGGGGTGACCGCAGCGAAGCGGGGCGGGTTAACATAAATGACAGGCGATATAATGTTAACATTAGTGCAATCTTCTATGGTTTTTATCATATCACTTGAAAGCGAAAAAGTAAAAATTATCTAAGTAACAAAGTTTATTGCGTTCCGGGGTGACCGCAGCGAAGCGGGGTGAACGCTGCTAGTATATATATATATATATATATATATATATATATATATAAATTAATCCATTATTTTGGCATGGCATTGAAGGCTTGACTTCGATAACGTGTTGCCATTTGGAAGATAATATCATGATGCCTCTCTCATAGAAGCCTGCCAAAATAATGGATTAATATATATATGACAGTGACTATGTTTGTAACTTAATAACTCTTCAACCACTCGACCGAATCTCGATCAAATTTTCAAAATAAATGAGGTTCGGGCCTGGGATGGTATCATTTCACTTTCATGGTTGAACTTAGGAGAGGAGAGATATTTAAAAATGATTGAAAATGACCGATATTAGTGTCGAATCCGACCGATATTAGTTTTCCGAGTCACTGAGATGAACAGTGACACTTACGATCCAGTGTAAAATTGAGACAGTCGATTTTCACAAGCCTCTCTTGAAGCGACTTTTTCACCAGCAAACGTGTTCGCCATGGACAGGAACAGATGGTAATCACTCGGTGCCAGGTCCGGACTATGAGATGGATGCATAAGAACCTCCCAACCAAGCTTTTGGAGCTTCTATCGAGTCATTATCGATGTGTGTGGCCTGGCGCTGTTCTGGTGGAATACAATGCCTCTCCTATTGGCCAAAGCTGGCCGCTTCTCGGCGATTGCTGCCTTCAGACGGTCCAATTGTTGACAGTACAGTTCCGAGTTAAGGATTTGGCCGTAGGGGAGCAGCTCATAGTAGATAATTCCCTGCCAATCCCACCAAACACACAGCAAAACCTTCCTGGCCGTCTATCCTGGCTTGGGCACCATTTGCGCCGGCTCACCTCGCTTCGACCACGACCGTTTTCGCGTGACGTTGTCGCAAGTGATCCACTTTTTATCGCCAGTCAACAACCGCTTCAGGAATGGGTCGATTTTGTTGCGATTCAGCAGCGATTCGCAGATGGAAATTTGGTCCATGAGTTTTTTTTCTTTTTTGCGTTAACTCGTGTGTCACCCATACATCAAGCTTCTCTTTGTATCCAGCCTTATGCAAATGCTTCCACAAGTTTTTTTTTTTTTTTTTTTTTTTTTTTTTTTTTTTTTGTACAATGTTTACCTTTTGGGCAATCGACACAGTGCTTACATGACGGTCGGACACGACAATGTCCATGATTTTATCGACATTTTCGACACTTGGCCTTCCAATGCGTGGTGCATCTTTGACGTCAAAATTACCGGAACGGAATCGACGAAACTAAAATTGCGCGTGATTGGCTGTTACAGTATCAGGACCATAAACACTATTCACATTTGCAGCTGCCTGGCTTGCGTTTTCGCTTTTATCGAAGAAAAACTATAAAATATAGCGTATTTTCTCTTTGCTAGTGTCCATTTTGACTCGCGCTCACACGACCTGAGCCAACTCATCACAACTATCTGAACAGTGTTTGTAGTACGCAATCTCATCGTTTGAACGCCATCTCGTTGAACCCGATCGGACTAATACAACGCGAGATACAGATCACTGAAGCCATCTACTGGCAAAATAATGGATTACTTTTTACTACACTAGATATATTATTAAGAGAAATTAAGTGAAGAACGACAACTAGTGGCTCATTTTTACATTTTCTCTAAGATTTCAGGATGGTTAGTGTTATTTTTTCTGCATTTAGTTTCCATGGAAATCACAAACAATATAAAAATAGAACAAGATGTGTTAATATCTTTCGTGAAGTTCTTTTTCAGTGTCTAACAATGGTCTTAAAACTGGATAAATCTACCGTTTTCGGATAAGAGGAAACTAAGTAGCTACTTGAAGCAAAATCATTCAGGAGTGATTTTGAAAATTCTTTTTGGAGAGGTCTCAAGAAATGAGGACCAATCTTAGGTATCAGGTTCTAAGAGAACGCTTTAGTTAGATTCTGATTTGGATAAAGTTAGTTTGAGGAGAATGATCTTGTGCTTCTGTGGAATTTAATTGGCACCATTTAGCTTTTCAATACAGAATACAGGTTTGCTTATGTTTCAAATATTTTCCATCACATAGTAGTGGGCAAAAAACTGCCACATCAGCAAATAAAATCAGGACTATCCTTTTTGGTTTTACTTGAGGGAAAATTGCGCCAAAACTCTCCATCTAGTTTCATATTTATCGCATTTATATGAGCGGCTCTGAGCAATATACTGGTATATTACTTTTTCTAACTTTCGAGTATGCATTCTCATGCAATTCAATGCAATGATACGTCCCTAACAAGATTCCTATGACATCCACAGATTAAGTTTCGAAATTAAACTACAGTGAGAAAATATTTCGCTCGCTAAGTGTGGATTAAGTAATAACTAAGTTGTTGGTGGCCGAATTTCTGTTAAAACTATCCCTTCTGTAGAAATCCTCTGAGTTACTAGTGGCCGAGAAGTACTCGGTTAAGCCAGAGTTTGCTACTTTAACCTATTTTTGGGCTACTAGTTACCGAGAAAATGGGTTAAAAAAATAACTAATTTACTCGGTTAATTAAACATCTTAAAGACGATTGGTTTTGTGTCAAATGTGTGAAAAGCCCTCACGCAGCATGAAAGAGACCTATGTACCAAATTTCACAAAATTAAATCCCCACGTTAAGCGGGTTTGCATATCCAGGCTCCTAACTATGAAAACATTTACGCTCAGTCCAACCTCATTCATTTCACGAATTCAACCTGTTTTACGTATGTTATTAGGACATAATATCGATTGTGATTTATTCTAAAAACACTTTTATACATTGCAAGAGCTGTAACGTCCAAATATTTACTGAGAACTCATAGTCGTATCGGAATAAACAAAAGCGAGTATGGAATAGTAAACTGCTTTCACAAAAGGCAAAAGAACATGTGCAAAGGCATACAAAAACGGTCGAGTGGTTTGGGTCGATATACTACCAATCACATGTTTGTGTGTTCAAACCCGGGAGCAAGTTGTTTCTTTTTTGTCTTCCTATTTTCATCCGGAGGCTGAAAATATTTCTTTGAGTAACTCATTGAAAACTTCTTTTGTTTCAAATTCGATTAGAACGGAACATTATATGAATTACGAATCTTAAATCCATAGCTTAAAAAAAAAAAAAAATGAAGTATGCTCACTACTCCATTATCCTCTGATTTGTAACTAAAAACTATTTATAAACAGTGGTGACTTCAGAAAATTATCCTCGGGGGGAATTTCAATATGCGGGTGGAGGGCAAACATTGGTAGTCCACATTGAGCACGATCGAATATATGGTCCTGAAGGCGGAAATTTCTTAGCTTGAGAGGAGTCTCAAATTCTCCATCAGATCACGTCCTGAAAGCATCATTGCTTAAAAGCTTTTCGTAACAAATATAATATTACACTTGTTTCTCGTTCTACATTTTGAATTGGTAAAATCATAACTTATAGAGGATTATAATAAAAGCATACAAATTACAATACCAATCATGTATAAATTATCCTGTAAGTTACCAACTTTGGGTCAGATTAAAACTCAAATATTTGTTTTCGGATTGCACTTAGAAGTAAGTCCTCTCTATATAATCCTGATTGGAAAGCCATGTATAACTCTAATTAATTAATCAATATTTATACATTTTTTTTATTTTACTATTTTTACTATTCAATATTATATACACTTCATTTCCAAAATCAAAATCTCGAAAATATATATTGTACGAGTGCAGATTCTCAAATAAATGATTAGATATTTATCATATATATTGGTCTCTATTCGAAATTCTATTTAATCGAATCCGACAAGAACACAGACAGAAACATCGAGAACAGATGAAAAAATGTACTGAATCCGGCGGGGATTCGAACCTAGCTCGAATGGTGCTTTATAAGCCGAACGCCTTAGACCACTCGGCTATGGTAACAACTAGTGGTTGTGGCAAAGGCTTCGAGTAGTAGTTCTTATTACAGAATAACATTTTCTATTGCCTAAAATTTAAACCTAATTTACTTTGATATAATATATCTATTAATTTGTTTCATGAACACGTTTTCCTTACTTTGATGAATGATGTATGTTGTTGATATAGATTTTATTACACGTTCTTTCGTAAATATTATAGAAAGTATCAGGGTTATTTATGATCTTTCATGGAAATTGACTGGCGCATGCGCAGTACACAGACAGTTCAATTGGAAGGCGAAGAAGGAAACGCTAACACACTATTAGAATGTTTCCCTCGCAAGCAGTAGTTCCCAACCGAGGGACGGCGGGACGCACTTCCTCCTCCTGGGGTGGTGTGAAGGGTTTACGAAGTCCCTTCGTTGTGTTATATTTCTTGAATGATTATGCACAATATCCAGTCACATCTTCTACACATTTGGAAGTGATAAATGGTAGTATAAATAAACCGTCCTCCACATACAGTGATTGTTGTTTTTCCAAGATTATAAACTGGAACACTTTTTATTTCAATAGAATATAAAAGTTGCAATGGGAGGGGTTACAACCCCCTCAACCCTCTGGGTCTTTGATATGTCACCGCCTAAACTGTAACTTTCAAGTTAGAATCGAAAAATGGAGAGTTGTGACCTACTAAATATATTTTTAGTTCATTATACATTTTCATAAATAAAATATCCATAATTACAATGACAGTAAATGCTAAGAAATTATTGTAAATTTTTGTACTTTCATTTTCCCTCTTTCTTCTCAACTGAGCTTGAAAAATGTAAAAATGGGTGGTTAAGAATTTCAAATATTATTCTACGTATATTTTAGCGTATTACGAAATTATATTTAATAGAATCCGGCAGGATCACAAACAGAAACGTCAAGAAGAGGTAAAACCAAATTGTACTGTGGTAAAATTCGAACTATTCTTGAATGGTGCCTCAGAATCTCTAGCCGAATGCCGTAGCCCACTCGGCTAATGTGACAAGTTGAAAATATAGTAAGCGTGTTTCATGTTCAATCTTTTGTTACAGTATAAAATTTACTTTGTATTCTCTTAAGTCTAAGTCTATTTTGGTCTGATGTAATAGACTGTTGAAATTGTTTTATGTTTACGGTATTCTTTACTTTGACGAATGATGTTGTTAATATAGGTTCTATTACGTATTCGTTCATAAATATTACAACAATTGTTAGGATTATTTATGATCTTTCATGAAAATTGACTGGTGCATGCGCAGTAGAAACAGAAAGATGCACTTTACCGTCATTTGTCATACACTCCAGCACGCAAATTTCTAACAGGTTCTGAAAATGCCTCGCTCTAAAGGTTGTGGAGAACTGTCTGTTGCTCTGAGAGGAGAAATCATAGGCCGAGCAAAAATGGGACAAACTGTGCCTCAGATTGCTAGAGATCTGGGATGTGACAAGAAAACGGTCAAGAAATGGGTTCTGCGACATGAAGAAGGTGGTGAATGGTTCAGGTCTCGGTCGAGAAGTGGAAGGCCAAAAGTGACAACTGCAGCTCAAGATCAAGCTTTAGTTACAGAAGTAATAAACAGACCTCTACGCCACACGTCAATCCTCTTGGACAAAGCCAGAGAATATAATTGTTCTCACGAAACAATAAGAAGAAGATTATTGGGGGCTGGTCTACACTGTTCAAGACCCGCTAGGAAGACTCTCCTGACTGAAACTCACAAGGCCAGACGAATGGAATGGGCACAGAATAACATAACCCAACCTCAGTCATATTGGGACTTAGTCATCTGGACCGACGAGAAGGTTTTCAAGTCTAAGCAACAATGCAGAGTTATATTGTATAGACCGCGCGGAACCAGGTATGCTGAACAAAATATTATCAGAACTTCTTGTTCAGGGCGAATATCAGCACACTTTTGGGGATACATGACGGCTGCTGGTCCTGGAGATTTGGTTGCGGTGCCTAAGAGAATGAACAGCAGTGTTTACATTAATATCCTCGAAAATACGTTGTTACCGTCCTTAGAAAGAAACTTCCCCGAACAGGAAGAATATATATTTATGCATGACAACAGTGCTGTTCACACTTCCCGGCAAACACGAGAGTGGATAAGTGAACATCCAGAGTTAATTTGTATTGAGTGGCCCACTCTATCCCCAGATTTGAACCCAATTGAACATCTGTGGGCCTACATGGTGCAAGAATGGGAAGAGAGACGTGAAGACAGAGACCAAACGTTTCTTCAAAATCATGTTATGCAACTGTGGCAACATTTTCGTGACACACCGTCGTATTGCTCGAGACTTGTATCTAGTATCTCCTCCAGACTTCAAGTTATTGACTGGAGGTAATTACACGAAGTACTAGTGTGTTATTTTTTGTGTAAACATCTATTTAAGTTTCATTTATTTATTATACTTTTTCAAGAGCAATACTTTCGTTCTTCATTCTTTTCCTTTGCTTGTTTACTTATTAGATCGTTAAAACGTTAAGGAAGAGTAGTGTATCTTCAAAAAGTATTTGTGAATTTACTTTGAACGTTTCTAAGAATACATTTACTTTTTTTTCTTACTCTATATCATGTTCAATATTACTTTCATTTCAGTTAATTAATAACTTTATTTTACATCTCGAATAAAAGTATTATTGCCTTTTTAACGGTGTTTTTTCTTTTGATTGTGTAATTTCTAGTTTCATTGAATTATCTCAATTCGAATGAATAAATCACATTTTGTTTATTGTCCATTCCTTAGTTAGGTTCGAATTCGAGAACAATGTGGTGTAATTTACGTTCTTTATTCATCATATTGTGCAGTAATGACAATATTAATTATTTCTCATGAGTCCAGTTGATCAGTGAGAACTTGGACAAACATTAACCTGGTGATTCTTTACGCAATGACAAGAGTAAAATTCATTTTAGCTGTTCTTTATACTTCACAGCGATGAAACATTCTAACAGTGTGTTAGCGTTTCCTTCCTTGCCTTCCAATTGAACTGTCTGTGTACTGCGCATGCGCCAGTCAATTTCCATGAAAGATCATAAATAACCCTGATACTTTCTATAATATTTACGAAAGAACGTGTAATAGAATCTATATCAACAACATACATCATTCATCAAAGTAACGAAAAAGTGTTCATGAAACAAATTAATAGATATATTATATCAATGTAAATTAGGTTTAAATTTTAGGCAATAGAAAACGTTATTCTGTAATAGGAACTACTACTCGAAGCCTTTGCTACAATCACTAGTTGTTACCATAGCCGAGTGGTCTAAGGCGTTCGGCTTATAAAGCACCATCCGAACTAAGTTCGAATCTCCGCCACGTACAGCACCTTTGTCTCTCTATTTTTCACCTGTTCTCGATGTTTCTGTCTGTGTTCTTGTCGGATTCGATTAAATAGAATTTCGAATAGAGACCAATATATATGATAAACTAGCAGCGTTCACCCCGCTTCGCTGCGGTCACCCCGGAACGCAATAAACTTTGTTACTTAGATAATTTTTACTTTTTCGCTTTCAAATTGCAAGCGCCTGTCATTTATGTTAACCCGCCGAGTCACGTGGTCATGCGGGTTGCATATACATACGTTTATTTTTACCTATGATGAACTATGGAGACTTGAATGGTCCATTATCTCAAGACACTGGTAATTAAAAATTAAAGTGATATGATAAAAACCATCTAGGGTCCAAATCCTAACAACCCCCCAAAAATGAAAGAAATCGGTTCAGCCGTATTAGCGTGATGAGTTCACAAAGGATTTGTACGTTCTCTTTTATATATATAGTAGATAATCATTTATTTCCGAATCTGCACTCGTACAATATACATTTTCGAGATTTTGATTTTGGAAATGAAGTGTATATAATATTGAATAGTAAAAATAGTAAAATAAAAAAATATTTGTATAAATATTGATTAATTAATTAGAGTTATACATGGCTTTCCAATCAGGATTATATAGAGAAGACTTACTTCTAAGTGCAATCCGAAAACAAATATTTGAGTTTTAATCTGACCCAAAGTTGGTAACTTACAGGATAATTTATACACGATTGGTATTGTAATTTTTATGCTTTTATTATAATCCTCTATAAGTTATGATTTTACCAATTCTAAATGTAGAACGAGAAACAAGTTTAATATTATATTTGCTACGAAAAGCTTTTAAGCAATGATACTTTCAAGACGTGATTTGACGGAGAATTTGAGACCCATTTCGAGCAAAGAAATTTCCGCCTTCAGGACCATATATTCAATCGTGCTCAATGTGGACTACCAATGTTTGCCCTCCACCCGCATATTGAAATTCCCCCCGAGGATAATTTTCTGAAGTCACCACTGTTTATAAATAGTTTTTAGTTACAAATCAGAGGATAATGGAGTAGTGAGTATACTTCATTTTTTTTTTTTTTTTTTAGCTATGGATTTAAGATTCGTAATTCATATAATGTTCCGTTCTAATCGAATTTGAAACAAAAGAAGTTTTCAATGAGTTACTCAAAGAAATATTTTCAGCCTCCGGATGAAAATAGGAAGACAAAAAAGAAACAACTTGCTCCCGGGTTTGAACACACAAACATGTGATTGGTAGTATATCGACCCAAACCACTCGACCGTTTTTGTATGCCTTTGCACATGTTCTTTTGCCTTTTGTGAAAGCAGTTTACTATTCCATACTCGCTTTTGTTTATTCCGATACGACTATGAGTTCTCAGTAAATATTTGGACGTTACAGCTCTTGCAATGTATAAAAGTGTTTTTAGAATAAATCACAATCGATATTATGTCCTAATAACATACGTAAAACAGGTTGAATTCGTGAAATGATTGAGGTTGGAGTGAGCGTAAATGTTTTCATAGTTAGGAGCCTGGATATGCAAACCCGCTTAACGTGGGGATTTAATTTTGTGAAATTTGGTACCAAGTTTTAATCTAATTGATCTATTTGAGAGAGCTTTAAGCTATTTGATAATGATCGAAGTGTTTCCATTATTACTTTCTTGGCAGAGAAGCAAGAAACTCCACGATTTTCCATAAAGTATAAAGATAACTATCTTGATAGTCGGCCTTCCCCGCTGATCTAGTGGCTGGCGCGTGTGCCTTTAGTGTATGTTGTCCCGGGTTCAATTCCAAGTGGGAAAGCCTACGGAAATTTAACTGTCCTCGAAGTTTCTGTGATCATGTTCCTGCTCTTGAAGGTTAATAGAGAAAAGTAAAATGAAGTATAAATAGTGGTAATTAGGGAAACTACGTTACTGAGGAAGGTTCGGTAGATCAGTTAACTTTAAAAACAAGAGCCGAGCGTCTTAAGGTGCTATCCTACCACTGGCGGATCCAAGGGGGGGGGGCGAAGGGGGCGACCGCCCCCCCAAAAGGTCTGGTTTTTCTACCAGCATTTGTCGTTGGAAAATGCAAATATGGTCTTTTCCCGACAGATTCAATCTGCGTGACAAGCCTAACAGAGTCTAATCAAAATGTGTGGGACTTAATAGTACTTAATACAGACATATTTGAAGTGTGAAGATTACTTCTGTCCCTAGTTCCTTGAGGCGGTCACTATAAGCCCCAAAGGAGCGAGAATATAATTCATTCATTGGACGAACAGCTGTAGGAAGGACGGTGACGGCTCACTCTTTGAACTAAAAAGCTATATTTTAAAATAGTGTCCTAGAAAAAGGTATGCAAATGGAATCCGGGTCCTGAAACTTCAAGTATCTTTACCTTGAATAAAGAGAAATATAGAATCTTCAGCGCGCCTTACCGAAAAGCTCTCTGGATCTGTGACTTTTCGGTTGGTTGATTGATTGATAGGTATTTAGGTTGTTTGTCAAATGCGATGCTTTACAGAACGAAAAATAGAGTTTAAAGTTGGATCTTAACCACTGTAGTACGTTCGATGCTTACTCACCGGGAATGAAAAAACGCAACCTCATGCATCAAAGATACGTTCGCTAGTTACTAGATCAAGAAAGAGAGCCGTGACTTTTGAGATTCAACACGAAAACATTAGGAAGGAACTAGGGATTCATTGTGACTTTTAATGGCATTTCTTCTTTCCTTGGGAAATAACACAAACTGTTATATAAAAGACGAAATCTTGAATGAATAACTGATCGCACAGGCCAAACCGCTTAAGCTAGAAACTTGGAATTCGGACAGGAGATAAGATTTGTGATGTAGGAAATTACTAAGGAAGAATTTCTTGGAAATTCGAACAAAGGAAGGAAGTGGCCATCTCCCCGAATCCCTTAAGGATGGAAATTTGGTATTTGGATTTCCCATTTTAAATAATTTGACACGCGTTTCAACGTTTTTTGATACTTTATTAAAATTGGAAAAAAAGAGGTCAAAAGAAAAGGTTACGGGGATTGCAATTATTATAATAATATATAAATATCTAAGAATCTTTAAAGGTTAGAAACATGAAATTTGGTGTATGGACTTCTCACTCAAAGTAATCCAATACGTATTTCAGCGTTTTTGATATTTTACCTAGAAGGAAAGAAAAGGGATGGAGATGATGATGATGATGATTATTATTATTATTATTATTATTATTATTATTATTATTATTATTATTATTATTATTATTATTATTATTATTATTATTATTATTATTATATAAAACGATAATCATGCCTGTTGTTCTGTATGGTTGCGAAACATGGTCGCTTACTCTGAGGGAAGAACATAGACTGAAAGTATTTGAAAACAGGATCCTGAGAAGAATATTCGGACCCAAGAGGAACGAGAATGGGGAATGGCGGAAGCTTCATAACGAGGAACTACATAGTTTATACGGTTTACCCAACATTGTTAGGGTCGTCAAGTCTAGGAGGCTTAGGTGGGCAGGTCATGTAGCTAGAATGGAAGAAAGTAGAAACGCTTTCAAAGTCTTGACTGGTAGACCCATAGGAAAACGACCATTAGGAAGACCTAGGCGCAGATGGGAGGATAATATTAAGATGGATCTCGCAGAGGTAGGAATACAAAGTAGAAACTGGATCCAATTAGCTAAGGATAGAAGTCCGTGGAGAGCTTTTGTGAACGCGGTACTGAACCTCCGGGTTCCATAGGCCATAGAGTTAGTTAGTTAGTTATTATTATTATTATTAAATGCTCATATCTCGGGATCCCTCACAGTTAGAGACATGAAAGTTGGTTGTTTAATTTTTCATTTAAAATAATTAAACATGTATTTGAACGTTTTTGACACTCAATGTAGAAGGAAAGAAAAAGAGGTGCGGGTGGTTCATTAAAATGCCTTTCGAGGTGTTTGGATTTCGTAACAGAGTTTTAGCTCAATCCAATTCTATATGATTGAAATGATAGCTCAATTCTATATTCTATATGATAGCTCAATTCTATATTCTATATGATAGCTCAATTCTATATTCTAAATGAGACGAAAGGAAGAATGCGAAATATTGTGTCACAATAGCACGTAGGGGCATTTGCTATACATATCGTGCGAGGCCGTATGTAGAGCAAATTGGCAATCTGGGAGCGAAGCTCTACCTAGGCGAAGGTTAGTATAATATAATTTTACTGTTAGTTTATTTTAATATAAGCATAGCTGTAATTATACTGTTTCTAAGAACTGCATTTAAGAAATTACCTAATAGAGCCAATTTCCTAGTCCTAGTCTGGTCTAATGCTTTTTTTCTTTACATACTCAATTATACCACTCCAATAGTTGTGTATTCGGAAAAATACCGTATACAGAGCATTTTCAACACTAAAAGGGTTAAAGACATGGCTATGATCCCAGATGGGTGCAGATCGACTTAGCGGCCTGGCACTACTATATACGCACCGAGACAAACGTAGATTACGATCGTGTCATCGACAGCTTTGTCAGGAACAAGATAGGGCGTAGATTTGAGTTTGTGTTGTAACTTTCACAGAGATGGACTGCAAGGTGACTAAGGCTGTGGTGTGGTTTTGACCCGTAATTATTTTCAAGTCGTGGGTATTCCACAAAAATCATGAGTATGAGTCTAACCTTGAACTCCTTCTATGTATCTGGATCGCAAACAAAAGCAAGAAAGATGAACGAACTCGAAAAAGTGAAATTGCTTTTCTTAAATATTTAACTCTAACAAAAGGGCACAACAACAATCGTAAAAAATGTGTATATGATAGTTGTTTGTTTAACGTCCCACGGTTAAAGGAGACGTGGACTTACTGATTATAGTGGAATCCGAACCCCTTTTTTCGTTCAACTGTACCCCCACCGGGAATAGATCCCGGGATCACTCGCACCAAACGCAAGCATGTTAGCCATTAGATCAAACCTTATTATATCTGAAATTAAAGAAAAACAACAAGTTTGTTTTTGTACTTTATTCTCCATTGGTGATTTTGTTTAAAAGTTGAATTAATTTGAATTTTTTCAAATATCTGATATTGTCAAATAATATCGCCAGTCGGAATGTTAAAGGAAATATAGTTTGTGTGCAGTAATGAACGAAAACATCACTTTGGTATTACATTTCAGATCTTGTTTCCTTCATTTTGTTTTTTACTATTTATCATTATAATGGCTTATTTTGTGATTCTATATAATTGTAATTCATATTTTAATTCATGTAAAATTTATACACATTTCGTGCTAGATCATCTGACAAAATTTCTGTTGAGTTTGTGTAAGAGAAAGTTTAGTATTGATATTTTTATTATTACATAATTTGCAATATTTTATTGAATAAATTGTGCATCTACCTTCGTAGTGATTTATATGGTTAGGGTGTACCTGCAATATATTATATTTATATAGGATTTCTTTATATGTTACTGGTGTAGTTTAACTTCAAACCGTCGCTCTGGGTTACTGTTAGTAGTACAGTACAAAGTTTAAATGCAGTGAGGATTAGTATTATGCATTAGGATGTGTATCCATTTCATTCTCCTGTACTCGATCTGTGCCCTTAAGTGCGCAGGCTAGTTCTTTTAAGGCAAAACCCATAACATTCTTATTTCCGGGGAAAGCCACGAAATTCATGTTTCGGCAATCACTACCATGGATAATAATCACGGAACCACTAAGCATCCTTGGAGTTCAGTTTGATTTTTTTTTTCAATTTTCAATTTGCTGAATTATGTCTGATATAAACAGAATTGAAAGCAATATGTAAAGATTGCTCCCCTATATTTTGGCCCAGTTGGAACAATGTATGCCATACACTATTAAACATTATAATTCATTATTGTATTATTTTATTATACCAAGAAATTTACATAAAAATATCATGTCTTTTGTTATTTGATGACATTTTGTATTATTCTTTATTCATGTATATTTTTATCAATTTTTGCGTAGACCGAGTCTGTCTTTTTTTATCTGTTGTCCCACAATTGTTATTCAAAATATAAATGATTAGAGCAAATTGTACACTCTTTCGTTAAAATGAATGCCATTGTCAATACAGTATTATCTTTCGTGCAAGTATTGTCCAAAACAGCGCATTGATAGAGTGCGGTGACTAGTGAATCATGACACCGCCATGCCTCCGAAACGAAAGTGCGTATTTAAAGTAAATCTACAGAAAAAATATACTTTCATTTCTTAAAAAAAAAAAAAAAAAAACACAATTTCGGAAATTTGGGTACCAAAATGGAATCTGGGAATCAAGTTTGCACCCCCCCTCCAGTCCCGCATTCATAAGCGTCCGATTCTTGCAAAAGAAAAATTCTGGTCACCATGAGGGTAAGATCATCCTGCAAGAATCGAACCGCCCCCCCCCCAAACGATCCTCCTGGATCCGCTAGTGTATCCTACTGATTCGTGGATCAACGGTTCGAACCATCTCAATGTCTTTCAGTTTATTTTTCTTAATGGCCTGTAAGTACTCCATTAACTAATCTCCTCGGTTAAATTACCCACCTATTCGCTTAAACTAGCGAAAATTAACTAGCTGTATAGTACTTGGTTGCGGTAACCCAGAGCTCGGTGTGCTATATATTTTGAGAAAGCAACTCAGTTACCAGCAACCATATGTTGGCTAATTTAACCTTGCAAATTTTCTCAATGCATCTACATACTGTTCTGTGGTTCGATCAACCGGCATTCCACCTAATAACCCAGTTTCACCTGAAGTGGCGCTTACCATTATGTTTCCCCGAGCCATATATATATATATATATATATATATATATATATATATATATATATAGGGGCAACTGCCACCTCTCTCCCCCCAAATTACGTAGCTGTATAGTATATCCACAATGCTACCCTCATTAAAATAAAATTAGAAAGTGTCCACTGTAGTCCTTGCTGACATTTAACAGCAAGTTTCATTCGTGTTCCTATCGCAAATAAATAATCATCACTAAAAGTGTCAGCTTAAAATAGCTTCTAAATTTTCTTTTGAGCGATATATCCAATGAATGATATTAAATCGATATACCAAAAAATAACGTTTGATATAATGAAAGTACCAAACTTCGGGATATAAGAGCAGATTTGTTGGTGAACAGGTTAGGATATCAAAATCATGGATTTTTAAACGTAGTCAATGAATAGACTTACGGTAACATTTCTGCCAGCACATTGGTATTTAAAGAAATGTGATAAATACATGGTGAATTCGATTTCTTTTTATTTAAGGTATATTCCTTAATTTGTATTTTTCAGTTAGCAAAAATTCTTGTATCTTTGTTCTCGTTGGAATAAGTTTGTTTATTTTAATCGTAATGTTTAATTAAGTTGATTAGAATATAGTGTAATCGTATGGACATTAGATTTCAATCCTTGTTGAGTGGAGTTGATTTTAGTTTAGCGTCCCTTTCAGCAGCGAGGCTATATGAGACGTGGACCTACTGATTAACGTGGAATCCGAACCACATGAACTCCCGCCGGGAATCGAACCCGGGTCTCCCACGCCAAAGGCGCGTACGCTAGATTTCAATCCTAAAGTTATGGATAGAATTGGGTAGGTTTACTTTTGTTTCCCATGTAAGCTTCCCAAAAATACGAGCTCGTATATATATCCATCTATCTATCTATATACATATATATATATATATATATATATATATATATATATATATATATATATATATATATATATATATATATATATATATATATATATATATGTGTGTGTGTGTGTGTGTGTGTGTGTGTGTCTGATCGGCCGGCGGGAGCTCATGTGGTTCGGATTTCACGAAATCAGTAAGTCCACGTCTCATATAGCCTCGTTGTTGAACGGGACATTAAACTCAAAAATCAACTCACCTCAAACGTGATCGGAACAGTAAATCGGAATATTGACTTCACAACATATTGCAATTATGATGATATAATGATTATGAATGAAGTGATTCGGCAATACCCAAGGTTGAGATAGGGAAATTGCACAGTTGTTGATTGTGGTAATTTGTCGTTCGTTTATTGAATATTAGTATTGGTCCAGCGCCAAGTTTATACGAAATATGGATATATATTTTAAGGTAGAATCCAAACCACCGCATGGTTCAATTTTTTTAATGGTCTCCTACGCGGAATTGAACTTGGGACTACGTATGTCAAATGTTTGCACGCTAGCCGTGGTAATTCTAGGCCCACAAAAATCAAAATGTAGTATATGATCAATGATAACAAAGTCCCATAGTTACTTCCACTTCATTCTATCCCATCATACTTTACTTTAGAACTTGGGAATATTTCTACGCTCCTGGTAATATCCCCTGAAAATATAAACAATAGTGACCCATGTTTTAATTTATCGTAAATTTTAAGTTTAAACTTTCTTGTCCAAAGCAACAAAGAGACCACCAAGAAGTACAGCAAAATAGTTGATCATGTGCATATTGACTTATCACGAATGGTTTTCTTTCTATGCTAATACAATTGACCCAATCTCTAAAATAATATACTTTTCATGGATATGGCTATTCGTGTTATACAATTCGTACCTATTGCAGATTAAGACCTAGGCTTGGAATTAGATATATATAGGGTCTATATTCTATATACAAGAATCTTTTCTAAATTAATATTTCAATACTGTAACATCTAATTAGATTTGTTTCTAAACATATTGTTTTTAGACATACTGTAGTTGCCTTTCGTTATATTCAAAATTTTATATAATTACACCGTATTTCTGAATATCAAAAAGAAATTTATGACATGATCCAGTATAGTAGTTAGGGGTTATTCATCTAATTTGTTAAACTAATTAGGAAGAACATTGACATGATAAAAGATTTGCAACTAAAAATCTTGTATACATTATTATTAATATAAGGGAAGAATCAATTTTCATATTACAAGCGACTTCCTTCTTTATATTTCTTTATGCACATGAATCAAATAAGATTTAATCAAGATGTAGTTCAGTTGAACAATCTCAATATGTATTGCTATTTGGAGAACCAGTTAATTTTGTGACTTACTCTGGGTGTCCTATGATTTGAGTTACCATATATTCATCTGCATCGCTATGATCCCTCCGAGTCGTCCCAACATAGACTTTTAGATGAGGAGCCATGATATTGCTAGAATTAAATAAAATATAAAAGCTCTTAAAAAATGGGAACTTGTCCTTTTACACAGAAACTAATATACCTTATTTGTTAGCCTTACATGCTAATATCAAAGGCCTTATATTTGCCAAATACGTTAATATAGTTCTTCATTAAAAGTAATATCAACTTCTGTGCCATAACTGTACATTTGTTTCTTCCGTAGTCTTGTTTTTGTTGTACATTTGTTCGTTTCTCTGTACGGGGCTCATAATTTCTCAAATTTAGAGCGTCATATCTCCAATATTTGACAACACTGATAACCCACCGTTTGCTTATTTTCTTTCACGTTCTATACCAATAGTGTTAATGCGATAAAGTGTTATACGTTCTATTTGAAAACCTAGAAGTTTGTGTTGAGGTGACAACACTGCTTGTATGATACTACTGCCGTGTTCTTGGTCACGTGTTCCATTCCCATAGATATAAGGTTACCTGCACACAGGTTTTATTTTCTGCCTTTTTCCGGCGGTTTTAGGGTATAACTCGGCACAGCCTCACTCGGGAACAGTGTGGTATATGTCCACGTCTTTCTTTCTTTCTTCCAATTTAACGTCCCAAAATTATGCCCTTTAGACTGAGGAAGACGGATGATTAAGCCAAGTGAATGATATTAGAAGAATTGGTGGAATGATGATTTGGGAGGAAACGGGAGTACCCCGAGAAATTTCATAAACATAATATGTCCCTTTAAAGACACAAATGACAGGAGCACACACAAAGAGACGGAATTGCTATAGACAGCGATACGAACATAACATATTGATATTGGAGTGTGTTTTTGGCAAATTTGGAGAAGAAGTAAATAAGACCAAATGGACTTTTTTTGTTACAAATCCACATGTAAGTACGTTTCGTTTCTGTTCTACAGGCCTTTGAAATAGCCAGCTTGCGATATTCCCATTCACGTTATTGCAAAGCACCTGGAATGCCAGTTAACCCGCTAAACGTAGCTATTATATTGAATGCCTAACGCAACGATATTCTACTTTCGTATCATCATAGCAACGCTGTTAAATCTTCTGGGTTCTAAACGACCTCAAACAGTTGTATAGTAAAATAACGTCACTTTAAACAAATCTATGAAAAATGACAAATCTTCACAAAATTTGGCTTTGACAAGCGAAAACAGCACGTTTCTACAGCTTGTGATTTCTGAGATCTCGTTGCCGAAAGGGATTTCAATTTTATAAATATATTATAAAACCTTTATAAAAATAAATTCATTGAAATAAAAGTTTGTTTTACTTGTTCTTTGTACAAGTTTTTTTTCATTTTCCTTGTTTTTCGGACAACGGGAAAATGAGGTGATTTTGACATCAAGACCTTCATATAACTTGTGAGCATTGGTGAATGAAAGTTTCTTCTGAAAGAAACAAAATATATCCATAATATAAGCAAAAATATAAAAAAAAAATATAAACATCAAAAATGAATGATAGGATCACTTGAAAAAATTATACTTGAAATTAACAGCTTTAATATCGTAAAACTTAAAGATTGCCTTCGAATCAAGAAACGAGAACAAACTCAATGACAGTTTTTAAATGGAGATACCATATTTGGCTTTCATGCTATTTTTAAACTTCTGTAACAGAGCATCAAAATTGAGATTTATGCCAGTCTAGAAGTGTGCAAGTGAGTACATGAAAGTGAGAAATGTTTTGGATATAATGGTCTATCATCGCGCAATTTGATCTGGCATCACTTTTCAATGACATGTAACCGGAAGTAACTTACTAGTAAATACAATCTTGAATACAATGATTTACAATTATTTATTAAGCATTAGACTTCTGCAAAGGCTTAATTTTGAAATTTTTCTTTTGGGGGCACGGTGGCTTAATGGTAGTGTGCTTACCTCTGGTGCGTGAAGTCCCTGATTCGATCCCCGGCCAAGTATGTTTGTAATGGACAACATCGTGCCCGTGTGGGTACTCCCGTTCCCTCCTACATTCTCATTCCACCAATTCTTCGATCGTCTGTAGTTGCCTTAATCATCCATCTCCCTAAGCCTAAAGGACATAATTGTAGGACGTTAAACTGACAAAAAATTCATTTAATTTCGTTTATTTATCTTCCTACTGCTTTGAATATCATGTGAAAAATCCGAATTCATAAAAATTTCCTTCTATTGGCTGTGTCCTACTTTACCATAAATTTCTTTTCAGCAAGTGCTGTAACTTACAATACTAGAAGAGGGCATTAAAAACATTCAATATAAGAAATCGAAGCAGTCTTTATATTTAATATCAATAGTAATACGAAATTTGATTGCTGCCATTTTAGAAAATCTCATGACAACTTGAAGATTAGTTACTTTGAAACCAGATTATGTGAATGTTAGTAACTTAATTCATTTTCAATTACTTTTACTTACGAGGGACCCTATCCAAGTGCGACTCTGACTTCGAGTCGAGACTATGGTCGTTGGATACCTTGTCCCAAAAGAACATAACACGAAAAATCATACATCCTCGATCGCAACCGTTGCAGAGATATAAGCGTGAAAAGTTCGAAATTGAGCTCCATAGTATACATTACAAAGTCAGCTTCCGGGTCAGATTTGGCGGAAACGGTCAGGTAAGGAAACTCAGCGAATACATATCAAAGTAGTGTTGGGAGCCCACCACCTTTTGAATGAAAAAATGTTGCCCCCGGGGCACTCGCAGGGTCCCAAGCGGGTCCAACTCAAAATTGGCAAATGGAACCGGGGGTCAAGTAGCATATTGTATGAAAGCTAGTGTTAAATAAAAGAAGATAGAACAAATCTCAACTCTCTATGATGACCCTGTGCAAACGGGCAATTGGTCAGGTCAAAATGTCAATACAACCTACATCAGAAAATATATGGCCACTGTGAGAGACTCTGCAACAATTTGTTTAACTTCAATACCTTGCACTTTTAAACGTGTTTTTCTGTCTTGTTATTGTCACATCTTAACGGATTTAGAAGAGTGGCCATATATTTTCTGATGTAGGTTGTATTGACATTTTGACCTGACCAATTGCCCGTTTGCACAGGGTCATCATAGAGAGTTGAGATTTGTTCTATCTTCTTTTATTTAACACTAGCTTTCATACAATATGCTACTTGACCCCCGGTTCCATTTGCCAATTTTGAGTTGGACCCCGCCTGGGACCCTGCGAGTGCCCCGGGGGCAACATTTTTTTCATTCAAAAGGTGGTGGGCTCCCAACACTACTTTGATATGTATTCGCTGAGTTTCCTTACCTGACCGTTTCCGCCAAATCTGACCCGGAAGCTGACTTTGTAATGTATACTATGGAGCTCAATTTCGAAATTTTCACGCTTATATCTCTGCAACGGTTGCGATCGAGGATGTATCACTTTTCGTGTTATGTTCTTTTGGGACAAGGTATCCAACGACCATAGTCTCGACTCGAAGTCAGAGTCGCACTTGGATAGGTTCCCTCGTTAGTGTCTGTAAAAGTGTAAATAGTATATGTTAATATCATATAATTTATAATTCATTGAAAGTAAATATTTTATAATTCTTCTTTTCAAAATAATAAGTCTAACTTTTCTTTGTGTGTTGTCAATCCTTTCCTTGTGTGTCATCGGGATTCTTCCGTTTCTTTTCACATTCTAATTGGACCCATTACTTTATATTATTTCATTTTCATTTACCACACACCATCATTAGCCAACAGGGGGCAGTAAAATTGCATATTTAATTTCATTTTCATTTTCTTTGTGTTGTTTAATTTGCACTTTAGTAAAATTACCGAAATCTCGCGGTAACAGTTGAGCATCTTGTTGTAGTACTCTTTACCAAACGTACGGTACTATATACCATAACAGATAAATTTCTGAATGCTCTTAAACTCTCGACTATTTGTCCAAATATTCTTGTTTAACTGTTTCGTTTGTCTACCTTCACCATAGTACAGTTGTCGAGGAGTAATCGTAAATATTTAGAGGTCCGAAATCAGCAAAAAATAAATAAATAAATCCAAAAATGTTTAAACACACAGTGCCCAAATATCTGTACAAATAATATCCAAATAACTAACTAACTAACTAAACTAACTCTATGGCCTATGGAACCCGGAGGTTCAGTGCCGCGTTCACAAAAGCTCTCCACTGACTTGTATCCTTAGCTAATTGCATTCAGTTTCTACTTTGTATTCCTATCTCTGCGAGATCCACCTTAATAATGTCCTCCCATCTGCGCCTAGGTCTCCCTAATGGTCGTTTTCCTATGGGTCTACCAGTCAAGACTTTGAAAGCGTTTCTAATTTCTTCCATTCTAGCTACATGACATGCCCACCTAAGCCTCCTAGACTTGACGACCCTAACAATGTTGGGTAAACCGTATAAACTATGTAGTTTCTCGTTATGAAGCTTCTAACTACATTTTACTTTTCCAAGATAGAATAACTTGTCATAAATCTGTATTTATAAACACTTTACCCTAATTGGAATTTTTCTAATTCCGTATTTCTGTGATTAATAATTGGTACATATTCCGATGGTAACCGTGATTCTAATAACATTTATTGAAAAGTAACAGAATTTTGTCTGTTCTCCAGCACAAAAATTTATAAAATTAAATAACTATTTTTTATGTATATAGAAGGTGGGCCATAATTCACTAAAGGGTTACAAACAGTATCATTCACCATTAAAATAAGGTGATTGTAATTTTTTTCTGTAGGCGTCGTAGTAGAAACATGGGGAACAGTTTTCTAACTACCATTTTGCTCTTATGTTTTAGATTGCGTGAAACAGACGTCCAGAAAGTGCTATATGGAAAAATGCATTGCCGCGCAACAAATGAAAATTCTTGAACTTTATTTTGAAAATCATATGTCAATTGGTTTTGACACAAATAGAGAATCGCCACCAATTTCGTATTAGGAATCCATTTTCTGAAACAATGATTCGTAGTTTGATTCGACATTTTAGAAGGTATGGTGTAGTACGTGATTTGTCACAATCGATGAGACCATGCTCGACGAAAGTTTAGGAAGCAATTGAACAGGTAGGAACTAGGAAGGAGTATCGAAGAAGCACCAAAAACTTCTATAAGAAGACATGATATTGCTGAATACCTACTGCTGGGTGAAACGACACTGCGTCGTACTTTAAAATGTGATTTACATCTCAATTTCTACAAACTGCAATTGGAGCAACAATTACAACAAATAAATTATTGGTATTTGTTTAGTTTTACTATGTGCATTCAGAAGTTGGTTTGTGAGAATGAAGATCTTATTTACAATTTGATTTTGAGTAATGAAGCACACTTACACCTCCATCTAACGAAATTGTACGTTCTGGGACAGCGAGAATCCCAGGCTATCCAGCAGTATCCAGTACTCCGTGTCAAACATATAATATATAGTGATGTTACATCCCTGAGAATCGTTAAGCTATATACTTCTTCAAGCACGATAATGGCAATGTATAGATACACTAACCGACGCTCGATACCGGGTGGTGATTCAAAAGTTCTTGTGCCGTGCAGTGGAGAACTGGCCAGATATTTACTTCAAGCAAGATGACGCAACAGTGCACATATCCAGGGACATGATGGCATTTCTTCGGTCAATTATTGGGCGTCAAATCGTTTCACAAAATTCGGACACTGACTGGCTCCACAAACGTCAGTTTTAACAGCACTACACTTCTTTTTAGAACACCTCAATGAATGGGTATATTGCAATAAATTCAAACATTAGAGAAGCTCAAGGACAACATCCGCCCAGAAACCCAGGAGGTAACTCCGGTAACATTGAGCAGTGTAATGGCGAATGTAATGTCAGGGGATCATGCGTGCAAACTTAATAATGTGTGGACATCTAAGTGGAATTATTTTTCACATCTAGATTACAGACATTTTCGCTTATGTAACGTAAGCAATACAACCAATTCAATACATATTGCTAACAAATGCGAGGAGTATGCAATTTTGAGACTCCTTCGTGACTTATGGCCCTGTATTAAACATGTATATAAATACTTTTGTATTGTTGAATTTGTACTTCAATAAAATTACCGATTTCTCTTAAAGAATATAGTTCACCTTGACATCTTTCGGTGACAGTGAGTAGTCTGTGTCCTGCTACTGATGCCTGGTAATGCATATTCTGTGTTCTGCTACAAGAACAGCCATTTTTGAATCTGTAACGAGAAATAAGATACTTGTAGCAGGACCAACTACTCTTAATGTCCAAAAAATTTAGAATCTCCTTTAGAATTGTAGAATGTTTGTTTTAAATTTATTTGATTAATGTTATTTGCAATGGAAAAAGGGATACTGTTACGATTTTTGTGCTGGAGACTAGTAGGTTACTATAAGGAAAGACTTTGTTAACATATAATACGGTATACTTTTTTATGTAAAGGATCTCTTTCTGTTTATAATACTGCCTGATTGATGCCAGTAGATGGCGATAGCGTGCTGGCTGCTTGCAGATTTGAAGCTATTGTGACGAGTGTTAAAAACTGGTAGTTTCAATTTAATCACTTCAAAATAGGACAAGATCGTAAACCATAAGTTTTTATTTGACTTGATTTGGGTTTAGCTTCCCTTTCAGCAGTAAGGCTATATGAGACGCGCACCTATAGCTTAACGTGGGATGCGAACCACATGAACTTCCGTCAAGAACCGAACCCGAGTCTCCCACACCAAAGGCGCGCACGCTATCCGCTTAGCCACGAGGGAGCTCTGTAACCATATTTAGATTCGGACTTAAATATTTGCGTATTTGTGCAGTAATATATTGATATGATTTAATCGCAACTTAAACTGCAATTGTTTGAATTCAATTTTGAATATTGATGATGCTGAACGTGAAAATGTTTTGCTGTTTATTAGTAGGACATGGGCCTAATCATATTTAAATTTAATCATTAATATGTCTGTAATCGCAAGTTAGTTAGTGGACAAACTTTAGAAAAGAAGTTAAATGTAAACAAATAGACATTTTAATTAACTTAAGCATGATTTTAACATAAAACATAGAGCAAGCCGAAGATTTGAGTGAACAACTAATCATTAAACACAGCAAAAGTTATAATGAAGTAAGGTTCAGTCTTTATTTGTACTTACGTAGTCTGACTGACTTACAATAGTCTATCACAAAATAAGGTGAATTTGTCTCTAAAACTCAGAGCTTTTGTAAAGCTTATTATTATTATTATTATTATTATTATTATTATTATTATTATTATTATTATTATTATTATTATTATTATTATTATTATTATTATTATTATTATTATTATTTTCTATGTTCCAGATACTAATCTGAGGGAAGTCTGATGGCAATTACAGCCTTCTACGTCAACGTCTGATACCTAGAGCATTTTAAATATAGCGCATTGACTTGAACATTACTCCGAGGATGAGGTGTGCAGTGTTATTCTTTTTTTTGGGGGGGGGGCAAGGAACAGAAACCATCAGACATTCATCGAGCATTGGTAGAAGTCTATAGAGAAAGTGTTCTGTCGCAGAAACAAGCGTATGTGTGGTGCAACGAATTTGCAACTGGTTGGAGGACTATGACAGATGATGGCAGAAATAACAAATCAGCAACGTTCATCACCGACAGAAATGTGTGACGTCGATGCGATAATTTGTGAAGACATAAGAATGAGTTTCCGTGACATTGCAGATGAATTGCAAGTCTCATATTGTTCAGTGAGGAATATTGTCCATGATCAACTTGACTTCAGAAAACTGTGGGCGCGCTGGGTGCCAAAACATCTGAGTGAGAACCAGAAACACATTCCAATAGGTATTTCCCTACCCAACTCACACAATAACGGGCAACTCACGGATCATAACGGGCAATGAAACCCTAATACTCCTATTAACACCTCAATCAAAACACCAGAGAATGAGATGGACACATCCGTCGTTACACTGGCCAAAAAAATCAAGACAGACAACACTTCCCAAGAAAACTGGGTGTTATTCATATTGAATTTCTGACAAAGGGTACGAGCATTATTGTGGACACGTACCACCAAACCATGAACAGACTGAAACCAGCTATATGTCAAAAGCGGAAAAGGGCACTACGAGACAGTGTTATTACTGCGTGATAACACATGACCATACGCAGTCCAACGGACCCGTACACGCATCATGAGTTTCAACTGGAAAATTCTTAATCATCCATCGTAGAGCGAGGATTTAGCTCCTTCGAAGTACCATTTGCTTGGATCCCTAAAGAAACACCTTTGTTGGCGTCATTTCAATACAAAGGAAGCGGCACAACAGGCTACTGTTACCTGGTTAGGGAACCTAGAACAACATTTCTTTCCAAAGAGCATGAACAATTTGGTGTTACGTTGGAATGCATGTTTGGAACGCAATGGTTCCTATGTCGAATGCTAGTGTGATACCATGTGTCAAACATGATACATTTTCAGATATTTATATCTGGCCATTTTCCAGTAAATCGAAACTTCACCTTACTTTTTGATATACCTATGTAATCATATAAGCCGGCTAACAAAAAGAAGTTTACTTGAAAGTGAAAATACATCTCATATATTCAACTAAATTTCTCACTATTAGCATTTCTTGGTTTGAGGAATTCCGTTCTCTAATCTATTCTACTGCATTGTATACAGAATATACATGACTCATTCATCAATGCCCAGGCACACTGAGTGTATAGCTAGAATCGTTAAGTTTGGACAAAAATCTTCTTTTGGGTTCAAATACACATACTAAGGGGTAAAAAGAAGTTCCGATTTTTCCGAATGAATCGAGTACTTTTACAAATTCGTGAAGTTTGAGCGATGAAAATTGACATATAAACTCCTCGTTACAAATAACTGAACACTTTTCTTTTTCAGAATTTTCGAAAATGCAGTATTTAAAGGGCGAAACGGAACAACTTCCATAATATTCTAATTTCGGATTTTATATTCATACAAGTGACAAATACAGTAGTTCGTCGATAATCCGGACGTCAAAAATCCGAAACGTCGAAAATACAAACGCGGTCCCTAGAAGCTAGTGACAGTACACTAATTGAGTTTTCTTTGTGTGAAGTCAATGTTCTTACGAAAGCTCATTCATATCTAATTATTTGTCATACATGTTTTTATTTTCCCTTAGGCCTATAAAAGTTAAGTTTTAAGTATGAGTTACAAGAACAGTGTAATTTAGTGTACGAGCAGGTTCTTCAGAAACATAAGATGTAAATAGTCTTATGTACGGTATTGTAATTACTGTATGTACTGTATAATCACTGCATCGATAAAAGAGCAACCATACAGTATATTTAAGCCTAAATGGTATTTCCTTGTCATTTTTGAAAATCCGAACAATTTGAAAATCCGAATACCTGTGGTCCCAATTAGTTCGGATTTTCGACACCCTACTGTAGTTGTAAGAAAAATGCCCTTCATTTGATTTTCAATTTTTTCTCGGTTCAAGATTAACTTTTAACTGCTATTTCAACGGTATTTATTAGTTTACATTAACCATAATGAATTAATTTCGAACTTTCATTGTTCATAAATTAGGAACTAGAAACCAGCATGCCACAATATTTTACACGCTTGTATAGCAGGTCATGGTCTCTACTACCATGTCTACTACCATTTCATCCCCATCGAATGAGTTCGGTGTATGTTTTTGAGCCTGTATAAGAATATTTTTCAATTTATGAAGCTTGCAAAGTTTACCAAATGTCTTTAGCTACTCATATTCCGACATCTGAAATCTTTTAGACAACAGGGAAAGAAACATTTGAGTATAGTGTGAAATATGAAGTTCACAGTGTATTTAGTGAGGAAGAAGAGAAGAGACTAATTACATACATAACAACTGCAGCTAAGATTAATTATTTACCAAAAAAAAAAGTGTTCGACAGCTGGCTTATCGATATGCTCGCGCTAATAATAAGACCTACCTAAAGAGTTTTGATAATGGAGAAATTGCTAGGGAGGAGTAGATGCGAAGGTTTATGAAGCGACACAGAGAACTAGCACTTGGGACACCAGAATCAACTAGTTTACCGCGTGCGATATGTTTCAATAAGAACAATGCAAACCAATTTTTTGACCACCTAGAAGATATCCAATTCCTGCATCCAGAATCTGGAATGTTGAAGAGACTGTCATGTGTACGGTCCAAAAATCCTCCAAAATTATCACCCAGCAAGATGAATCTGCAAGTTAGAACCATTGTGTCCACTAAACGTGGAAGTCTGGTAACCGTGATAAGAGGAATAAATGCAATTGGTACCGGTAACCATATACCGCCAATGTTCATCTTTCTCTGTGTAAATTTTGAAAACTAGATGCTTAAAAGAGCACCACCTGGGACAATTGAAGTAGCTGACTCATCCGGTTCTTCGACTGAGGCCCTTTTCGTAGTTTCTGAAGCTTTTCATTGTATACACTATACTGTCAACGGACGAACGAGTTTTACTAATCATCGATAACCATGAAACGCGCTTATCTGTCGAGGCTGTTGAAATGGCTGCTGAAGCTTGTACAGCACAAACATTGAATTCTAGCTGGGATTATTTTGGGTTAGCCATTTCTGTACTGGACAATTTTTGCTAGACTGTACAACTACTGGAGTTGGAAAATTACATACTATTGTTTTTACCTAAAGAAAACGTTAGTTGCTGTTACATGCATTTTTTAACGTCGACGTATACAGATGTTATTTGGAATTCCATATTTCCTTTGCAGTACAACAACAAAGTTATGACTGTTACATTACACAGTTAGCTATGTTAAATCATTTTAGTTATTCGCTCGGTTCTTCAATGACACACGTTGAACAATTTCTTGCGCGAACTGAGCCAATGGAACACAGTTGGAACCCACTTACTTCGTGTCGCAGGAAATTTTCAGAAGAAACAAAAAGGTTCAAGGTGACATGAAGAGTAACATCCTGGCTAGTCTGTGCTTAATCACAACGCAAGGTAAGATAAACAAATAGCTTTGAGGTCATACCTTATGGAGCAATTCATTATATAGAGTAGCATTAAGATTTTAATAATTGCAATTATGCTGAAATCTAAAATTCTCATTCATTTCAAAACATTTTATAGAAATCACATACATTATAATGCCATGTAAAATCATATTTTATTATTTTCTATAGCTTATGCGAATGCAGCTAGTTATATATTTTGCAACTACGATAAATTATTAATTAAAGTATAACAGATTAACTTCTTAACTTTTATTATGTTAGATGTTTTCCATTCAATGATCCATATACACAGCGTATATACGTATATTTCAAGTATTCTTTTAATGTTTCTTTTCCTTCCAGATTCATCAGATCATCCACTTACATCACGTCCTTGAAAATGCCTAAATGTGTAGTAAGTACATCCTCTTCCTATTAATTAATTTTTTTTTATATTTATTATCTTTTTCCATTATATTAATTTTAATCTTGATTCTCCTCTTTTAACACACACACACACACACACACACACATATTCATATATATATATATATATATATATATATATATATATATATATATATATAAAACTCTAACTATTCATATTTTCATTTTTCTTGTACATTAATAAAATCTTTATCTGCAGGTTAAGTTGACTTCCACTACATTAATTATTTAACATTTCTATTGAGGACCTCGTGTGTAAGTGGGATATAGCTTCTGTATACCTTATGTTTTTTAAGTATTATTTTCTCTCTCTCTTTTATGGATCATACTTTCGGAAAATCACTAAGAAACATTAAAATAGTTTGCATACTAGAAACATCATTACATGGCATTTTATCTTGTACAGTAAAAGTCGTAATCTGAGCTTTCAAAATTAGATTCAATTGTAATAATAATCATAAACTTAGTTTGTGAATGCCTATTTAAGTGACTGAAGATTTGAAGTGTTGAATAGGTTTCTCTTAAACATAGAGGGCCTTATGCAGAGTCGTTTTGACGTGTGATTAGTGACATGCTAAAGAGTTCGACTAACAAATGTTTCCTGCAGTAGCCAGGTGTTTAGTATAACACTAATCATATGTCAAAACGACTCTGCATAAGGCGGAGAATGTCGAATAATTTAATTCCGATTTATATCAGTTCATCTTAAAATGTGATAGATGAGATAGGGAGAGAAGGAAAAGTCTTCCCCAAATAGATTTTAAAATTAGCAGTCCATTATTAGTTTCTTACTTTTTCAACAAATAAAAAATTACTTATTTTTCTATTTTACCTTTATATTAATTATTACACAGACGATTAATTAACTTTATACTGTATTATAGATATTTCCTCTCTTCAAATAAATTATTTTAATTTGTAACTAAAAAACATTTGTTTATTATTTATCAATTCGAAAAATTTATACTATTCTAAATTTATATCATGTGATGCAGACCAGTAATCTTATCACCAATTTTCTATATATCTTGTAATGCGCTATGGTATAGATTAGAATAGCGGCGCATTACAAGCTGGAGTATCATGCTGACCATCTTCCGGCCTACTTCAGGAAAAATACAGCCACTATGCGACAGCCCGGCTGAGCCAGCCAAAAACTGTAACAGCCTAACAGGCTCAGCCAAACTGTAGCGTGCTCCTGGCTGAACTGGCCAAACGGTAAGGAGCACGTCGACTGAAGTCACCAGAGACTGTGTCCTAAACGTACTATAACTCTATGGAAATTAATAAAATTTAAACTGAATAGTTCCGCTAAACTTTAATGTACCCATTATATAAAGTGACACTCTCTAAGGAGGAAAAAGTTTTGCACAACCGACATTTTTATAACAATAAGCGAAATACATCCAGATTCCAGCTGACAACGTGTCAAAGAAAAGAAACTAAATATTTACTACCGATGCGTCATATATATATATATATATATATATATATATATATATATATATATATATATATATATATATATATATATATTAAACCAGAGTTTACCAGAGTATACATGTAGGAACTCTTAACTTCAGATTAATTGGGATTAAAATTATTCTGATAAACTCTGAGCGTAGGGCGTTACTATTTAATTTGTATTATAAACCACCAAAAGAATTACTAACTTTCATTTCAGTTAGGCAGGTAACATTAACCGACATTCACATACCTTCAGGAACAAAATCTGAACTAAAGTAGAGTCATTTGACGTTAATTCGCAATAATTAAAGTTCGATTTTATGTGATAAAGTTAAAAGAAGTTTTCCACAGCTTCAAAAGTAGATCTCTAAGTCACTGCCAAATTCTAGGTTCAGATTTTTAAATAATTTGTAAGTCCCAAAGCAAATCTTGACTTTCCAGATCAGTTCAGTAGCTAGGTCGGGTTAATCTTAACTCACCTTCCAGTTCCCATATAGAACCACTGTTTTCTTTTACTTTATAATTTACTTTCATGTAAGAAACAATTCGAGTTCCACTTAAAGATCAATATATATTTTGTATACTATGCTTTCCTCCACTTTACTCAAAACACTTTGATGCTTATATTAATCTTTAGGCCTTAGTACTAAAAGTTACAACAACTGAGAATTATAGCATAGGCGTTATTAAATAACCATAAGAAAACATACTGGTGGCATGTATTGAGAATGAGGTTGCAGCTTACATAAAACAAAATATAGCCATGGACGATTTATAAAGGGAACGGTTATTATTATTATTATTATACCTAACTACAAAAAACGGGCTATATAACCATTATTAAGAACTCTTACCATTGTAGCGCAAATATTGCAGACTGGCCCAGTAAATCTGAACCTACATATGCTAAACTGTCGTCCCACTAACTTCTCCATCTGCTGCATATTCCTTCTCAGACGCATTACTCTTATGGCATGACAATAACCTTTCAAAGTAACATGTAGTAAAGGCCCATATAACCATAATAAGACTACCAACACTGGCATTACAGGGTTCTGGAGGAAGCACATCGAGTTCGAGTAAGCGTAAGCAACCATACTAATATTGTAATTGAGCTATATGTTAAACTGGACTGATAAATTCAGGTTAAAAAATTATAAAATAAAGGAAAGACAAGGATGTCAGTGAAACTATCCGTAAATTACTATATACACAAGTAGACCTTATGGTAGACAACTGAACCTTCTGACTGTTACGAATTCATAAAAAATCTCGTGTACCGGTAAACATGTACACATGTTACAACAACGGAACTGAGTTACTTTTAGCTAAGATTACGATTGTAATAATTTTTCAATAAAAATTTAATGTTTAATATTTAGAACATAACGCAAAGTTAGTATTAGTATTGGCGAGGAGACGGGCAGAAGCGAGACGCTCAACCTACTGCCACATGCTCTGCACCGAGGCGGAGATTTTAGTTACAAGTCATAGTAATAATACTATGCTGCCCCTCTACAAAAAGAATGAAAAATTTTCCTTATAAAAAATTTCCAAAAAAATAGGCATAAACGTGCGTCCGATATCTTCGAAGTTGAAATAAAATTTAAAAATCATTAAAAACTGAGAACACTACCGTTAAAGACCAGCCATTGACACCATATTAACCCGATTCTTCTTTCATTCATTCATGAGGACGAAGCCAATATCTTGTCTTTAACGCATAGTTCCATTCTCCTTCAAACACAGCTTATTACGATTGGGATGAAGCCTTTGACATAGTTACCTTCCTATCTTCTCCTACCTTACTGGATGACCATGGAGCTGGGCTCTTCGGCATACAGAACAGAATTAACTAACTAACTCTATGGCTTATCGAACCCGGAAGTTTAATGCCGCGTTCACAAAAGCTCTCTACTGACTTCTATCCTTAGCCAACTGGATCCAGTTTCAAATACTTTCAGTCTGTGTTCTCTCAGAGTAAGCGACCATGTTTCGCAACCATACAGAACAACAGGCATGATTCTCGTTTTATATAATTCAAACTCTTCGACAGAATTCGTGACAACAAGAAATTTTGAACTGAATAATAACACAAATTCGCTGCTTTTAGTCGGCATTTAATTCTTCGTGAATAGGTTTTCGTCTGTTAATATTATACAGAACAGAATGGATTTTTAAATTTTAAAAGATATAAACGCCTTAATTGCTGACCACTAGTTCGATTAAATAAACATACCGGTAACTCCTTCCTGGCCCCAACCTCCGCTGGTTACAGAGTAAGATCTTCAGATACTAGTTCAATTAGTCGTCATCTTGGGTTCAATGCGCCTTTTTTTCTCTTTTTTTTTCTTCCGAAACTAACGAACTAGTCTTCCCGAAACATTAACACACAGAACTATTCAAGAGCATTCAAAGTATAATAGAAATTCAAAGTATATTATTTATAAATATATGGTATTAATCTTACGAAAGAATATCAACAATAAAGAAAATGTCTATTAATTTGGAAAGAAAATGACTCATGTTTAGAAGCTTCTCCAAAGACTTCACAAGAGTACTAAGATAGCTTGGGCTTCGCAACAAGAAGTTTATCCCCTATCCACCATTTGTATGACTACCAACTACAGCAATTAAGAAGAAACGTTGCAATACTCAAATATATATACGACAATATAAAACAGAAAGAGCAATATATATATATATTACAATATAATTATAAGGAATTAAAAGATAAGGTCTACACGATTTATCCTATAATACCAAGTTTTAAAAAAATATTGAAGGAAGCGAAAACAAATAAAGAGTGATTTGAGTTTGTCCAGGGTTGCCATATTCAAAGCCGTAGCTAGAGAAAGGCGAGCGGGGCGGTCGCCCCGGCGCTGGTAGCAAAGGGGCGCCGAACGAGCAAGAAGAAAGAAAAGATGTCGGAAAAGAGTAAACGACGCGGCGCTCCCTAAAAGAATTGCGCCCTATTAAATCAATATTGTCGGTTTGCAAAGAAATATATTTGTTAAAAACTTGCTTGCTCGCTCCGCTCGCAACCCAAAATTTTCAATAAGAGTTATAACAAATTTTCTTGTTACTTAAAGAAACTTATTATATACGATTTGTTAATGACGACGTGATATACAATTTGTCGAGTAATGATTTATAGTGTATGTAGGAGCGTCTTGAAAACCAGAAACGGCCAAAGTCTGAAATACGTGTTCAGCGTTATGATCGTGATGAGTTAGCTTAGTTAATCACGCTTATCTACCCAATCGGATTAATCATGACGGTGAGGATAAAGGTATGAAAATGAGAGGAGTGTAGAGAGACACGCAAGCTGCTGTTCACGTAGGAATATTAAAAATTAAGTTAAAAAAGGGTAATAACATATTCAAAATCGTAGGGTAGGGGCTCAAAGGTCAGATCTTGCTTGAATTTCGTCTTTTTCAAAAACTAATTACAAGCAGTGATTTTTTTTTTATTCCATTGATGTATGAAATGCTTCCAATGTGAAGGAATTTATTGGGTCCGTTTCTCCATCAACTACTTTTATCTCCAGGATATGTTTTCTGTGCATACGTATCAGTTGTGCTCTGTTTTATCTATCTACATACAAGCGAAACATAAACCTTCTAAATTTCCGTTATATTTCACCAAATCTTTCTTACAATAAAACAGCAAACAAACTCTATGGCCTATAGAACCCGACGGTTTAATGCCGCGTTCATAAAACCTCTTCAATGACTTCTGTCCTTATACAACTGAATCCAGTTTCTACTTCGTATTCCTATTTCTGTGAGATTCATCTTAATATTGTCCTTCCATCTGCGTCTAGGTGTTCCTAATGCAAGTTTTCCGATTGGATTTCCAGTCAAAACTTTGAAAGCCTTCCTGCTTTCTTTCATTCTCGCTACATGACTTGTCCACTTGAGCCTCCTATACTTGATGACCCTAACAATGTTTGGTAAAGGGTGTAAATTATGCAATTTCTCGTTATGAAGTTTCCGTGATCCTAATTGCCGTTCCCCTTGAATTCAAATATTCATCTCAGGATTTTATTCTCAAATACTTTCAGTTTGCTTTCTTCCCTTACAATAAATGACTATGTTGAGCAACAATACAGAACGACAGGCATGATTATCGTTCTATGTATTTTGAGCTTCGAATTCCTCTACAGAATTCGCGACGACAAAAGATTTTGAACTGAATAATAACACGAATTCTCTGCTTTAAGTCGGCATTTAATTTCTTCGTGGATATGATTTTGGTCTGTTAATATTGACCCTGGATATTTGAAAGTATCCTCTTTATCGAAAATAATATTTGATACTTCGACGCATCCATAATTTGCAGTATTACGATCCCAGTGAACTTCCATGAATTTAGTTTTTTCTACATTTACTTCTAAGCCTGCAAGCATTTAATAATGTCTCTACATTTCTTTCTATTGTTCTACTGTCATCTCCTATCACATTTACTTCATCAGCATACGCCATAACCTGATGAATAGCATTCAGCTCTAGGCCCTGGTTGCTATCTTTGATTTTCCTCATAGCGTACTCCAGAATAAAGTTGAATAATAATGTTGACAATGTATCTCCTTGTTTCAGGCCATTCTCGACGAAGAAGCTCTTGGACAGGAACTTTCCTACTCGGAATTTACTTTGAAATCCGTTTAAACACATCCTAATTAAGGTTTGGGTACAAAACCTCGCGGCCAGAACCTCGCGGCGACAACCTCGCGGACCAAAACCTCGCCTGGCCAAAACCTCGCCTCCCAAAACCTCGCGGCCCAAAATCTCGCCGGGCCAAAACCCCGCCTGGCCAAAACCCCGCCGCCCAAAACCTCGCGGGCCAAAATCTCGCCGGGCCAAAACCCCGCCTGGCCAAAACCTCGCCGCCCAAAACCTCACGGGCCAAAATCTCGCGGGGCCAAAACCTCGCCTGGCCAAAACCTCGCCACCCAAAACCTCGCGGGCCAAAATCTCGCCGGGCCAAAACCTCGCGCCCCAAAATATCGCCATACCCAAAATCTCGCCTGACCAAAATGTAAATGTTCCAACAGATGATAAGGATGACGGTATAAAAGACGCTGTTTCAGAAGAAGTATCACGGGTATTTGACCAAGTCCCGCAATACCATATGAAAATTCTATTTCTGTATTAGAGGATTACAATGTGAAGGTAGGGCGACAGGATGTTTTTAAACTGGTTATAGGGAAAGAAAGTCTGCATAAGGAAAGTAATGACAACTAACGAGGTTAGTTTCGTGAACTTTGGAACATACAAAAACTTAAAATTTTAACTAAAATCTAATAATATTTATGAAAATATGAAACAATATATGAGTTTTTACGACGTCCCTTGATTATGTCCTATAGGTTAAAGGAGACGTAGATGACAAGGATGAAGGAAATGATCGAATAAAGAAAGTGGGAGGAAACGGGAATAACCCGAGAAAGCCCGATGTTTTGTATATTATTATTATTATTATTATTATTATTATTATTATTATTATTATTATTATTATTATTATTATTATTATTATTATTATTATTATTATTATTTGTAATGTGGAATTGAATATTAGGAAACACATTGGGTTAATTTTAAAGAAAAGTTTCATTCGCGGCGAGGTTTTGGCACGGCGAGGTTTTGGCCCGGCGAGATTTTGTCCCGCGAGGTTTTGGGCGGCGAGGTTTTGGCCACGCGAGATTTTGGGCGGCGAGGTTTTGGCCACGCGAGGTTTTGGCCTGGCGAGATTTTGTCCCGCGAGGTTTTGGGCGGCGAGGTTTTGGCCACGCGAGGTTTTGGCCCGGCGAGATTTTGTCCCGCGAGGTTTTGGGCGGCGAGGTTTTGGCCACGCGAGGTTTTGGTCCGGCGAGATTTTGTCCCGCGAGGTTTTGGCCGGCGAGATTCTTGGCGGCGATGTTTCGGCCGCGAGATTTTGTCCGTATACCCCTAATTAATCTAACTAGCCGTCTTCGGTATTCCAAATTCAGTAAGAATGTTGTATAATATTTTTGTCCTAATAGAATCGTGTTTTTCAAAAATCAATAAATAATTGATGTATCGAGGTATTGTGTTCCCATTTCTTTTCGAGTATTTGCCGAATGGTAAATATCTGGTCCATAGTTGATTGATTTCGTCTAAATTCATACTGATAATCACCAATAATTTCATCCGTATATGGGATTAATCTTACTTTAGTTTCGTTAGAAAAGTACATTGAAAGTGTCACTTAAAGAAATCACTGAAAAGAAGGAAAAAAATGGTCCGAAGGATCCCAGGTCAGTATTTGTAATACACAAGTTCAGATCAGTACTTACGATTTAGAATTCCCCGCTTTTCTAATTTTAAAATATGGCAACCCTAAGCTCGTCTCAATTAGATTTGGGTGTTTACGGTTATTTTAAATATTTTTATAACAAAGCTGTGGAAGAATGGTTACAATAATCCGGAGAAACATTTTGATATTAATGCTGTGGCCGAAGTGTTGGGAATCCACGTGCCTTCAGTACATCAAATGTTACCAGTGGATTTCGCCATTCAGGGATTTATCCCATAGATAGAAAGCAGTGAGACTTTTTACCAGCTTCTGTATCAGACTATCGACAGGATTGCCATCAAAGTGATATAGGTGAAAAGACCAACACTCCGGTGCAAGAACGAAACGAAACAACGGTGCAAGTTTCGCCTTCTGCTGAAGATTTGAATCTACACCAGTCCTTCCAGAGTAAGTACAACCATGCCCGAAAGCACAAACTCTACAAAGCACAAAACGTCAAAGATGGACTGATAGAATAGAGTAGTAACAGGCACAGCTAAAAAGCAAAAATTGAAAAATAAGAAAGAACACAGAGCTACACGGAAAGGAAATAAGAAACAAGAACAACAAAGAAAAGGAAAGAAGAAACCCAGCAGAAAAATTAGCTTCGAAACGTCTGATGAAGAATCTGAGGAGAACATAAGCCCGCATGAAGATGATGATAGTGATGTTATGTTTGCAGAACTGATGAACACAGAATTTGAATTAGACGAGAGCATTGAAGTGCATAATCTTAATCCGGATGACTGTGTTGATGCAGTTTAAGAGAAAACGAAGCATTGAATTTTATGCAGAAAAGATTTGTTCAGTGGAATCAAATTTCAATGAATTTAAAATTATCTTATTGAAGCGTATTACAGGTACTGTAAGGTAAGTGCACCAGTAGCTGACACTGCTCCAAAAGCTGACACTTTTATCTTAAATTGAACATAATAAGGTCATTTGTGATCATTAACAGATTTCTCAGCGCACACACTTTTCTTGATGGTTTAGCAACATTTTGCTTAGTCGTGGTTAATTTGCGTGAGAACTGATAGAAGTATGACGAAGTTGAATTACGTGCTATGAAGAAATATGCAAAAATGAGAAGAATTCTTAAGAAATACGGTAAGCCTACTTACCTTGTTACTCTTATGTTAATTTATGATTTTTTTTTCTAGTTCAGTAGCATGTTGAATATGTATTCTGTTGGTGAAACTGTGTAGTGAATTGCGGGAGGAAAATTTTGTTAAATTTTAAATTCTAAAACTTCAGGAGGGGGGTGTCAGGTATTGGTGTCCTTTTGTGTAGGGTTATTCCAGTAGCTGACACTGCATGTCAGGCATTGGTAAACAGCATAACGGCATTAATTTATGAATTTCATACATAATTTACACGAGAAAGTAATACTTATCTTCTGTTATCAATTTCACTAAATTTGGATGTCTCGGTCCAAAAGCTGACAGGGGTTGTCACTTATTAGAGCAGCAAAATACTGATTTGTACCAAAACCTGACATAAAAATTTTCAATGGATTTGAGCAACGCAATAATGCAAACATAATTTTACAGAAAAAATGTGGTTGTTCTGAAGCAGATTTAAGACAAAATAAAACTTCGTGATCTCCTTTTTAATTTTTCATTGATTAGAACACAAATATATAGTGGCACTTTCTCCTGTAGTTGAAAACTAGATGAGCCGAGGTGTGTGACCAGCCGAGAGTGTGGTATTTTATCCAGGCACCTTAAGATCCATCCAGAATTCTTAACGCAGACAAGATTGCATCCTTTTCGTTTCCGAAAGGAAATAAGGTGTTAGTTCGTAAGGAAGAAAAAACTATCTATATATATAAAAGAGAACGCACAAAATCCTTTGTCCGCTCATCACGCTAATACGGCTGAACCGATTTCTTTCATTTTTGGGGGGTTGTTAGGATTTGGACCCTAGATGGTTTTTATCATATCACTTTAATTTTTAATTACCAGTGTCTTGAGATAATTGACCAATCAGGTGTCCATACGTAGAAAAAATCCTTTGTCCGCTCATCACGCTAATACGGCTGAACCGATTTCTTTCATTTTTGGGGGGTTGTTAGGATGTGGACCCTAGATGGTTTTTATCATATCACTTTAATTTTCAATTACCAGTGTCTTGAGATAATTGACCATTCAGGTGTCCATACGTACAAATCCTTTGTTATTAGTTCATCATAGGTATAAAAATAAACGTATTTATATGCAACCCGCATGACCGTGTGACTCGGCGGGTTAACATAACTGACAGGCGCTATAAATCACTTGAAAGCGAAAAAATAAAAATTATCTAAGTAACAAAGTTTATTGCGTTCCGGGGTGACCGCAGCGAAGCGGGGTGAACGCTGCTAGTATACACATATGCAAGCAATGATGAAAAAGAATGTATGACAATGCTGATTACAACTAGTGCATGTATTTTGGCTCTCCCGATGGTTGTATAGAGTTGCTGGGGTATGGTAGATCTGAGTAGGTTGGATGACAGTAGAGACATTTTATGAATATGTATGACTAATGTGTTTCAACCATGGCTTGAAAAGTCAAATATCCAAACTCTTGTGTTGGTTTTCCTTGATGGTCATGCATAGCATCTCACTGAGCCTCTAAGCACTTTTTGTAGTAACAATGGTATTGTGCTTGTAGCTTTGTATCCGAATTCTACTCATGTTCTTCAACCGATGGATGTTTCAGTTTTCCATCCACTCAAGAGCGCTTGGAAATGTGGTGTGCATCAGTGGAGAATCAAACATGACGGTAGAAAGCATAGAAATGAAGACTTTGCACCTCTTTTGTAAAAATACAATGAAAATGTCAATAACTCCTACTGCAATACAAAACGGATTCAGAGCATGTGGTCTCTACGCATTTAACGCTGATAATGTAGACTATCAAAAGTTCAGGAAAGGAGGAACAACTTGAGAGATATCTTCCGGAAATCTCTCCAATGAAACTCATCACGGCCAAATAAATTAATTCTTGTGTTTCCTAAAACAAAGAATTTGTACTGAGAAAGTTAAAAAAATCTCCGATTGTGATGGCACACTTTTACGCAACATAGAAGATAAAAATCTTTTCCTCCTATGGATGCAGAGAAGTGTAGCAGACATGATCCTCCACCCAGAATAGACAACAAAGTTACGGATGTAATATCTACTCAACAAAATTCGAATGACACTACTAATATATCAATTTCAAGCACTTCGGAAATTACAGGAACACACGTTTCTACACTGTAAAAACTGTATAGTTGGAATAACCCAGAATTCTGGGTTGAAAAAGTGACAACCACGCCGTATTGTCTTAGAAATCAGAAAATATGGTTATAATAACAATACGAGAAGTCAAAACTAGTAGAAAATAAAAACCCCTGGCATGACCTGGATTCGAACTCACACCGCGCGGCTGTTAAGCGCGTGCGTTATCCACCAGACCAACCGGAATCTTAGTTTAGGCTGTGTGATAACAAGAATTACAGCATACTTTGGAAGCAATTGTTTAGTCACTTTGAATTTAAAACAAGTCAATTAAAAAAACTAAACCAAACCAAACATCACTCGGAATATTGAATCAATGCCATTAAAAGCTAGTTTAGTACAGCAGCTATTTATCAATGTTAACGTATGTTTTGAGAGAAATTGTCTTCACTCTTGGCGAAGTGTACTGAGTGAACTGCAGTGCTCTTCGCCAAGAGTGAAGAAAATTTCTCTCAAAACATACGTTAACATTGATAAATAGCTGCTGTACTAAACTAGCTTTTAATGGCATTGATTCAATATTCCGGGTGATGTTTGGTTTGGTTTAGTTTTTTTTAATTGACTTGTTTTAAATTCAAAGTGACTAAAAATTGCTTCCAAAGTATCCTGTAATTCTTGTTATCACACAGCCTAAACTAAGATTCCGGTTGGTCTGGTGGATAACGCACGCGCTTAACAGCCGCGCGGTGTGAGTTCGAATCCAGGTCGTGCCAGAGGTTTTTATTTTTTACTAGTTTTGACTTCTCGTATTGTTATTATAACCATATTTTCTGATTTCTAAGACAATACGGCGTGGTTGTCACTTTTTCAACCCAGAATTCTGGGTTATTCCAACTATACAGTTTTTACAGTGTACGCAAGAACAAGTTTCAGAAGTAACTAAAATTTCTACTCATCAATATAGAAGTGAAATTATGTTTTCAATTCCAAGGCCTTCGGAAACTACAGAAACTGACGTTCCTAACCATGAACAGAACTCCTCCGTGGCTAAGCGGTTAGTGTACGCGCCTTTGGCGCGGGAGACCCGGGTTCGATTCCCGGCGGGAGCTCAAGTGGTTCGGATTCCACGTTAATCAGTAGGTCCACGTCTCATATAGCCTCGTTGCTGAACGGGGCGTTAAACTCAAAATCAACTCAATCTAACCATGAACAGAGAGCAAAGAAAAGTACTGATACTATTAATTCCCTTACCATTTAAAAGATCTTTATTTTGGTCGCACCATACAATCACTCCTACCTTAAAGAGTAGGAGAGAGAAAATAGCTTCAGTCGCAACATCGGCAGAGTGGAAGAAATATAATATAATATAATATAATATAAAATTGAATATTTTCCAGGGAGGATTTTGAAGACTAAGAAAAACGAAGCTTTCGTCAAAGTTACGCTAAAGACTAGATATGGTTGGTGTTGGCCGAATGTACAACACAAGCTATGGTATGCATATGAAGACATATTGAAAAAAAAATCACCTAAATATGATTTGATTCCAAGGTGGGAGCATATCTGATAGAAGAAATTGAAAATGAAATGAAATCTTTGAGTTTTACGTCCCACGGTTATGCCTGTTAGGCTAAAGGAGACGGTGATAATGAGAGATGAGTGAAATGGTGGAATGAAGAAAGTGGGAGGAAACGGGAGTACCCCGAGAAAACCCACGAACACGGTGTCTGTCCACCACAAAGTTCACTTGGCGGGGGTTGGGATCGAACCCGGGACCCCAAGCACCAGAGGTGAACGCTGTACCACTGAGCCACCGCGCCCCCCATAGAAGAAATTGAGAATTATCGCGTTAACAAAAGCTAAGAGATGTCTTGAAATTTTAAATGGATGTATTTGAATAAGTACTAAACAAAGAGCAAATTCTACCTATTATAAATCTGTTACTTCCGTTTAAGCTACATTTTAAAAGAATACATGATGTTATTCGTACTAACAAGTGATTTCATTATATATACATTCTTTAAAGTAAAACTGTCAGCTTTTGGCACATTACTATGTCAGGCATTGGATCATTGGTATTTTCTGTGTGTCAGCAACTGGTACAAGTGGGTTATGTTTCATATAAATTTCGGTAACTCATATATGTTTATCTGAAAGTCTTATATCAATTGAAAACCTTTCCTTAAACTTAAACCTTTCAGTTACTAAAGCCATAATCTTCCTATGTTCTTTTATTTACAAACCAAAGCATTAGATTTAGAAATGCATCCTTAAAGTGTCAGCTATTGGTGCACTTACCTTAAATACATTTTATGAAGACTCTCCAGGACAGTTTGATGTGAATGCATCTGATATTATAGTGAAACTGCCACCACCCGTTAGGCCAATAGGTTCCAGTAGAGTGTCTCAACAATTGTGGTTTCAAGTGGATTTTGGTTCTTATAATGTAGTATAATAGATCGCGTAGGTCGAGATCGTTTCCACGAATAAGCCAATATTTCCTAATTTAGTAATTCCTTATGCTATTTTCTGATAGACCTACGTCTATTTTACATGCAAAGAATTAGAACAAAATATGCTCAACATGTGTTCAATTTTGTAATTGTTTTAAAGCCACTTTTTCGGGTTTTTAAGAGTAGACTGACTAATGCAATATTCCTATAGTCTTCTTTTCATATTTTAGTTATTGATAGGTTTACGAATTTTTCAATAAATAAGTAAGGTTAACCTTCCGATTAATATTACCTTCAATATGATGGTAAAACTCTGATCAGAGTAAGTATAAAAATATCAATTCTCCTCTTTCATATGCTTTTGTATGTCAAAAACAACAAATCTGAATAAATCTTAGAATAGTTATTTGTGGTTTAGTTTCTGTGACCTACCATATTACAAGTATACGTTTCGAGGTACATGAGTATTTGTACCATGGAACACTTTCTTAGGAGTTTTTGAAACTTTAAAAACATAAGGAACAATAGAAATAAGAACTTAAAATAATGACACATTTTCATTCAGAAAACTTCCAAGTTTAAATGCACTGCAATAGAATTGCAGAAATAACTGTTGGTAACATTATATCTTGGAAAATGCAAAAAGTGTTCCATGATACAATAGTTTCCCCTATATGGTGTTTTGACTTGAAAGTGTAATGAAGTACTTACGGTTGATTAACACAGTGTCTGGCAGTGATGATGAATCTGTCGCAGAGTATGGAACCCCCACAGCTATACATATGAGTGTGGTTGAACTGAGTCTTCACCAGCGCCTGCCAGCAATAGCGTTTGTCTTCCACATCTTCACCTCCGATGATCCGAAGAGTGTGCACGCTACCACAAGCTGAAAATAAAAGACAAAGAAAAACAAAGAACTTCAAAATATTTGAAAATTGTACGTATATAATGTTATTGGTGTTTAATGGAAAAGTCTAAAACTGAGACGTATATCAATCCAGAGATCTAATTTTCAACAAAACAGAATTAGAGGCCAACAGATAAATTCTCATGTGTAATATTTTGAGAAAATCGAATTTATGAAGGTAATAAAAAGTAAATTGACAGCTTTTATTCTGTTCGAGTATACAAGGTTAAATACCAGATTCTATGCAGCAACACACATACACAATTCCTAACAGTAGTGCACATTCTATTTCTAATAATACTAATAAAATTAGTTTATCTGCATAATTTTCTAACAGAATTTACTGGATTAGTTCGTTTTGTTGAAACAATCATTATTATGGAGAAATATGGGCATAACACTATATGATCAACTTCTGACTAATATACAGCATCCTGAAAGTATTATTGAATAGCATTTTGGATGTAATATAAAATTAGGCAAATAAATTGAAGTATTTGTAGGATGTCCTACAAAGTTGTTTACACTGTTTAGACTTTTAAATTTGTAATATACCATTACAGTTGAAAGTAATGGCAACTTTTTTTTTACGCACCCTGTACCTAGCAATTTTTTTTTTAATTCAATTTCGGTTTAGTTACACAATTTACTTACTCTCTTTACTTCGAATTAAATATAATAAACCCAAAGGTTTTATTAGTAACCATATTCCCACTGTATAATATATTTATTTATATTTTGATTGAGTGTAAATCCCATTTACGGATATATAACTTGAATAGTTACAAGGTTTACCATTCTGACGTCATACCGGAACATAGTTCCGTTATTGGATATAAATTTCCTTAATTTCAGACCAATGTAGATTTTGGCCAGGTACCTAATCTTTCCCTCACCCCCTCTCACTAGTCCATAGTCACTTTCAGATCCGGTTATATCTGGATTTGCCAAATTTCCATTCGCTTTGTAATTTCCGCGGCTAAAGTTTTCTTTCTGATTGGAGGAATTCTCTTACCTCTGGCTTTTTCGGCGCAATGTTATCAGAACAATCGACGACACCCTACAAGGAGCAGCTTGTGAATTTTGTGCTACATATTTTTCGGGAAGAATTCCAATTTACAAGGACAACTAAGGTAACATATAATGTAATCCAATAGTTAAAGATTTACAACAGAATAGGAGCCCGAAAAATCCGCAAATTTTGGTAAAGAAGCTGCAATTCAGTGAAATAACAAATTCCAGTTCTGTTTACTAGGAAGCCATGTTTGCTGCCTATCGAGAATAGACAACAGTGAAAGAGTGACTTTACTTTTTTTTTATTTCAAACTCAAGTAGGGATTAGGGAAATTACGACCTGTTTGGTGCATGTTGTTCGTGTATTAAGTAAATGTGACTTTCTATTATTTATTCAGTAATCGCATGTACGTAGGTTTGATGGTTGTAAAGTGAATAATAATAATGGCAGCTTAAGTTAGCTTAAAAGGGCTCCTATCCCCTTTTCCAAATTGAACCAGTTTCTAGCGGGGGAATGGGTTAGTTATTGTTCGTTTTAGGGCCTTTTCCCCTTTCAGGGGAAGGGTCCCTCCATAAACCTCGTTAAGGTGCCCCCCGGGCATCAATTTTTGGCAATCATTATGTAAACAATTGGTCAGGTCAATTAGACCTAGTGTTACCTTTCTCATTTTTGACCCCCTTTAAATTAAATAGAGCCGACTGTATATATATCGACGAGGGAGTAATGTATTTTAAATCTAATGTGTTAGGTTATTTTCGTCAACGTGCATGTAACTAAATGGTGCATGTTTAGTTTAGTTAGTTGTCTTTATGTATAATACTAACAGTGGTGTATGTAGTTAGTAGGTTTGTGTGAGTGTGTGAATTTTCGATTTGGACAGTGTATAAATATGCTTTAATTTAGTACCATTTTTCTAACATAAATAAACCAGAGTAAATATTAAATTTCCGATTAATGAGTACAAGTATATATTTCAGTACACGGTAAATTATGCCTCCACTACAGCGCCATAGCGTCAGTTTTCGGTAGTCAATTGTTTGTTGACATTACGACATCGCATAACTTAGTGATCTAGATTGTTTGATTTTGGCCATTTATTCTCAAATTACTTCCCGTGGACATGGTTTTCGGTTCGGATGAGTATACCTTCCTATAAGATAGCATGAGATCTTACTGTACTGAAAATTTCAGTTTGCTAGGTCCAATAGTAAATGAATAATCCGCTGAAATAAAGAACACCTATTTTCTTAATAGAAGTAAAACCCATATGCTGTTACTGTTTGTTTAAAAATGTAGTATTAAATTCTTTTTCTCTCCCGTGGCTGTAGAAAATTCCATTGTTGCTTCAGTTTTATCAACAAATCAGAAATAGATTAATCGTTGACAATTTAACTTTCCGTAAATACATGTATGATTTTTTTTTTAAACCTGCAAAGTAAATACAATTTGGGTGCTTCGAAATAAAGAGTACGTGGTTCGATGAATGTGATCGTGTGGTGGTTTGAGCGTGATAGATTGTGATAGTTATATATATATATATTTATTACTGCGTAATGTAAATATGTGTATGGCCTGCGTGTAAAATGTACGAAATAGGGTGTTTATAAAATATTACTTCGTGCGGAAATTAGTAGATAACGAATGAATGTAATGAAATGTTAATAATATGATATATAATATGAATAAGATGATGACCCCTATAGTTAAATGGATAGGCCTAGTGAATTTTATATAGTGAAAATATGAATATGTTTACGAAAAAAAAAAAAATCTCTCGCGTTTTGACTTCCACACCAGTGCATTCATCCAACCGAGTTTGCTACTTGAATGTAAATTATAGTTGGGAATTGTGTGTTACTTTGCATTTATGTACCTCATAATAACAGCCCCAGATCTTAAGCCTTTCAATAGATAGAGTAGTATCATGTGGGAATTACTTCTAAAGGATGACAGAAATGATAATTAAGAAAACCAACTGCTATATCCTGTGATCAACGAAAAGTACAGGTTTCGGTCAGTTGTACCTTTAACATTCATAGCCTCTCCGAGATTTTTTTTTTTTGTTGCTTACCTTATTTATTTATGGTGCAGTGTTCATATAACTCAGTTCGGACTATCCGATTAAATTAACTGCTACTAAATTTAGCGTACCAGGACGTCGACCCCTAGTCCCCTTAAGTATTTTCATGTCTTTTCTTAGTTTAATTAGATGAGGGAAATTAACGACGTCCCAGACGGTGGCATGTCTGCGCTGGGTAGCCATCGGTGATGTTTCGGTAATAGAAGTCACCGATCCAAAATTCAGTTTATTTATTTAATTTTTTTTTTATTTTGGCGAATTACTAATTAGGGATACCTTAGCTATTACTCTAATTTCATCCCTATTCTGGAATCTTCTAGTTTCCAAGAGGTCGGATGATTTTTTTTTCTTTTCTTGAAATTCTAAATTAGCGCCTTCTCTAACCTTCCGGACGATTTCCGGGAACCTGCTGGTTTGGGCCGGATACGGGGATCGGATTTCAATCTTACAACCAAACTCTTGTGGGATTGGGATCTGATGGACACAGAACTTGCATCCTTGGCAGCAGGGCGTTCCTTGAGTCTACGTATTTGAGTAGACCACCCTTTTGGCATGTTAAGAATATTTTGGCTATGGATTTGTTGAGATAGAAATTCGACTTTTGTCTTTGTAGCGTTAGTTATTTCTCACTTAAGTCTTTGGCGCCACTATTCTTAGTCTTTCTTTTCTATCTCTCTCTCTGTCTTCATTACTTCGAGATTTTTTTTTTTAATTTTTCAACCTTGCCCCCCCCCCCGATTTCTGAAACTCATGAAAATGTACAATATTCATATAACTTATTTCGATCGTATGTACTAACTGAGACATCGAGGGATACAATTCGTGGAGGTATTGAGCACAACTCAGGACCATTTCCGCGATATTCAATCCACCACTGGAGAAATTGACGGGAAGGTACACTATGCTTTTAGATTCCTAGAGACCTTTGTTATTCATTGATCATACAACTTATATCAAATGGATTACTGATTTCTGGTTTTTATTTCTATTGATTGGTCATATAGTGTGTATGTATTAATAGTTTGGGCCCACTAGTTTCGAATAACATTGATTTTTTTTTGTTGTATATACATCTATATATATGTACTTACATAGTTTTAAAAGTTACGTGCCTGCTCTATTTGTTGCATTTTCCACTTCTTATGTCAACTTATTAAATAACACCAACTATTTTTTATATATATATATATGCGGATCTTTAGTAAATTGAAAATGATTATTGATTATCGGGTTTATACATATAAAATATAATGTTGCAACCTTATGAAGGAAAAAGGTGAATTTTGATAGTCAGGGTTTTGTTTTGTCTTTGAGCCAAATAAATATAAATATTTATAAAATATGAATACTTGTCGAATATGAACGGTTATGTAGAAGTTAAACGTCGACGAAATATTAAGATAGATATTAAAGTGAAATTTATTGTATTAATTAATATGAATACATATATATATATATATATGCGAGTATGTATGTAATGGGCTCGGTATTTACCCTGGTTTTGTTTAGGTTGCCATAGGTTTTTGACATCCGACCTTTACCAACTATTTGTGACATATAGTGTTACCGCGTATATTGTAATAAATTACATTTTGTTGAGTGGTTACTGATGTCTGTAACTATCAAAGTTGAATATAATGTTAAATACCGCATGTGAATAAAACAAGTAGCGGGTCGTAAGATAAATAAGAATAACCCTAATCCTTACCCAAATTTACTTTGCGAGTGAAATTAGCAACCTACGAAACAGTGCGCCCCTCCAACGACTTTTTCCATCAGTAAAACATGGAACAAATCCTTCCCCTACGATCGGACACCAAACTATTCAGTATCTAGAATTTTTGACTACAAGATCTATACTAGGGAAAAATTTAGTGATCTTAAATTCAACGAACTAAAATCTGTTTAATAAGTTAATGCGAATACCGGAATATGGAAATATGTTCCCAATATCTGTGACTGGATTTGATAAGTTTTCCTTAATATTGACAAACTTTGAAATTTTAGATAAAGTGCGTCGAGTGACGAAATGAGAAATATAGATATACATATATGTGATATGAAGCAATTAGTTGTCTACAGTTAAGACAAAAACAATTGAATACTCTCACGGACACAAACCACAGTGCATAAAGAGAGTTGAAAAGAAAAAAAAAAAGGAGCTATTATCGATGTGAGAACAAAGACTCATAAAATCGTCGAAAAGTCTCCTATTGAGACAAAGACTCAATAAAATATTACTAAAGTTTTTTTTTTAATGATTAACCAATTATTTTTTTTCTTTTTCTGCAATGATATGTATTCATTGCACTGAGTTTTAAATATATATTGACCCTTGAATTTTTTTTCTTGTCTCGTCTTTGGTTTAATTCTTTTTCATGTAATCCAACTTTTAAAATATATATATAAAGAGAAATGTGTTATTTGATCTTGTTGAAAGTAGCGAATTTCTGTGCATGTTTATGAAACATTCTTTTCATGTATTAAATATTTTTTTCCTCTGTTATGTCAAACTACATCTCCTTCTATTGAAATGTAATAAATGTCTATAGCATTGTAGTTAGGTTAGTTTAATTCAACCAAATACAACCCGAAGTATACATTGTCCTGTATGAATGTGTGTGTGAGTGAAATGTAGGTTTAGTATTAAGTGTACCAATTATCTTGTCATACATATGTGACTTATTATAATTATTGGTAGTTATCAATTGAACTCATTGAATGTTAATACTAACTTAAGTTGGCTCTATGAAGGAGGTAAAAAGGACTGAAGTAGCCTGAACGAATGATCATCATGAGAGAACTGTGAGAGTCAAAATCTTCTACGAATATGTAATACTCTGACTTTTTTTTTTTTTTCTTTGTGGTCGATTCTAACATGCCATCAACTTCGTCGTTTATTTTTCAAATATTGGATATTAGTGGAAATATTGAATAAACTGTAGAATTAAACTTTCTCATCTATCTCAGATCTAGATCGGGATAATTTGGTAGTTAGGGTTAAATGGATCTAGATCGGGGATGTATGGGTTAACATGTGTCTACCGTTGATCACGTTAATACCAGATATTCAATTAATAGCTATTGGAAATGATCACAATTAGATAATTATTCACTTTCCTTTACCATATTCCTTAAAATATCTAGTAACAGCTTCCCCTTTATCACCTTCTTACCTTACCGCTTTCCTCTTCTATCTTCTTTTTCTTTTCTTCATCTTCTTCTTCTATTTTTAATAAAACTGGAAGGGGGGTCGTGACTGGGAATTCTATATGTAATAAACACGGTCATGTATTTATTTATTTTACTTTATTTTCTTTAGAAGTCCGAAAAAAAGTTTTCTCGTTTCGATCGAACCTAGTATGTTCGAAATTAAGAAATGGAAATTATATTCCAATGTAATTAGGCATAAGCTGATAGCTTCATGAACATCCCCACCAGGGGTGAAGGGTTCCCACTCACGACTTATTTCTGTGCATCACCTTTGTTGCAGATTTTTTTTTTCTCAATCAGTTGTAGATTGACGCGCAGCGACAGGATTCGTTGTTATGGCAACAGTGGTTGCTGTGGCAACGGCCCCATAAGCCAGTTTTAGAATGGCGACACGTGACAAGACTGTTGCCATGGTAACGCATGTTTACTGTGGTAACGGATCTGAAAATGCTTATTGAATAATACCAGTTATCATGCCAATCAGTTTGAATTGGTGAACCGCGACAAGAATGGTTGTCATGGCAACGCTTGTTCCCATGGCAACGGATCTCCGTTTAAATGGCGACCGATAGATTTGAAATTTTTTTAAGAATGTTAAAGAGTGAGGTTGAAGGCATGTTGAATTGATTACAACATTGAAATTAATACGAGAAATTTTATAGTGAAACAAGTAGAGTCGTTGGCTACTTTGTCATTTTTGTTTCCTTTTCTAAGGGGGAAAAAGAGAAGGAGTGTCAAAATTTTTCTAAAATAGAACTAAACGCTAGAAGGGTGTCAAGGAAGGAAAGAGAATGGGAGTCCTTTAATTTATGGATAATACTTGTCTGGATAGCGAATAAGTATTTTATAGTATATGTGTATTTCTGATATATATATCTTGTCTTTTGTAAAGTGTAAAGTGTCTCAAAACTATGGCAACAAAAAAGGTTGTTGTGTCACAGGACGAGTGTGATGTCACGTGCACTCAATGCATATTAAACGAAAAAGAGAAAAGATCTCGCGCCCCGCGGAGACTTATAAGATGTACCGGTTGTGGACTAAAATGGATCCACTTTGCTTGTTCCAATTTGGACGATACTGCTGAAAATGCAGAAAAAGTTCAAACCGGCGAAATAGAAAAATATTGTGAGGACTGTGAAAAGGACCGAGGCCAAATATCTCCAGCGGAGATATCTGACCTCGACGATGAGGAAAAGAGTGGAAATCAAAGTGATTCTCGGGATCAGACGGCAAACCCGAAGGAAGGAATGTCATCTGGAGGGTCTGACACGTCTGCATTAATTCGCCAGATGATGGAAATGATGCATGAAAAATTTTCTAATATGAACGAAAGATTCACTAACATGGAACAAAATAATACAGAAATGAGACGTGAAATAAATGAGAAGTTTGATACCTCGAAACGAGAGACCGACGCTCGATTCGAGGTATTAAACAATAAAATTGACCAGATCTGTTTGGACTTTGCTTCTTCGATGAGCAAACTGAAAGAGCAAACATCTACTGAACTGGAGCAGGTTAGATACCGGGCCCAACAGTCCACCGAGCAGCTCAGAGACGAAACAAATGAGAAATTCAACGAAATAGATATAAGGTTTGAGAGTACAAACAAAAGATTTGGTGACATCGAACAAAAAGTTGAACAGCAGCAGGCTGAAATAAGTAGATTGAATGTTGTAGTATCCGACCTATCAATAGAATCTAAACTAGAGTCGGTTGACCAAAGAATTAGTCGAATTCAAACCGAAGTAGACAGTATTAAGGGGAATATTACTAAATTGCAAATCGCCAAGTCTGATATCTCCTATCCTTTTCCTGATGGCGATTCTCCAGGGAAAATTTTCCCAGAAACAAGTAACGTCCTCCCGGGTAAGAGTCAAGTGTTGCCTGATGCACGGGACACAGCAATGTATTGCCCCCCGCATCAGCCAACCTCGAAATCATGGTTGAGTAATTTTGATGTACCGATGCAGTCGAGTGTTGTGACTACAACAGTCACTAGCGTAAATGCTCACTCTACCTTTGGAATGGTACAATCGTACAGCGTGCTGCCAGGAGGGGAAAGGAGATGTGCCGGACCGTCGGTTACTACCGTGGTGGGTCCTAAGTTTGAACCTTACATGGTCAACACAAATTACAAAACCTCTCTTGGTCATATGGGAGCGTTCAGTTCAGTGACCACTCCGTCGGTGGCAAATCCGGTGACAACCCCAACTGCTCAGGATAACGCGTTGATTCCGCTGGATTATTTTCCTGCCCCGTATAGTATGAGCTCTAAAGTTTCCCTCCGGGATATTGAACGTTTTCCCACTTTCGATGGGAACATTACTAACGGGTTACCTCGAGTTTTCCTGCGGAGACTGCAGCAATATTTAGACATGTATAAACTTACTGATGGGGAACGCCTGCAGATAGTTGAAAAATGTTTGATCGCCGCTTCGGGCGCATGGTTTGCTTCGGTTAAATACCAAATCCGAACGTTTAGTGATTTTTTGATTCTTTTTAAAGAAGAATATTGTAATGAGCACATCGAACGACTCCAAAAAAGAAACTTACAATCACTCCGGTATGATCGCTCCAAGTATGGATCCCTCTTGGACTATGCTTGGAAAATTATCGAACTATATTATCAGATAGCTGAACATCCCTCTCAGGCCGAACTGGTAGATATTATAGTTAACGCTCTTCCACCTGATGAGTCCCGGGCCATAGCGTCCCACTTGTGCCAAACGGTGCGAGAAGTCACCTCACGTTTAGCTGCCTTGTGCGGCAAGGAAGTTGGTGGTCCACCAAAACGATACTTCGCCCGACAGGCAAAAATTCTAAAACCGATGAAGACGAAGGTAACGGCAAGTTGCCAGACAGATTTCCTGAGTTATACCCAAGCTGGATCTCGTTATCCTAGTGGGTATGGCTCAGAAAACAACAATAATGGCCGGCGACTATTTAGGAATCGGCCCATGTTCAACAATCGCCGGAGTTATCGTCCCTATGACCGTACCAACATGGAATCGAACCCGGGTAGGGGCGATAACACCAGGAGGAATTTTAACAGGGCGTACGGAAGAAGGGAGAACGGTAATAGTCAGAATAATAGTAACAATAATGTAAATCGACCCCAGAATTCAGTCCCTTCGCAAGTGCGTGGTAACGGTGAGCCTAGAACAATACTAAATAAAAGTGATAGTCGAGAAACTAGATCCTAATGTCATCTGATATACTAGTCGACGGGTGAAGCCTTACGAATTGTCTCTGTTGATGTCACAGTTAGGACTTCTATCCGTTCTATTGCTATATGAACACTACTGAAAAAAAAAAAAAGTATCGGAACTCACAATTTTCGAAATTTAAAGATTTTCAATTGTACAGAAGATAAACGTAGTGAATTAATTGCGCAATACCCCAAGTAGATATAATATACTGTCCTAGAGTGACTGGTAACGTTTGAATGAGATGAATGAGTGTGTTAATTTAACAAGCATCCGTAGTTAGTATTCCCAATTAGCAAAATTTTGTTATTCTAACAAAATTTTGTTAATGGGCCGGGGAAAACTGTAATATACCATTACAGTTGAAAGTAATGGCAATTTTTTTTTTACGCACCCTGTACCTAGCAATTTTTTTTTTAATTCAATTTCGGTTTAGTTACACAATTTACTTACTCTCTTTACTTCGAATTAAATATAATAAACCCAAAGGTTTTATTAGTAACCATATTCCCACTGTATAATATATTTATTTATATTTTGATTGAGTGTAAATCCCATTTACGGATATATAACTTGAATAGTTACAAGGTTTACCATTCTGACGTCATACCGGAACATAGTTCCGTTATTGGATATAAATTTCCTTAATTTCAGACCAATGTAGATTTTGGCCAGGTACCTAATCTTTCCCTCACCCCCTCTCACTAGTCCATAGTCACTTTCAGATCCGGTTATATCTGGATTTGCCAAATTTCCATTCGCTTTGTAATTTCCGCGGCTAAAGTTTTCTTTCTGATTGGAGGAATTCTCTTACCTCTGGCTTTTTCGGCGCAATGTTATCAGAACAATCGACGACACCCTACAAGGAGCAGCTTGTGAATTTTGTGCTACATATTTTTCGGGAAGAATTCCAATTTACAAGGACAACTAAGGTAACATATAATGTAATCCAATAGTTAAAGATTTACAACAGAATAGGAGCCCGAAAAATCCGCAAATTTTGGTAAAGAAGCTGCAATTCAGTGAAATAACAAATTCCAGTTCTGTTTACTAGGAAGCCATGTTTGCTGCCTATCGAGAATAGACAACAGTGAAAGAGTGACTTTACTTTTTTTTTATTTCAAACTCAAGTAGGGATTAGGGAAATTACGACCTGTTTGGTGCATGTTGTTCGTGTATTAAGTAAATGTGACTTTCTATTATTTATTCAGTAATCGCATGTACGTAGGTTTGATGGTTGTAAAGTGAATAATAATAATGGCAGCTTAAGTTAGCTTAAAAGGGCTCCTATCCCCTTTTCCAAATTGAACCAGTTTCTAGCGGGGGAATGGGTTAGTTATTGTTCGTTTTAGGGCCTTTTCCCCTTTCAGGGGAAGGGTCCCTCCATAAACCTCGTTAAGGTGCCCCCCGGGCATCAATTTTTGGCAATCATTATGTAAACAATTGGTCAGGTCAATTAGACCTAGTGTTACCTTTCTCATTTTTGACCCCCTTTAAATTAAATAGAGCCGACTGTATATATATCGACGAGGGAGTAATGTATTTTAAATCTAATGTGTTAGGTTATTTTCGTCAACGTGCATGTAACTAAATGGTGCATGTTTAGTTTAGTTAGTTGTCTTTATGTATAATACTAACAGTGGTGTATGTAGTTAGTAGGTTTGTGTGAGTGTGTGAATTTTCGATTTGGACAGTGTATAAATATGCTTTAATTTAGTACCATTTTTCTAACATAAATAAACCAGAGTAAATATTAAATTTCCGATTAATGAGTACAAGTATATATTTCAGTACACGGTAAATTATGCCTCCACTACAGCGCCATAGCGTCAGTTTTCGGTAGTCAATTGTTTGTTGACATTACGACATCGCATAACTTAGTGATCTAGATTGTTTGATTTTGGCCATTTATTCTCAAATTACTTCCCGTGGACATGGTTTTCGGTTCGGATGAGTATACCTTCCTATAAGATAGCATGAGATCTTACTGTACTGAAAATTTCAGTTTGCTAGGTCCAATAGTAAATGAATAATCCGCTGAAATAAAGAACACCTATTTTCTTAATAGAAGTAAAACCCATATGCTGTTACTGTTTGTTTAAAAATGTAGTATTAAATTCTTTTTCTCTCCCGTGGCTGTAGAAAATTCCATTGTTGCTTCAGTTTTATCAACAAATCAGAAATAGATTAATCGTTGACAATTTAACTTTCCGTAAATACATGTATGATTTTTTTTTAAACCTGCAAAGTAAATACAATTTGGGTGCTTCGAAATAAAGAGTACGTGGTTCGATGAATGTGATCGTGTGGTGGTTTGAGCGTGATAGATTGTGATAGTTATATATATATATATATTTATTACTGCGTAATGTAAATATGTGTATGGCCTGCGTGTAAAATGTACGAAATAGGGTGTTTATAAAATATTACTTCGTGCGGAAATTAGTAGATAACGAATGAATGTAATGAAATGTTAATAATATGATATATAATATGAATAAGATGATGACCCCTATAGTTAAATGGATAGGCCTAGTGAATTTTATATAGTGAAAATATGAATATGTTTACGAAAAAAAAAAAAAAATCTCTCGCGTTTTGACTTCCACACCAGTGCATTCATCCAACCGAGTTTGCTACTTGAATGTAAATTATAGTTGGGAATTGTGTGTTACTTTGCATTTATGTACCTCATAATAACAGCCCCAGATCTTAAGCCTTTCAATAGATAGAGTAGTATCATGTGGGAATTACTTCTAAAGGATGACAGAAATGATAATTAAGAAAACCAACTGCTATATCCTGTGATCATCGAAAAGTACAGGTTTCGGTCAGTTGTACCTTTAACATTCATAGCCTCTCCGAGATTTTTTTTTTTTTTTGTTGCTTACCTTATTTATTTATGGTGCAGTGTTCATATAACTCAGTTCGGACTATCCGATTAAATTAACTGCTACTAAATTTAGCGTACCCGGACGTCGACCCCTAGTCCCCTTAAGTATTTTCATGTCTTTTCTTAGTTTAATTAGATGAGGGAAATTAACGACGTCCCAGACGGTGGCATGTCTGCGCTGGGTAGCCATCGGTGATGTTTCGGTAATAGAAGTCACCGATCCAAAATTCAGTTTATTTATTTAATTTTTTTTTAATTTTGGCGAATTACTAATTAGGGATACCTTAGCTATTACTCTAATTTCATCCCTATTCTGGAATCTTCTAGTTTCCAAGAGGTCGGATGATTTTTTTTTCTTTTCTTGAAATTCTAAATTAGCGCCTTCTCTAACCTTCCGGACGATTTCCGGGAACCTGCTGGTTTGGGCCGGATACGGGGATCGGATTTCAATCTTACAACCAAACTCTTGTGGGATTGGGATCTGATGGACACAGAACTTGCATCCTTGGCAGCAGGGCGTTCCTTGAGTCTACGTATTTGAGTAGACCACCCTTTTGGCATGTTAAGAATATTTTGGCTATGGATTTGTTGAGATAGAAATTCGACTTTTGTCTTTGTAGCGTTAGTTATTTCTCACTTAAGTCTTTGGCGCCACTATTCTTAGTCTTTCTTTTCTATCTCTCTCTCTGTCTTCATTACTTCGAGATTTTTTTTTTTAATTTTTCAACCTTGCCCCCCCCCCCCGATTTCTGAAACTCATGAAAATGTACAATATTCATATAACTTATTTCGATCGTATGTACTAACTGAGACATCGAGGGATACAATTCGTGGAGGTATTGAGCACAACTCAGGACCATTTCCGCGATATTCAATCCACCACTGGAGAAATTGACGGGAAGGTACACTATGCTTTTAGATTCCTAGAGACCTTTGTTATTCATTGATCATACAACTTATATCAAATGGATTACTGATTTCTGGTTTTTATTTCTATTGATTGGTCATATAGTGTGTATGTATTAATAGTTTGGGCCCACTAGTTTCGAATAACATTGATTTTTTTTTGTTGTATATACATCTATATATATGTACTTACATAGTTTTAAAAGTTACGTGCCTGCTCTATTTGTTGCATTTTCCACTTCTTATGTCAACTTATTAAATAACACCAACTATTTTTTATATATATATATATGCGGATCTTTAGTAAATTGAAAATGATTATTGATTATCGGGTTTATACATATAAAATATAATGTTGCAACCTTATGAAGGAAAAAGGTGAATTTTGATAGTCAGGGTTTTGTTTTGTCTTTGAGCCAAATAAATATAAATATTTATAAAATATGAATACTTGTCGAATATGAACGGTTATGTAGAAGTTAAACGTCGACGAAATATTAAGATAGATATTAAAGTGAAATTTATTGTATTAATTAATATGAATACATATATATATATATATGCGAGTATGTATGTAATGGGCTCGGTATTTACCCTGGTTTTGTTTAGGTTGCCATAGGTTTTTGACACCCGACCTTTACCAACTATTTGTGACATATAGTGTTACCGCGTATATTGTAATAAATTACATTTTGTTGAGTGGTTACTGATGTCTGTAACTATCAAAGTTGAATATAATGTTAAATACCGCATGTGAATAAAACAAGTAGCGGGTCGTAAGATAAATAAGAATAACCCTAATCCTTACCCAAATTTACTTTGCGAGTGAAATTAGCAACCTACGAAACAGTGCGCCCCTCCAACGACTTTTTCCATCAGTAAAACATGGAACAAATCCTTCCCCTACGATCGGACACCAAACTATTCAGTATCTAGAATTTTTGACTACAAGATCTATACTAGGGAAAAATTTAGTGATCTTAAATTCAACGAACTAAAATCTGTTTAATAAGTTAATGCGAATACCGGAATATGGAAATATGTTCCCAATATCTGTGACTGGATTTGATAAGTTTTCCTTAATATTGACAAACTTTGAAATTTTAGATAAAGTGCGTCGAGTGACGAAATGAGAAATATAGATATACATATATGTGATATGAAGCAATTAGTTGTCTACAGTTAAGACAAAAACAATTGAATACTCTCACGGACACAAACCACAGTGCATAAAGAGAGTTGAAAAGAAAAAAAAAAAAAAGGAGCTATTATCGATGTGAGAACAAAGACTCATAAAATCGTCGAAAAGTCTCCTATTGAGACAAAGACTCAATAAAATATTACTAAAGTTTTTTTTTAATGATTAACCAATTATTTTTTTTCTTTTCCTGCAATGATATGTATTCATTGCACTGAGTTTTAAATATATATTGACCCTTGAATTTTTTTTCTTGTCTCGTCTTTGGTTTAATTCTTTTTCATGTAATCCAACTTTTAAAATATATATATAAAGAGAAATGTGTTATTTGATCTTGTTGAAAGTAGCGAATTTCTGTGCATGTTTATGAAACATTCTTTTCATGTATTAAATATTTTTTTCCTCTGTTATGTCAAACTACATCTCCTTCTATTGAAATGTAATAAATGTCTATAGCATTGTAGTTAGGTTAGTTTAATTCAACCAAATACAACCCGAAGTATACATTGTCCTGTATGAATGTGTGTGTGAGTGAAATGTAGGTTTAGTATTAAGTGTACCAATTATCTTGTCATACATATGTGACTTATTATAATTATTGGTAGTTATCAATTGAACTCATTGAATGTTAATACTAACTTAAGTTGGCTCTATGAAGGAGGTAAAAAGGACTGAAGTAGCCTGAACGAATGATCATCATGAGAGAACTGTGAGAGTCAAAATCTTCTACGAATATGTAATACTCTGACTTTTTTTTTTTTTTTCTTTGTGGTCGATTCTAACATGCCATCAACTTCGTCGTTTATTTTTCAAATATTGGATATTAGTGGAAATATTGAATAAACTGTAGAATTAAACTTTCTCATCTATCTCAGATCTAGATCGGGATAATTTGGTAGTTAGGGTTAAATGGATCTAGATCGGGGATGTATGGGTTAACATGTGTCTACCGTTGATCACGTTAATACCAGATATTCAATTAATAGCTATTGGAAATGATCACAATTAGATAATTATTCACTTTCCTTTACCATATTCCTTAAAATATCTAGTAACAGCTTCCCCTTTATCACCTTCTTACCTTACCGCTTTCCTCTTCTATCTTCTTTTTCTTTTCTTCATCTTCTTCTTCTATTTTTAATAAAACTGGAAGGGGGGTCGTGACTGGGAATTCTATATGTAATAAACACGGTCATGTATTTATTTATTTTACTTTATTTTCTTTAGAAGTCCGAAAAAAAGTTTTCTCGTTTCGATCGAACCTAGTATGTTCGAAATTAAGAAATGGAAATTATATTCCAATGTAATTAGGCATAAGCTGATAGCTTCATGAACATCCCCACCAGGGGTGAAGGGTTCCCACTCACGACTTATTTCTGTGCATCACCTTTGTTGCAGATTTTTTTTTTCTCAATCAGTTGTAGATTGACGCGCAGCGACAGGATTCGTTGTTATGGCAACAGTGGTTGCTGTGGCAACGGCCCCATAAGCCAGTTTTAAATTCGAACCAAAATAAATAAAATATGATCTCTTTAAGTCACTAATATGTTCAAAAGGCCTATTGATGGTCTTCTATAATGTAGAATGTATTCAAAAATCTTCCCTTAACAGCAGTAGATCGTCGACAACGCTGTGTAACAAACCAAAAACATATGGTACGGTTTCTATCGGAATGGATTCATATGAAGTTTCAATCGCCTCTCTTAGGGCATCCCGTGTACGTAGTTTTCTGGTGTAGACATTGTTCTTTAGAGTTCGCCATAGAAAGAAGTCTCACAGCGTTAGATCGGGAGATCTGAGTGAGTACTCGACAATTCCTCGTCTGCCCATCCACCTTTCAATAAATGTTTCATCTAGGAATTGCCACATGTCTCGATGGTAATTTGTCGGTGCGCCGTCTTGTTGGAAATAAAATCTTCATCTGGGTACAGTGATGAACTGCTGCCACAATATTTTTTCTGCAATATGTTAAGGTACTCTACACCAGTCACACATCTTTTAAAAAAGAATGGCCCCACAAGTCCTCTGAGAGACATTCTTCCATAACATGGTGATTATCACTTGCCTAGTACACACACTTGTGGTGATTGCATTTGCCTCACCAGCTCAAGCAATGAAATCAGTCAACTTTTCATTATCGCAATTTTTTCAATAAATTGGAGGCGCCTATCCACATCGTCCTCATTGATTGCGTGAAGCAACCTGAGAATATAGAGTTGCCATTTTGCTTTCTTTAAAATGCGGTGAACACTTGACTTGCTTACACACGATTCATGCAAAGCTTGCCATGTGGACTTTTGAGGGGATCTTGAAGAAGTTTATAGCACTGCTTCCACCCTTCTTTCGTTTACTAGTGTTTTATTTCTGCCACATAGTCCCTTCTTCAGATCACACACTGTTCCTTTTCTCTCATACTTGTATAATTTCGTAGTTGTTACACGTGACTGTGGCACAGTGTCAAACTCTGCTCGTCATCGTCTCTGCACTTGTTTGATGTTTTCGAATTTCAAGGGACACTTTAAAATCAATTTCTTTGCTTAAAGAAATTTTTTGTCAATTGCATGTAGCTACTAGCAACTGAACTGAAGATAACAGAAAACCAAACAAATGAGTGGGAAAGAAAATTAAACCAAATTAGCAGCTACACACGCTAGTCATGAGAGTGCCAAATAATGACAATTTGACCCAGTTATCTTTAATATCTTCACTGTTATCAACATTCAAATAGTTTAAACGCCTTTCTGAACCCTTTGTGGGACACTGTATATTGTTTTTTTTTTTTTTTTTATTTATATAATGTATTGAAAAGCGTGAAATGGTTTATTTCATTGACAAAGAATTCTAAATGCAATGATGGAACTGCAAAAACTGAGGAAGTGGTATGTTTCAGTACAATTCAGAGTTAGCATATCCCCTTGTTATTACGGGATGCGTAAAAGCAATCAGGAATATAGGTATAACTAGAGGACGAAAGTTCATAACTTAAAAAAATATAAATATTCGACCTATAAAATGCCCTTAAAACATGAAAAAAATAACCTAATAATTGTGAAAAATTGTGAAAATTATCATTAAATTTGTAACTGTAATTACAACATACCAAATTATGGGCATCGTGTCAGAAAAAAATAAGATAGCTTATTCAGTTGAAATATGTAAGTTTCATTGTAAATGAAAATAACCAAATAAAATATATATTTTTTTTAAAAAAATAATGATTAGGACACAACAAATTATTCAGCGTAAAATGCACTTGTTTCCTACACCTCGACCAACTGTGTAGCATAGTGTTTCCATGTCCTGCGAATTACCACAAACAAAGAAATAATGTCTCCGAGTAAATTGTGTAATTATTCGTTAGAATAAACAAATTTTACATAAAAAATCGGAAAGTGAAAATCAGGGCCACATTTGGGAGGTGGGAACTTCCTATGTACGCTGCTTCTTTCCGCCAAAATACAGATCATCAAAAATGTAACAAATTTAAACCTTAGAAATGATTTTTAAAATATTACGCATACAAATTAATTTCGGAAATATTTAATGAAAATGAAAACTGCAACTTTTCCCACTTAACTTACATATGGTTGCAGTTCATCAGTTGTCTTCACAACATAGAAATAAAGACTAATTCAGTTCAGTCTGTAATTCAGATCCTTTTTCGTTTTGTTTGTAAATTGTTATTTTACGAGAAAATGTGTTTTCCTCGGTGCAAAATCTCAAGCATATTGGCAAAATTAAAAGACTGACAAAAAATAATGAAAAATTACCAAAATTTAGGAAAAAATGACAAGAAGAATGATCCAAAAGCTGGAAATTTCTAAAACATGCACTTTAAAATTACCATTTTTTGTTTTGTTTTAAACCGAAGTAAAATATGTGTATTTGATGGACATTGTGTTCGCGATACCAGAAAAAAGATGGCATTTCATAAACTTCCGACCCTAGGTATGATATATGCTGCTACCCATAACACTTCGAGGACTTCCTAAGCGTTGCTTTAAAGAAGAATCAGGAGGAAGAATCTAAAGAAAGTCCGCTCAAAAGGAAATATTCTTAAATTCGAAGCTCCCGTTGAGAATCACTTGATGAATCTCCGTTTACCAGAAATAGTGCGTTGGAGGAACCAACAAACACTTTGATATTGATGATTCGGTGCCCGCGGTCCTGTATTCATATCTGGTAAGATCAAACGCATTTTGATGATTCAGACTCCACGTTTACCTTATACTGTAGTTTATATCTCATATAGTTTAGGTATTGAAAGGGCACGCTATACTTCAACAAACAATAGTATGGACTCTTATATAGATAAATATTACATAATTAAGGCCAGATATATAGTATACATTAACACATTCAGTCAGTTTTGTTGTGCTGTTACTACAAGGATAACCGGTACAGTTTAGATTATTTTGCTACTTTATTTTACGTTATTTTTCTTTCTCTTTTATTGGCTGATCAGAATGGTGAAAGAACCTGGTAAGAAAGTTATTAATACAGTGAGGAGATAACTCTAACAATGATTTAGGTCCAAGTAATGAACTTTTTTTGAGGAGGGGGAGGGGATGAAAACATCAATTATATTTCAATCAAGAATTTTTTGTACGCCTTATATCTGGAGAACTGCGTACAGCGTAGGCAAACCCAAACTAGAAATACGAAAACTCGATATAGGGGCCGTCAAAACATTTTGTGGCCCCTGACCCTAATTATTGGCCACGATTGCAATCTTTTGATGCATTTTTCCGGGTCATTCCTAAAATTCTTGTTTATTTATTGCTCGGAAGTAGAATTCTATGATTCAAGAGTGAAATAATGAAATATCGTACGTTTCGCTTTTCAATTCTTTTGAAAATGTTTTTGTTTGGATAAAATTACCTCTCAAGTTCCTCTAGAATTATTTGTGAGAAGACATTTTTCAGGAAAATGTCAATACACGTCAAACTCTGGTAATAAAGAAACAGATGAAATTATTTGTGAGAATGTGGAAAATAATTTAAAAGGTGATGCTTTTCCAGGGCCGTAATTTATGGGGGGCAGGGGACAACTGCCACTCCAGGGAAGTTCCTCTCCGTTCGAGTGGGGCCCATTTTAAGAGAAAATGTTCTTACTCCACATACGATACGAACAGGAAATTATAAATGAAGCATCAAACAGGTTCACTATATTACATAAACAAAACAGCACACAAAAGGTAAATAAAACAAAGATGAGTCCTGGGCCCATTTCAGTATAAAAAAAGAAAAAAAGAAAAAAGAAAAGAAAGTATACTATTAGGGTCCCTAGAAATAATATTTATTAATATAACTAATTAGTATGGCTTTAAAATTTGTCAATATTGTCCCCTTAATTAATTTGTTATGTATGGAAGGGGCCCAGGGGCGTAATTAACGGCCCGCAGACCTTGCCGTGCGGGAGGGCCCACAGGCTTCGGGGGCACTATAAAGAGTAAGGGAAAGATGGAAAGAGGGGGCCCAAGAATTAGAAAAATAACTTTTTCTAAGGGGCCAAATACGCGTATTAATGCAGCCCCTCCCAGAAAAGAATCTAAGTTACGGTACTGTGCTTTTCATTATTGTTTAGCACCTTTTTATAGATGCAATATTTCGTAAAATGCTTCAGCAAAACACAAAAAATGTGAATTGTAACTAGACATCGAAAACGTGGAATTAGATACTTAACTTTGTCTTTCCTTTTTTTTCTTTCTTGCTTTCTTTCTTTCTATCTATCTAGCTAGCTAGCTAGCTAGCTTTCTTTCTTTCTTTCTTAGGTTAGTTATGTAAAGTTCAAAATATGTTGCTGAACATCATTTACAACTTCTTTAAAAGGCACTACATTTCGTAAAATGCTTTTGTGATGAAATTATAACGATTAATACTATTTCAGCATTTTACCAAATATGGCATCTTCAAAAATAGATCTACATAACGTTAGTTAGGATTTTGTCGTTTGTAATCAGTTTTCCGTTTATGTTTTGAATTCACGTATGCTCAATAATTTGACTTCTCCATTTTCTGCTAGGGGGTTTTATATATTTTGTGCGAGATTTTTTTCTAAATACAGCGTTTTCCAAAATTGGCCCTAAATGATCATATAAAAAAAGTTTTTCCCCCTTACAAATGAAAACAAAAAAATATAGTATATCATTATTTAACCTTTTGTATTCATCTCTCGAACGAAAACGCCACCTGCATCTCATGCCTATAGAAAACTATGTTGTTACTTTCCGCTCTAATAAGGTGTTAAAACTGCCTACAAATAATTGATAACTAATCTTTCAAATTGGTAACAACTATGATCAACATTTGTAATAAATAATTTCTGCTAACATGCTGCATTTGTTAAGCAAACATGTATAAAATAACATAACTCATCCGCTGAAAAAAGTGATGAACGAGTTTCTTTCAAAATATTTGTTTGCACAGTAGATGTCATAGCTATTTATTTTCCGTTTGCAAGATACACGTAAGTAAGGTATACGAGATATACATATTGTTAATTTCTACAATTCTTCTGTAGAAATGTTCCTAAATATTTGTTATATGCTCTTTATTGTAAATTTATTATATTCTTTGGAACATTAAATGATATGTTTCTTGACACAGAAAGCGGAAGATTAACACATCCTCTCAGCTAGCATCATGTGACCTTATGTGTTATGTGAACCGCACTTCATTGCTACCATCACCTCATATCTCATCACATTGTTACGTACTAATGACAATAAATCAATTAAGAACAAAAAGATCCTGATATGCACTTCTAATACTTTTTTTCCACACTTAAATTGATATCCCAGGCCCAGGAGAAGGAGTTACCTTCTGTATCTTGCCCATCTATTGATGAGAATGAAATAGCATTAAAATAATAAAAAAATAAAATAAAAGAAATACCCGAATAATAAAGTGCAAACTTCTCAACCTGATAATCCTAATAATAAAGAGTAACGCTAATAGATGTCTCTACCTGCGGTTACTTCTACCTGTCTGATGTCAATAGATGTTCCAAATTGGACAATAGCTTACCAGTAAGACAAAAATCCTTGAATATGGTGTTGAATATGGTATTGAATATTGTATGGTGTGGTGTGGTATGGTGTTGAATATGGTATGGTGTTGAATATTGTTAAATATGGTGTTGAATTTGGAATGATTGTCACGCAAACTAAAAAGCAAAACTTTAAATGTATACAATTACAGCTTTCAATTAAGCGTTATATTAACCTGTAGTACACAGCAGGACGAACGACAAGCCGAAACAACCAGTATTACTTGAGTCGTCCAGTCCTAAAACGGCTCTAGTCCATTTACAGCAAATCCCAGGAAACTTAGAAAAAATGTAGAATCTGCATGTTTTATAGAACTGGGAATACTTCAGTGTGTTCATGTGAAAAACTTGAACATCCTCAAATATTTCTAATTCTCCAAAACGCATCGATCGTACAGTTTTTCTCGGTTTTCTGGAACTTGATATAAATGAACAAAAGCCGTTTTGAAACTAGACGACTCACTTAAAAATTTAACATTTGTTGCATCGTTGCAGCAAAACTTCACAGAATTCACATCACTAACTCTAAGCTTTTCGGTTAGTTGTAACTTACCTTAAAGAATAAAATAAAATTTTAACTCTTCTCTAAAGAGTGGCCATCTCAGACTCCAAGAATCCAGCTTTGTAGAGTGAAAATGGAATTAAATGAAATATTTCAGTTTCAAGTCCCACAAATATGCCCTTTAGGTGAAAGGAAACGATAATTGAAGCTAATAAGTGATAATGGAAGAATTGATGGAATGACAATGTGGGAGGAAACAGCAGTACACCGACAAAACCCACGGACACGATTTCTCCACCACAAGCTTACTTGGCCGGGGAATGAACCTCACGTACTAGAGGTAAGCGCTCTACCACTGAGTCATTGTGCCCTCCACGTAGTAAAATAAACAACTTAATTCTTATAAATAAACATTTTTAGGAATGCGCACGAGACGAGTCGAGACAGGATTTTCCTGACAAAATTCGAGTCGAGACACGGCTCTTCCAATAGAAAAATATATACATTTTTCGAGTCGAGACCACTTTTACAGCACATTTTCGAGACGAGACAGCCACAAATCTTGTCTCGTGCGCATCCCTACTTATTTTATACAAGCCCAATGCAATGAGGTTAATTATAGTCTCTCTCCTTAAAATATACATACCTAGATTATTTTTGTGTCTTCATGTTGCCCTACCTAACTGTAGCTCCTTATATCATTCCATCTCCATGTGAGCAACATGCTTATGGAACCTAATAATCGTTTCAATTTGTCAGTTCACAGTCAGGTAGAGAACGAAGTAAAAGGATCCTTAAATGTTTCATGTACAGAATTTGCACGTGAAACAAAAGCATGTGAGGAATAATAATAATAATAATAATAATAATAATAATAATAATAATAATAATAATAATAATAATAATAATAATAATAATAATAATAATAATCTTTAGTAGGATGCCCTAATTCAGTTTTCCTTGGTGGTACACATAAGTCGAATCCTACAACAAACTCTACATTTCTTAAAACTTCGGCACTGAAATGCTTAATAATAACGTAGCACTTCAAGTTATGAAATATTTGAAACAGTATGTGTGAGAATGGTTCATTTCACAGTTCATATATCCTATCTATGATTAAATATTATGATAATGAGCGCTTAATACTCACTGCAGTTTGCCTGCAAATGCTGAGGTTGCAAAACTGTATCGTGTGCAGCGTTGATATTCAAAGCAATGTTATCTATCGAGTGATTTGTTGCAATCATTGCGTCACTCGCATTGCCTTGTTTTCGCACACTTGACTGAGTTGTGGGACCAACATGGAATTGTACATCCTCCGCTTCCGAACCCTCTTCTTCCTCTTCTTCTTCATAATCATACTCTTCGTCATAATCACTTTCATGTGATTCCTCGTCATTGTCCTCATCTGCTTCATCACCCTGATTCTCTCCAGTTTCTTCTCCATACGTATAATATGTATCACTACTTTGATCTTCCGACGATGACTCACTCTTGTGATTATGGCAGCTGCCAAGATGAAGCTCAATCAGAACAAAACTAAGCCACAACAACTTAAACACCATCATATTTCTTAATGTGATATCGCTTATATTTTGTTTTACAAATATGTTTATTTTCTACTTGCATTCTAGAAGAGATACACAAACTTAGAGGTTAAAATAACGGCGAAACACTGTAAAAGAACCATTTTTCTTCCTCCTCTCAAGCTTTCTTTCGCTCACTCATATTGTTTCTAGATTATCAAAATAAAATATTTACACTTGGTTTATTTTTACGCATATGTTTCTTCTTAAGATTTAATGAGGTGTCTGAAATGTTGCAGAACAGTTGTAGCAAATACGAGTCAATTCTCTGGAGGTATTCTGAGGTAATTTTAGAGCAAGCATGGATTGATAAAATAGTATAAATTATTTTTTTCATTTCTTTGTTCTGTTACTTAATGGAGAAAATATTTATAGCCCTTGATGTTTTTAATTTAATCGTACGAAATGACTTGAAAACAATGTTCGTTTCCATATACTGAGTCCGGTTGATTGAGCCGACTTTATTGACTATTTATTTTATTTTATTTAATTTTATGTTTCTGTAAAAGACAATGTGAAAATGTTAAGAACAGTAACTGATAATAAAAGTACCCCCTTTTCTGAGGTACTTTGGAATCGATTTGAATGTTGTTTTGAAATAAGTTGTGAGTTATATTCGCTTACTAGTGCTACACAAGTTATTAAAGAGACGTTTCAACACAGAAAAGTGAAAACAAAAACAAAAAAGTGCTTCCTAGCTGAAAGTGGAATAGTTTAATGTTGAAAAAGCTGCAATATCAGGAATTAATTATATATATCGGAACAGCTCTAAACAGTACATAAAGCGCGAAAAAAGCAAATCAATTTAAAAAGATATTGCGGTTTCTTGTTTCATTCTGGATACAGTCACAGGTTATCAGACGATAACCTAAATGTTTCTTTTATAAGTTTTGGATGCATTGAATGAAATATTTACTGTGTCTAAAACGTATGGTATGAAGTGAGAGTGCTCATAAAGCAAAAATTGTACAGCAACAGCTACACACACACACACACACACACACACGAAATGAAAATTCTGTGCATCACACATCAGGGTATGGATTTAATGTATTTTGTTACACAGATTCCAAATTTCGAAACCCTAGGACGATCAATGGTGTCATTTTTTTCTATAGGCGAAAAACTAGCGATTTTAGGTAGGGAGGATAAACAAACGTAACACACCCATATAAGAAAATAAAACTTCTGTTCAGCGTACCGTATATGTTCTCTTATGTACAGTCCGCAGCAAAAACCTGCAACATGAGCATGTAAGTTTATTGTGAAACGACTAAGTCTTTTGCTTTAAAATAAGCGTAATAACAAGGGAGGACGCCGATGTTTCTTCTTGCGTGATTCGTGCCACTTAGACGTTATGTTGATTTCCTGCTCTGTTAGGCGTAGTTTCACAATAAACTTACATGCTCGTGTTACAGGTTTTTCGCTGC
>NC_137463.1:209142355-209488665 GCF_964235325.1 Thermobia domestica
AGCCCGGAAGCAAACAGTGATGTCCGTTTTTCTGCAAGATGCTGTAAACGTCCGCAAGAGCAGGGCAAAGTAGAGCACGTGCCATAATTACAGGGCGTCTATACTGTCTGACTCTGAGCCATTTTCTGCAGAAAAGGGTTGGGTGAATGGAAAAATAGGCGAACACGTATCCCATTATTTTTAGAGGCACATTTTTTGAATGAAAAAATTTTGTCCCAGGGTCACCCGAAGGGTCCCAGACAGGACCCAACCGAAATCTTCAAATGGTAACGGGGGTCAAGTAGTATATCATTGGACAGGTATTGTGAAAAGAAACAAAATAAAGCAAGTCCCGAGTCTCTACGCTCACCCTGTACATAATGGTACAGTAAAAATGTCAACACAGTTGTCATGAAAGAGGCTATGACCACCATTTTGCATACGGTGCGCATACAGACTTGGAACTTTTTGCAGAGTGTTTCTTTTCGCAATACCTTTCAAGCAATACCTGACCCACCTTACCATTTAAAAATTGTAAGATGGACCCTGTCTGGGACACTACGGGGGCCCCTGGGGCAATGCGTTTTCATTCAACATGTTTCCCCCCAAAAATAATGGGATACGTGTGCGCCGATGTTTCCATCAACTCAAACGTTTCCGCAAAAATGTCCCAGGGTCAGAGTTTATAGATGTCCTGTCAGCGTGGTATGCTCTTGCGAACGTTTACACCAGATTACAGAAAAACGGACATTACTGTTTGCTTAGGGGTGCTAACATTACACATGCTTTCATATTTGTGCGTATTTGACCGTCAATGAAAGTACATGAGCTCGACCGAAAAAAATACGCATAGAAATAAGAGTATGAATAGTGTTAGTACCCCTAAAGTGATAGGTGATGTCAGTTTGTCTGCAAGATTGTGCAAATTTGCACCAATAGATGGCGCTACACAGGGGCAGAGAGAGCCCACCCCATGCCTACCGCTACACTACTTCCAACAGTAAAGCTGCAAACGCTAGTTCTTCGGATGAGAAAAGATTGAATGTGTAGTGAGACGTCAAATGGCGCGGAGAGTGGTGATCAATCCAATGAATTTAGTGCGATTGGTTGGAGAGAAAGTGCGGTGCAAGGTACGTCATTAGGAAGGAATTGATCTGGAAAATGAGACATGTGCATGTTTTCTACAAGAATTAATTATGCAAAAATATGGAAATCAGTTAGAAACCGAAAGTTTCCGAATATTAGAACGCAGTGGTGAAGATTCTTTAGAGAATGAAGAGGAAGAAGTGAGAACGTATAATGACACTGTAAGTCTTACAAGGGACAATGAAAGTAGGCAAAGTGAACACGAACCGTCGCCGAAAAAGTGTAATGTCGACAATGTGATCACACAGTTTCCTGCACACTAGATATTCATATTCGAGAATTATCATGTGCGCGGATTCAACTCATATAAAAAACTCCTGCAACGATACCCGAAACTGAAGACGAAAAGCAATATTAAATGCGTGTTACAATATGTAGCAAAGAAACGGCAAATCGTGGCTGCGTTCAAAGGAAATCGTACACTACAGTTAAAGACAACCAAGCAGGGCACCATAGCAAAGTTTGATGAAGCGTGACCTGTGGGAGCTAACGCCCTGTAATTATGGCACATGTTGTACTTTGCCCTACTCTTGCAGACGTTTACACCATCTTGCAGAAAAACGGAGATCACTGTTTGCTTTTGGGAGGCTAACATTACACATGCTATGATTTTTGTGCGTATTCACCCGTTCGAGCCCAAGTACTTTCCTTGTAAGTATATAAATATTTCTGTCTTTGGAAACAACACTAGTCGACAAAAAAAAAAAAAAAAAAAAAAAAAAAAAATCTCTGGCACACGGAAGAAAATACCTGATTCTAATAGAACTTTTCACGTAGAATTTGAATCTGCAATCACTTTTTCTCAATCACCCTCAGTTTTCCCATGACAGAAGGATTTTCGGGAAATTTCCTCTCAAATCCCCCTCCCTTTTTTAAAAACCATTTTCATACCTATAGCTCGGGTACTCTTAGGTATATAAACATACAAATTATATTGTATGTTAGCTTGATTTAAACTTAGTAAGCCCTCTAAGTTTCATAAGAATCGCATTATTCTTTCTAGAGAAATAAAGATATTTATATAAAAATATGCTATGTGTACTGTTCATTTTACCATATTCGTTAGTGCAGATAAAATCACATATAACTTCCACGAAAATTACAATATAAGCACGGTTTATACCTCATTGGATTTGAAATAAATCATATTTTCAATGATGTATACACCGTGTCATCATTTTTTGTATGATGGAATTTCTAGAGGGATTTTGTGGGAAATTCCCTCCAAAAAGTAGTTTATAAGATTTTTTGTCTTACCTTGCTATTTGTATATGGTGATACAGAAACAGGAACTGCACTAAAACAATTTTATGTCTACTTAATACAAAAGAAGTGAGTGGTATCTTCTTAATAAATGAACATTTACTTACCTTAACTAAAATGTTTTAGTTGTCGACTTTCTTCAGTGTTTGTCTTCTGGAACATCTCTTTTGATTGTCCAACAGTAATCAGCTAGCATTTGTGAACTCCAATGTCCCTGGCATTTGTTCTTCATGGAGGAAATGTCCTGATGAAAACGTTCCCCATGCTCATCACTAACAGCACCAAGGTTTTCATGGAAGAAATTCAGGTGGGAGTCTACAAAGTGGACTTTAAGGGACATGTTGCAACCCTCTTCTTTGAATGATTGCAGGAAATCACTCACAATTTCACAGTAATTTGGGGCCTTCTAGTTTCCTAAAAAAAAAAAAAAAAAAAAATCTCTGTTAAACACTTAAATGAACACTAAGCTGCCTTCTCAACCGGAGTTAAGAGATCGTCAAATGTTTGGTCACGAATCAAACATCTTATTTGGGGGCCTACAAAATTTCCTTCCTTGATTTTAGCGTCACTAACCGGAGGACATTTTTCCTTGAGGTAACAAAATCCTGCATTACTTTTGTCCATTGCCTTAACAGAGTTTTTGAAGAGCCCCAACTTTATGTGAAGAGGAGGTAAATTATCTTATTAGGGCTCACCAGTGAGAGATAAACAACATTCTTCTGTCCAGGAGTTAATACACGCTTTGGCCATTCCTTCTTGATGTAATGTTCTGCTTTGTTCCTGCTGTCCCATTCGCAGAGGAAACAACAATATTTCGTATAATCAAGTTGCAAACCCATTAACAAAAAAATAACTTAAATCACAGCAAACGGTCCACTTGTATTTCTCATACTGAATTCTTTCTAACACTATTTTGATGTTTTTTATAGGTTTCCTTTATATTAGTTGCATAAGCCAAAGGCACTGAAGGAAATTTGTTGCCATTATGCAAAAGGACAGCCTTCAAACTAGTTTTGGAAGAGTCAATAAACAATTTCCACTCTCTACTTATATGTGCATGTCCGAGTGTATTCTTCACAGCACAGGCATTTTATTACAATACATTAAATCATTTTCTTGAGAATAGTAGTTTTGAAACTCTGTATGACGGTTTCGAAAAATACACACTAGTGTCACGATGGAGCAGATTCCAGCCTTTAAGTCTAGAAGCAAGAAATTCTGTCTGTATCTTGGAGAGTTTTAAATCCCGTACGAGGTCATTTAGTTCACCCTGAGTTATCAGATGGGGATCCAATGTAGATGTGCTTCCTACATAAGTAGGATCATCTTCATTTGGAACTTCAGTAGTTGCCTCAAGTTCGTAATCCTCATTTACCGTAAGATGAGCAGGAGGTACTGGTACAGGTAATTCTACACTGTGTGGAACTGGCCTAATTGCTGATGCAAATTAGGGTACTGTACTGTGTGCTTAGATTTACTGGTGGATTTTTGCTTTTATCTATGTCATATAAAAGTAGCAGTCTGAAGAATAAATAATCTTTCGGTTCCCTCCAGATCATCGGTACTGCGAAGTTCGTGTTTCGTTCGCCATTTGCCCACCCAGTCAGACGTTTCACGCAAGTACAGCAAATGTAGTGAGAAGCTCAATTCTTAACTTGGTCTCCTACACTGCAACCAAAATATAACTGACAACACTTCCTCACAAGTGGAGTAAAACATCGACGTTGCGATTTAAATGTCAGCTCCCCGCATACATAACAGAAATTGTCCGGGTGATTTACACACTTCCTCGGCATCTTGTATCCTGTAAGGTATCACACACACATACACACACGAATCTACCCTCCATCAATCTTGAAGCAGCACAAACGTAATCTAACTCAGTGCATCACCACACAACACAATCTATTCGAACTCCATAATGCACAGACACTTCAACTTACACGCGGCCACATCTAAAACACGTCCAGCTTGGATCGTCACTCAACGCTACTAACAGTCATCAGGCTACGTGAGTCATCAATTTTTTATGCATTGTTGCCAGATCAAAATATTAAAAAGTGACTTATTTTGCACAGAAAGCATGCGTGTATTTGTGCTTGTATTTGAGTATCTATCTATGTGCCGACAATAATCCGTCAACGTTAGGTTTTTGTGTTTGCTAAAAGTCTTGCATAGTATATTCTTTATTACCTATAAAGAGACACAATAGTTTATATCTCTAGACAGAATAATGCGATTCACATGAAATTAACATTATTTATTAAGTAGACATAAAACTATGTTTTAGTGCAGTTCCTGTTTCTGTATCACTATATACAAATAGCAAGTTGAGACAAAAAAAAAAAAAAATTATAAGCTACTTTTTGGAGGGAATTCCCCACAAAATCCCTTTAGAAATTCCCTCATACAAAAATGGCGACATGGTGTACACATCATTGAAAATATATTTTATTGGAAGTCCAGTGAGGCATAAACCGTGCTTATATTGTAATTTTCGTGGAAGTTATATGTGATTTTATCTGCACTAACGAATATGGTAAAATGAACAGTACACATAGCATATTTTTATATAAATATGTTTATTTCTCTAGAAAGAATAATGCGATTCTTATGAAACTTACAAAGTATAAATCAAGCTAACATACAATACGATTTGTGTGTTTATATACCTAAGGGTACCCGAGCTACAGGTACAAAAATTGTAAAAAAAAAAAAAAAAAAAAAAAAAAAAAAAAAAAAAAAAAGGAAATTTTTCGAAAATCCCTTTTTCACGGGGAAACTGAGGGTGATTGAGAAAAACTGATTGCAGATTCGAATTTTACGTGAAAGTTCTATTAGAATCAGGTATTTTCATTTCTGTGGCAAAATTTTGTTGACTAGTGTTATTTTTTCTTCTTCAGTCAACAAAAACAAGAAACAATCTGTTGCTTTGGGTCTTGAAAGGAACTACGAAAGTGGAGTGACCAGTGTGAAGCTGGCCATACTTCAACTTAAGTTTACGAATATTTACTCACGTGTTTCAACACGAACTATTTTTTCTTCTAAATAATGAATAATAAGTGGGAAACAAACATTTGGCTTGGGTATTGAATCGAAATTTGAAAGGGGGGTGGGCTAGAGTGAAGTTGACCGCACGCCAACTTGCGGTTCTAAATATTTCTTTACGTTTCGAAGCAAACGATTGGATAAGGATTTGAATTGGAATTTAAAAGTAGGGCTAGTATGAAGTTGGCCAGCAAGTTTATTTTTAAAATATATCCTTACTTTTTTTCCTTTTTCGAAACAAAGAATTTTCCTTTAAACCAATCAGTAACCAAGAGAAAACACAATTCTTTGGGGTTTTGAATCGAAATTTGAAGATGAAGGGATCAATGTGAAGTTGGCCACATACCAACTTAAGTTTCTCAAAGTTTCTTTATGTTTCTCGAAACAAACGATTAGCAATGGTTTTCAATCGGAATTTGAATGTTGAGGGAAGAGTGTGGAATTGGTCACAACCGAATTTAATTTTCTAAATAGCTCTTCACGTTTCTCGAAACTGCTTTTTCTTCAAAACAACCAATAACAAATGATTGGCTTGGGCTTTGAATAGAAACTTGAAAAATCGAGGTCAATGTGAAGTTGGCCCAAAACGTTATTAAAAAAAAAAAAAAAAAAAAAAAAAACTTTTTCCAAACAAATTATTTTCTTCAAAACAATAATGAACGAAAGACAAATGATTGGTTTTCTGTTTCGAAATTTGAAAGTGAGATGGGGGTGAAGCTGGTCTCCCAAATTTATTTTGTAAATATCTTTTTGTTTTTTGAAACAAACCATTTTTTCTCTCCAAAACAATCAATAATAAACGGAAAACAAACAATTGACGTGGGTTTTGAATCGAGACTTGAAAGTGGATGCTACTAAACTTTATTTAGTAAATCTCTCTTTTTGTTTTTCGAAACATGATTTCTTTTTGTTCAAAACAATGAATGACAAACGGAAAACAAACGATTTATTGTGGTTTTTGAATCGAAATTTTAAATTTTAGAAACCAGTGTAAAGTTGGCCACACCTCGGGTTAATTTTCTAAATATTTATGCTTTTTTTTTGGGGGGGGGGGCAAAGATTTTCTTCAAACAATAATAAACGAAAATTAAACTATTGGCGTTGGTTTTCAATCGGAATTTGAAAGTGGCGGCTAGTGTGAAGTAGACCCCCAACTTTGTTCTATAATATCTCTACATTTTTTTCGAAACAATTTTTCCTTCAAAACAATCAATAACAAACGATATTTTTCGTGGCCTTTCAGCACCTTCTATGGGGAATTCTCTGTCTTTTAGAACCCTAATAGCGAATGTAAGGTAAATGAACTTTCTAGTACTTAAACTGTGTTTTTGTTCTCTCTCTCTCTGTTTCTGATGTCAGCTCACTGCATTGCCACACTTTTTTCCACAGAACCACAAATTCGTTAGCTGTTTGTCAACAATGATCGTGTTCGTTTTTGGGGTAATGAAAAAAACGGCAATGTGCATAGGAATGCAGAATATGACATTTATTACCATACTCAGTGTTGGTACACGTTGTGTAGATATCACTAGGCCTAGTAGTAATAATAAAACATGCTTATTAAATAGATTTAACTATTGATTTGGATTTGTAAAAGAGAAATAATATTCGTAAGTTATATATATATCTTACAGAAATTTTACACTTAGTGTTATGCACAACATACTATATCGTATATTTGTGATAATTCCTTAATTTACATGTGCTGATAATGCCACAGTTGAAAATTTGCGTGCTCACGATGGACCTTTCCATGGCAATACTCCGAACTCAGCACATGATAACTTTTCAGGATCCTCCTCTTAGTTCGCCATATAGTTTTGGTGTGTACCTTATATATTTAAATTGAAACTTGTAATCAAACTACTGAACAGAAAAAAAAAAGTATGTGATAAAATTTATTCTGTGCTCACTGGCCCGACTTCTACTTAAATATTCCAATTCAATATGTATTCAAATCTAAAAAGCAGCTACCCAGTTCCAAAACTCACAATGAGGTACCCGGAACCAAGGTGTTTCAGGATTCGGTTCTTGTCATCCCTACTCAGTTCGCGAAAAAATTGATTTACGAGTAAGTTTTGTGAACAACTTTTTCTTCAACTTCCGAATGCGCATGCATGCCTGCACCAACAATTCCACTTGCCCAGTAATGCGTTTGTGAGTTTGCCGTAAACATTATTTATCAGAAAGCTGTGTTCAGAAATTTTTCTTTTTTCACGTTGTGTGCTATCGTACTGTTTCTACGACTAGAATATTATTTGTATTATGTTTGTGTGGGTAGAACTGTATTCTCATTAATTTGAATAGGAAAAATAATCTCGATTCACAAACACTGTTACGGAAACTGATTAAGTTCGTGATATGGGGGTCCACTGTATTAAAATGTAATGAACTTCCTAGTTATGTATACTTGTCAAATGTCAATTGTCCCTGAGGAATCAGTTTTCCAATAGTTAGAGTGAGCAGGGTGTCCCTTCAAGGCTATTCCCCCCTCTAGGTCGGTGATATACGAAAGGAACCGGATGGATAATTAAAGAAAAAATTATATAAAATAATTAGTTGACTTAAAATATCGGAGGAAACGGGTGAGCTACAGAAAATCCTCGGACACAATGTTGTCCGCTAATAACTCTCGCGGCCTGGGATCGAACCAGGACCTCTGATAACAGTTTTAAATTCATCGTATCATGTATAAAAGAAATTGTAAAAAAATTAGCAGTCCAGAAATATAAGGTGTTGAATCTTAAATAGTATAATAATAAACAGGTTCTAATTCGAACTTCGAAGACAACATGCTTTTCTGTTTTGGGTAAGAGGAAAGAAATGTTTCTGCGTAGCAGTAGTGCAATGAGAAGGAGTGAAACATTGATTCTGTCGGATTCTTATTTGAAAGCACCACGTGCTTCCCATCAGATAAAAACAGCTAAAAATACCATGACACTATGTACTGTCGGTTTTCGCCGAGGCATTTATTCACACCGGAACTACGCTGCCAATGAAGAAAGCTTTTTTTTATTAGTTGTGAAGTTTATTAACCAAAAATTGATGCATTTCTGGTTGGTCTACGATCCATTTTACTTTTACATTATACTGAATTTAGTTTTCAGTTAGTGGCGCATTCACAGAGGGACTAAAGGATTTTGAACTCTCAAGGCAACTAAATGAACCACAGAGAATAACGCAAAGAAACAGCAGTTATTTCTCTAACAACCTAAAAGTAGAAAAAGCATAACGAGACTTTAGGTATATGGTTGCTACCCTGAACATAACTTTGGTTCTTTTAAGGTCTAGGTAAAACTAAAAGCATAATAAATGAATGATAATTTTTGAAGTCTAATTATTGCAACTTGAAAAGCAACAATGAAAAGTTAATTGCAACAGGAAATATTTTAAAGAGAGAAAAATGTTTTGTAACATTCCTACACTGCAGCTACAATTGAAAAAAAAAAAAAAAAAAAGATGATGATGATGAAAAGGACAATTAAAAATCACCTTGCACTACAAGAGTTTAATTAATGATTTTATGGTATGTGTCCACTTTGAATCAGAGCAGTTCATCATCTGCTTCAGTTGAATGAAACTTTTCTACTCCCAATTTGATTTCGAATTCTGAAAGGTCATTTCCGACAAGAAGATCGTGGGGTTCATCTTAAACTTGCAGTTAGTCAACCTCTTCAGAGTTGGGCATCGTAGAGAGTGAGAATAACAGATGATCAGATTGTCATTTTTAAGGTACATTGTCACGCTACATGAATCTTGTAGCTGTCATAAAACAAACTTGCAACCCGATCTTTCTATTGACTGTTTACATATTACAACTTCTTGAAAGCAAGAAAGGCATCTCCACCCATGCAGCACATCACTCTAGTGCAGGGGTAAAACTGAATCTGAAAAGGTAGGGGGATGCATGACGTCACGCCGTCCCCCGTCCCTATCTTTGTCCATTGTAAATTTTTCAGAAAGTGGGGGACGCTACAGATATTTTTAGGAAGTGAGGGGAAGACGCCCCCGCGTTGCCCGCACTTTTACCCCTGCTCTAGTGGACAAATAGTGAACCTTCTCATTAAAAACGCGTATTTTCGCGCACTTTCCCTCCCTGTCCAAAATAATCCGTTGTTTCTGGAGCGGCGAAACTGTTTTTGCCTTTATGTCAGCGGGAGGGCGATAGCAGATAGCAAGCAAGACGATCCAGAAAGTTGCACAGGTTTAAAACATTGCAAAATGGGAAATAATATTGTATGTTCCTTTCATATTATTGCAGTGTGTACTTGTATTACTTACAAAGTTACTTTACTATGACAAAACATTTCAATTTAAGTATATTAATAAACAGAATTTGATTTTAGATTATACGTATGAAAGTGTATATATATATATATATATATATATATGCAGGGTTAAAATAACCGAGAAAATTAGCAAGAATGTTTTTACAAACTTAATTATTTTAGTCAAGAAGGGAGAAGCAGAGAAAGATGACAAAAGTTTACTTTTTTTAGAAAAAGAAAAAGAATGGAATAAAGGAAAGAATTCTAGTTTTTTTTTTCAGTTATCTCGAAAATTGTCCTTCGTTCAAGGCAAAACGACTTTCTTTTCCCACTTTGTTACGCATATTCTTCTAAGGAAACGTTCAGTGATAAATATTCCCTCACTTGAAAACGCAAAGTTTCCCCTTTGTGCTTAATAATCCAATCAATTCATTACGGATTACACACCATTTTACTGGAGATTGGTCATTGAAGTGACGTCAAATTACAGGAGTTGGACAAAAAATCTAAAACGTTTGCAAAAGTATGAAAATCATATCTAGATTGGTGTGAATCCTCCTTTTGCGTCCAAAACAGCTTGGATCCGACGTGGAATGGACGTATACAGCTCCTGAATCGTGATGTGTGGAATTTTGTACCATTGTTCCTCCAAAACATGCTCCAGTTTCTTAAGGTTCCTGTGAACTACCCTTGTCCGAGCACTTCGCCTTTTCGCCACCAGATGCTCACTTTTTCATTTAGCAATCACTGCTGGTACCTCTACTGGGAAGAACTGAAAGATCGTACCGCTCAGTTTGAATGTGTCCAAGATATCCACACTTGAAGTGGGCGGGGAGAGGAATCCAACAGTTTTTTTTTCGTGCACCTGCAGTCAGTCAGAGTCTATTTATACAAGCCGTGTTGTTCAGCCGCAGGGCAAAACCTCAACCATTGATGAGTAACATAAATCTTTTCTTTTTGCAGGTAGGAATAGAGTTTTGTACGAAAAACGGGAATTAGGTTGCAGAGAACGTCATTCACATCGCGTTGACAAATTATCTTTCGTACGTTTATCACATGAAACTCTTTTCTTTTTTTGATTATTACCAGAATATGAGATAAAAAGAACCTAAATGGTTCTTTGTATACAGAAAACAGACAAACAATACTAATATTTTCTTACATATCAGTATTATATGATTTTTTTTCTGAAGTGTATGATGCATGAAAAATGGACAACATTAATTTTGACTTTTCTATTTGTCCCTATCCTTCTGAGTAGAGAGAATGATGTGGCGCAACTAAAGGGCCTGCAGGGCCCGCAAAATTGAGAGGCCCAGAACAGAAAGAGGCCCATTTCAGTTTCGAAGTTAAAAATGTTAAGATGTTAAAAATTATGTGATGTTCCAACTATATCTCATTTTTACCTATGAAGACGGTAACACCTGAGCGATTATTTAGTAAATTAAATGCCAACAAAACTTTTACTGACCAGCGAAAACATTATGACCACTCGCTACTTTTTGAACGAAATCATCGGGCTGAGATAAGAGCTACAAGGCATAACACAACCGCGCGCCAAACACGACAAGAATCTCACTCGATTAGTCAGTGTGATGCTTGTGCCTTGAATGGGGAAGGACGACGATATATCAGGGTGACTAAGTGGCTGGGAGCTTCATTTCGGAAACAACGCGACTTGTCGAGTTTTCGCGATCTGCCGTGCTTATGTATTTCAAAGATGGGAAAAGAACAGTGAAACCAGCATCGAACCAAACAACAAAAAGTGGGACGACCACACCTCATTAAAAATGTCGGATGTCGTAGACTCTCGAATTTGGTATAGCAGAATAGACGAAAACTATAGCACAATATAATAATAATAATAATAATAATAATAATAATAATAATAATAATAATAATAATAATATTAATAATAATAATAATAATAATAATAATAATAATAATAATAATAATAATAATAATCTGCATTTTTTTGCATATGAGCAAGTTGTGACTCACTAGATAGAACATAGAAAGTCAAAACTGTTCTCTGTAAATTTTACGTGACTCATGAATGTGGAAAGAGGGGGTCCGTTTAACATTTTTGCGGGCAGGCCCATTCGTCCTTACGTACGCTACTGAGAGAATGTAAGGTAAAATAATAACACCAATATATATATATATATATATATATATATATATATATATATATATATAGATAGATAGATAGATAGATAGATATATATATAGATAGATAGATAGATAGATATAGATAGATAGATAGATAGATAGATAGATAGATAGATAGATAGATAGATAGATAGATAGATAGATAGATAGATAGATAGATAGATAGATAGATAGATAGATAGATAGATAATCCTGGCGCAACAGTCCCTTGTGATCTGAGCCTGCAGCGGGCTTATGTTAGTAGTAAGCACAACCACACCCAACGTCGCCGGCTGTCTAGATTGAAGTCCGCTATCTTTTAGTTTCCCAACTTTTCTCTCGATATTTGGTCAACACAGAAATGTTTGAGTGCCACACCGGGAATTAATCCCTGGACGATGCACACCGTATCACTTTCGCTAATCATTTGGTAAAATTCAGGTTAGGGTGGTACTGAATTAATTTTGGAATATGCCATTTCTCATAACGTAAAGTTCAAAAGTATTGTGACATAATTAAAAAGCTCATTATCAACCACGTATTCTTGCCTCTAATATCTCTAAAAGTTTTCGAGTTATGTGTCAAAAATGATTGAAACACTTGAAGTTAGTTTAGTAACTTGAAGAAGATAGTGGACTTATACATACATGATTAGAATTGCTCCAATTTTTATTTTTATTCTTCTTTCTCGTAAAGAAATACAAAATCATAATTTCAACCATTTTGGTACATTTTTCATAATTTGAAGCGCGAACAGCCGGTTTCTTTCCTTACGTTTTGAACTTGGGATTTATATTCTCCTTGTCACTTATCGTGAAAGTCATATAATAACATGGGTCACAAAGCTAGAATATCTTATGCGACAGAGGTAATGACAATTTTTGTCATTTCATCTCTCAAGATCTGTTAAATTTGACATTTATTGAATGATATCGGTTTTATAATACGAATAAATTTTTCGCAATAAGGTGCGTATAGTGGTCGTAAGAAATGGCAAAAGCTACCACTGACCTTTATAGTTTGACTCATGCTTTTTTGATCATGGTATTCCTCTTAAATTTTGCAAAGGACAGTATCATTTTAATTATCTTAACCTAATTTCCTAAAGCATCTCATTCGTACGCTAAAAGAAAGATTTCTATTTTTTATGTATAAGAATTCAGGGGATGCAAATTTATTCAAAATTCCTTTACAATTAAAGCCGCCTAAACAGATATTCCTTCGAGATTTCTGTATTTTGAAAACAATTCACGATTTCAGTTCTTTGTATTTACTTGTTTCCATGTTTATTTATATCAATACTGTATGATCAGTTCCCAGAATTATTTTAGTTCCCCGGTAAATCCATTTATAACAAGCTCCAAATACTGCTACAATTTTAATGTGGTTTCAGGAGAATCTGCATATCTCATCCTTTTGTTACTCTCTATATATTCATCTACTACGTAAACAAACATCAGTAAAAGAAAGAGGCTGAGAGCTAACATGTGCTCCGTGAGGAACGTTGTTATACCTTGCACTGATATATCTAGAGAGTCTAGTGTTGCCACGAGACGAAACGAGACAAGACGAGACTTCTGGCTGTGTCGTCTCGTCTAGAAAAGATGTGTCCGTCTCGTCTCGTATCGAATGGTTCTGTCTCGTCTCGTGGCAACACCAGAAAGGCTGAGGCCCACAAAAGAGCTGTTAAACCAAGTGGTTAAAATTATAACTTTTAACCTAGTTTGGTTAACAGAGCACAACACAAAACACGACTGCAATCCTCCAGCAACGACTGCTTAGTTTCGACTGAACCCGTAACTTCGATAGGAACATTTGTCAATACCGTCAGTACAGACGAAAGGCAAGATTTCCCCATTTATTCTGATATCCTTTTTTCAGAACCCCTGGCGCCACTTCAACAAATAAGGAGGCCTATGTAACTTTCCCATTTAAAAAATGGTTTATCTTCGAATAACAGCATAAAAGGATAAAAAAGATAAATTTTATTGTCAAATCAGAATCTTTTTTTAAACTCAGTGTCGAGAAAGGCTGACACGTTTCTGTCTTGGTTCGGAACGAGAAAGACCATGAAACAATAGTTAGTTACTGATAAAATTGCCACTTCTACGCATACTTGTACTTCTATTAAAGGATTTTTATACGTAGATATCTCCACCAGCCCCCGGAATAAAATCTTCTGAAACACTGATCTCAATAAACGCTTTACATTGTATTTGAATCTGGAGCACTATCACAAAATAATTAAACTTGAATCGATTGAAAAATGGAAGTGAAAGCTGTTTGTAAGAATCATTTTTAAAAAGTGCTTTAGGTATTCCCTGTTCTTTGTAGGGTTTGAAACGTTGAATCATTTGGATCATTTGAAATAATAAAAGATGGTATACATTTCGAAGGCAAATAATTTATTCCGAGTTAATAAATTTTTAAGCAAATTCAGAAACTGTGTTTGTATTTTTCGAGACACGAGACAAGACGTTTTACGAAACGTTTCGTATTGTATCGTGTCTCGCTTCAAAGAGTCCTGTCTCGTCTCGTTGCAACACTAAGAGAGTCTTACGCATTATCTTTCCAAGAAAATGAGCTAGAAACTTGAAAAGCACATTCAGTCAATTGTTATCATAGAATATACTATGGGCATAGCCGCTGATGTGTAGAAGGTGACACAGGCGGAATTTGTTTTTGGCGAGTTGGAGCCGTGGGGCTCTATTATTTGGATTGGAAACATTGGTTCAAAAATATTTTACATTTAGCATACATACATATGCACATATCATACGCACACACACACACATACGTACATGTGTGTTACATATACTTTAATTAATGTGTGGATCTAAGGACAAGGTCCGGTTCGCCCACCCAAAAACCGCCTCTGGGAGGTGGATTGGAAGCGCACCTCTGAAACATAGAGTTATGCTAATCGTAATCTTCTGAGATAGACTACCCCCCGAGGAATAAGTAAATAAATAAAAATAGTTTATTAATGTTTATCTTCCGTATGCGATTAATTGAAAAATTTTAGTGTCTCAACAATGAGAGCCATATACAGGTGATTCTGCGTTCCTGGCGGAACTTCCCTAGTTGCGGACAAAATTTCATACTATAAACTCTTTTCGGCTCTCTCCCTCACGGTAGTTTTTTTTTTTATCTATTATCTACTCCCTTGGAGTAACTGTTGCTCTGTATTTTCACGGGCTTGCAACCGTCAGAATGAATATCTTGGCTGCCTTCCCAGCTACCCAATCAGCATGCAATAGATACATGCAATAACAATCAAATCCCACACAAACTACTCTACCCATCAAATATTTTAACATGGAAAGTTCTTTTACGCAACGTATTTCGTTTGTTTAAAATGGAATAGACCTAAATACATCTTTTTTTTAATGTTCTTCTGGAGATTCGATAGCGAGACCGCTCACATCAAAAAATGAGAGAATTAGTGCTCTGACAATCTGGTAGAAATACAACATGCCATATGTACATTACTGTGATTACATTGCTATTTATTCAATGATTATTTTGCTTTGAGTTTTCTTACTCTCCAGGGTACTCTTCAAGGATATACAATTACTCTTCACTTATGTCGCGAAAAAATATTCAGCTTGCAAATTTATTTCGAGAACTTCTCATTCCCTAATACATGTTTCTACTCTCAATTTCTGCGTACAACCGACAAACTTACACAGAATCTCAACAGAGTTCAAATGTGAGGTGTCTGCTGTGAAACAAAGGTCAGTTATATGGGAGGGGATTTTAGAGTGCAGCTCTAGGAACACTGTGGGCTTTTAGAGTGTAATTCTAGGAACGCTGTAGGGGGCCATCCCGCTCCACCTGAGACCAAAAAAAAAAAAAAAAGAATGAAAAGAAATCTGGCGGCACACAACTAATTCACACTGGTTACAAAACAGGCACAACAAAGTTCTGAATGAAATATGTTTATTTTTTTGCACTATTCCATTTTCCGAACAATAACATTTACCGATGACTTGTTAGCCCCTCCACCACAGCTACCATGAAAACAAATTCAATCGGAATTTGGCCAGCTCGTTTGATCACGAATAATTATCGTTTGATCCCAAGCATAATGACGTATTACATACAATTTGGCTAGGGCTTGTTAGCCCTTGATAATCGGCATGTACCATTCCATAGACATTTCAATCGTAAATAGGTAAGCAAAGTTTCGTTAGTTTCTGGTAGAAAGTATGACAGATAAAGTTGATTGTTTATTTAACAATGGTGGCCTCTAACAGTGAAACTAACAACAACAACTGAAATCGACAAGTACCATTTCATAGATAACTCAGTGGTAATCCGATGGGCGTGCCAAGTTTGGTCAGTTTCTGGTACAAAATATAGCAAAGTTGATTCTTTGTTTAACGATGGTGGCCTTCAACAATGAAACTAACAACAATATGTGGAATCAACACGTACTATTTCCTAGATATTTCAATCTTAAATGGGTGTGCAAAGTTTGGTTAGTTTGTGGTAGAAAGTATGTAAGATAAAGTTGATTGTTTATTTAACAAAGAAGAAATCCAATGATTGTTTATTTAACAATGGTGATCTTCAACAATGAAACAAAAACAATATGTGAAATCGACACATACCATTCCATAGATATTTCAATCTTAAATGGGTATGCAAAGTTTGGCCAGTTTCTGCTAAAAAGTATGGCTGATAAAGATGATTGTTTATTTAATAATGGTTTCCTCTAACAAGAAAACTAACAACAATATGTGAAATCGACACGTACAATTCCATAGACATCTTAATCGCAAATGAGTGTGCCAAGTTTGGTTAGTTTGTGGTAGAAAGTATGGCAGGTAAAGTTGTTTGTTTATTTAACAATTTAGAAATCCATCGATTGTGTATTTAACAATGGTGGTCTTCAGCAACGAAACTAACAACAATACATGAAATCGATACGTAGCATTCCCTAGATATTTAAAACTTAAATTTGTGTGCAAAATTTCGTCAGTTTCTGGTAGAACGTATGACAAAGTTGATTGTTTATTTAACAATGGTAGCCTACAACAATGAAACTAACAACAATTTGTGAAATCGGCAGGTACCATTCCCTAGATATCTCAGTTGTAATCCGATGGGTATGCCAAGTTTGGTCAGTTGGTGGTAGAAAGTGTGGCAGATAAAGTTGAATGTATATTTAACAATGGTGGCCTTCAACAATGAAACTAACAACACTATGTGGAATCCACACGTACCATTCCCTAGATATCTCAATCTTAAATGGGTGTGCAAAGTTTCTTCACTTTCTGGTAAAAAGTATGGCAGATAAAGTTGATTGTTTACTTAACAACGGTGGCCTCTAACAATGAAACTAACAACGTGTGAAATCGGCACGAACCATTCCATTGATATCTCAATCGTGAATGAGTGTGACTAGTTTGGTTAGTTTGTGGCAGAAAATATGACAGATAAAGTTGACTGTATATTTAATAATGGAGAAATCCAACGATTGTGTATTTAACAATGGTGGTCTTCAACAATGAAACTAACAACAATATGTGGAATCCACACGTACCATTGCCTAGATATTTCAATCTTAAATGGGTGTGCCAAGTTTGGCCAGTTTGTGGTAGAAAGTATGGCAGATAAAGTTGATTGTTCATTTAACAATGGTGGCCTCTAACAATGAAAGTAACAACAATAAGTGAAATCAACACGCACCATTCCATAGATATCTCAATCGTAAATGAGTGTGCCAAGTTTGGTTAGTTTGTGGTAGAAAATATTACAGATAAAGTTGACTGTATATTTAATAATGGAGAAATCCAACCATTGTTTATATAACAATGGTGGCCTTCAATAATGAAACTAACAACAATATGTGAATTCGACACATAGCATTCCCTAGATATTTCAACTTTAAATGGGTGTGCAAAGTTTGGTCAGTTGGTGGTAGAACGTATGGCCGTTAAAGTTGATTGTTTATTTAACAATGGTGGCCTCTAACAATGAAACTATCAGCAATATGTGAAATCGACCCATATCGTTCCATAGATATCTTAATCTTAAACGAGTCTGCAAATTTTGTTTAGGTTGTTGTAGAAAGTGTGGCAGAAAAACTTGATTGTTTCTTTAACAATGGTGGCCTTCAACAATGAAACTAACAACAATATGTGAAATCGACACATACCATTCCCTAGATATTTCAATCTTAAATGGGTGTGCAAAGTTTGGTCAGTTTCTGTTAAAAAGTGTGGCACATAAAGTTGATTTTTTATTTAACAATGGTGGCCTCTAACAATGAAACTAACAAAAATAAGTGAAATCGACACGTACCGTTTCATAGATATCTCAATGGTAAATGAGTGCGCCAAATTTGATTTGTTTTTGGTAGAAAGAGTGTAAGATAAAGTTGATTGTTTATGTAACAATTTAGAAATCCAAAGATTGTTTATTTAACAATGGTGGCCTTCAACAATGAAAGAACAACAATATGTGAAATCGACACATACCATTCCATAGATATCTCAATCGTCCATAAGTGTGAAAAGTTTACTTAGTTTGTGGTAGAAATTATGACAGATAAAGTTAATCGTTTATTTAACAATAGAGAAATCCAGCGAATGTTTATTTAACAATGGTGATCTTCAACAATGAAACTAACAACAATATGAGAAAACGACACATATCTTTCCCTAGATATTTTAATCTTAAATGTGTGTGCAAGGTTTGGCCAGTTTCTGGTAGGAAGTATGGCAGATAAAGTTGATTGTTCATTTAACAATGGCGGCCTCTAACAATGAAAGTAACAACAATAGGTGAAATCGACACGTACCATTCCATTGATATCTCAATCGTAAATGAGTGTACCAAGCTTGGTTAGTTTGTGATAGAAAGTATGGCAGATAAAGTTGATTGTTTATCTAACAATGGAGAAATCCAACGATTGTTTATTTAACAATGGCGGCCTCGAACAATGAAACTAACAACAATATGTGAAATCGGCAGGTACCATTCCCTAGATATCTCAGTTGTAATCCGATGGGTATGCCAAGTTTGGTCAGTTTGTGGTAGAAAGTGTGGCAGATAAAGTTGATTGTTTATTTAACAATGGTGGCCTCTAACAATGAAACTAACAACAATATGTGGAATCCACACGTACCATTCCCTAGATATTTCAATCTTAAATGGGTGTGCAAAGTTTGGTCAGTTTCTGGTAGAAAGTACGGCAGATAAAGTTGATTGTTTTCTTAACAATGGTGGCCTCTAACAATGAAACTAATAACAATATCTGAAATCGACACGTACCATTCCCTAGATTTTGTAACGTCCATTAACCAGATTATATCCGTTTTTGCTTAATTTTTGAACTGTTTATTTTATATTTGATTGTTTTAATTTTATTAGTTGTATATGTTAACATTGGTGACGGTGGCGCCATCTATCGTTTTAGACACAAACTGTTTGGACGTTCTGAATAACCTTAAGGGATGCTGGTGGAGGATAATGAGACCGAACACGCCTTTCTAACTCAGACCACAATGGCTCGATAATTGTCAGATCTGGTGATTGTGGGACCCAGGGGAGGTGTGATAGCTCCTGGTCATGCTCCTAAAACCACGATTTCACAGTTTTTGTAGCATGACAGGGTGCCAAATCATCTTGGTAGATGCCTCCACCATCAGGGAACAATATTTGGGCCATGGGTAGAACCTGGTCCGCCAAAATGGCTTCATATACCTTAGCATTCATCATTCCATGCAGTGCTACGATGGGACCTGGGAAAAACCACGATATTACTGCCCATACTGTAACAGTACCACCCCCATTCTTTACAGTTGGAAGCAGACAGTCTGTATAGGCCTGCGACGGTGTTCTCCATACGTAAACACGACCGGTTGTTGGAAACAAGGTGGTCGATTCATCGGATCGCATTACGTGTTTCCACTGCTCATGAGTCCACGCCTTGTGGTCCTTGCACCACTGGATACGCCTCTTCGCATTTATTGGGTTCGGCGATAGCGGCCCTGCCATGGATGTTCATTTTATGAAGTTCCCGTCTCACTGTTTACGATGAAACCGGGTTCTGTAGGCCGGAATTGAGTTCAGACGTAATTTTCATTGCAATGGTCTTCTTTTTAGCTGCTACAATCCGTTTTAATGCCCTCCTGTCCCTATCTGACAGGATTGTCTTTCGACCACTGTTGTGCTTTGCAGACGTCCTTTGCCCATGAATTGTGTATTCCCTCGTGACATTGGACACAGTGCCTTTCGATACCCCCACAATGCTCGCCACTGTTGCCACTGAAGCTCCAACCAGACGGGCACCAACGATCATGCCTCTTTGGAAGTCTGTCAGGTCGCCCATTTTACCGCAACACTTTCACCCCATGACACTCACAGGTGAACGGGTTACTGCTGACGGAAGAGGAAGGTCCACATGACACATTGGAAAAAAAATAAATAAAAGATTGGCAACCGCAACACGCGTTGTACAGTGGAGGGCCCAACTTACATGCCCTGTATGAAGTGTTTTAGATTTTTTATCTACTCCCTGTACCTTGTGTACTTTGACATTGTATTGCATCTGGAAATAATGCGCCTTAATCAGATTTGGAGATGCAAGATCGGAAACAGGATCATTAGCAAAAACACAAGATTTTAGTAGTAGTAGTTCTACCCAGGAATAAAAATGTATCTGGAAAGGTAGGGGGACGCATGACGTCACGCCGTACCACGTGCTTTGTATTTTTAGGAAGTGGAGAGACGCCATAAATATTTTCTGGAAGTGGAGGAACGACGTCCACCCGCGTTTCCCCTTCTTTTTACCGCCTGGTTCTGCCCTCTTTTCTGTTCTATCTTTTCATAGTTGTATCAAGCTGTGTGTGTGCTAAGAAGTTCACAAACAACGCATCTGGTTGTTATTATAACATTGGTCCAGAAATATTCCTTTTTGCTAAGCTCTCTTGTTTTGCATTGAAAATAGAGAATAAAGCGTAGTATTTGGTTTAGAACTTTCAGAAAATTGGGAAATTGAGTTAATCCGAACATTATTTGAATACAGTATTAGTTAGGAAATGAACATTTGTGTGCAGTTAACTTATGTCTTTATCGTAAAAATAAAGGTTCACTTTGTAAATTGCATAACTCCAGTTCTCATTTTCGGATGAAAAGTCGGTATGGAAGATTCTAAACCAGTTACTAGCTTAGACTGCCTATAAGACGAAGCTAGCTCTTAAAAAGAAATTGCACTATCTTTTTGTTGCATTGATTTTCATCATTATTATATTTTATTATTTCCTATTCACATGAAACAGTAAAATATATAATAATAATTTTTCTGCGAATTGCGGTCCAAATTTAAATTCGTTTAGCAATTTGAGAGGCAAAAACCAAAACTTAAAAAAAAAAAAAAAAAAAACGTTGAAATATATATAAATACAAGACCATACGAGGTTATAGAAGTCAGACCTCGTTTTCTAAAATTTTGTATTAGCTTAAGTCATTTACAGTTCTTTCATTTTCTTGGGAAATAAAAAAAAAGATAAATCGAGCATCGAATTATGTAAGGATACGGTATTATGTCTGTGTAATGTGAACGTGTCATGTTTAAAAGTATATATATTGACGTGAGTGAATACATAATTGTTATATATCGGAGGCGCGGTGGCTCAGTGGTAGAGCGTTCAGCTCCGGTGCTTGGGGTCCCTGGTTCGATCCCAGCTCGCGCCGTGTGACTTTGTGGTGGACAAACACCGTGCTCGTGAGTTTTCTCGGGGTTCTCCCGTTGCCTCCCACTTCATTCCACCATTTCATTCGTTTCTCATCATCACCGTTTCCTTTAGCCTAACCGGCATAATCGTGGGACGTAAAACTCGAAGATTTCATTTCATAATTGTTATATATATATATATATATATATATATATATATATATATATATATATGTATGTATGTGTGTGTGTGTGTGGGTGTGGGTGGGTATGTGTGTGTGTTTTGAAAACCTGCCACCTAAGAGTGTCAAAGTTATCAGAATTAAGTTGTGTTACCTGCGTACCTTGTGGACCAACACCACACACCTGAGACAAAAGAGTTATGTGCCTGTCTTATTCGGCTTGAGGTGTGTGCAATGTATGCAATCGCATACGTGAGCGTTTTGATGAAGGGCGGAAAAAACGCGATAAACTTAAAAAAAGTAACAAAGTTAATTGTTTTATATGCATTTGAAGGCAAACTCTCATAATCTCTAAAATTACCATAATTTTCTAAATATTCTCTATTTACAAGTCTGCTGTTAAATATATTGCTCTTATACCCCTACACTATAACAGGTTATTTTGAAACAACCTTTGAATTTTCTTGCAAACAACTCGTTTCGAAACTTTTTGATATATATATATATATATATATATATATATATATATATATATATATATATATATATATATATATATATTATTACTCTCAAGGGCAATTTGTAATAATTTTCGATTTCTTGTTAAGTGCCAGAATATCCTAATATGACTGATATTTTTCGTTTCAGATGATTTCATGAATGGATAAGTGAAAGCAACGTAGAAAATGACACATATCACATGCAACATAACAATGACGAATGAAAAATATGGCTGAACTATCAAATATTTCCATCATGCAGTTGTTCCATGAATTGAAGCAGAAATTTCCAGAAGTTCCTGACCGAGTTGTCAGTGAGTGTATTCGAAAGGTAGCAGGTGTACCAAATTATAAGCAAATGTCTTTTTTGGCATGTTTGTCTTGTTTTGGGCATCATTTTACCTTGGTTTTAAGTTCCTTAGCATTATCATATATCAGTTAAGAAGTATCGGCATTTACGTTGAACAGAAAGAAGGAAATCCTTTTTTGAAAAAAAATATATATATATAAACTTTTCGTTGTTTAACTGTTAGTGCGGACTTAGTGGGGATGTGATGCAGTAGAAAGTGATACTTTTTTCGTTCAAGTGATGTTTGAAGAGTTTAATGTCACCGTATGGAACTGCCCTTTGCAGTCAGAGGATTTAGTAAGTCATTAGATAGATAATCATGGTGTAAACAAAAAGTGGCTTAAAACATTTGCAGTTAAAAAAGCATATTGTTTCTGGCTTGAGTTTTTGGAAATTGTAGTCTTAATAATATGCACTGTTTTTAATCTCAGAGTTGACGAGTGATTGCTGGTTTGAAGTTTTTTTTTCCTTCTTTTTAATTATAATAAGTAATATCAGTTTCAATTGAAATATTCGAACTTTTCTTCTTTATTTCGAAATTCAATTATCAGGTTATTAAACAGTATGCTACAATTTTTATTGTTTTTAAGGTTTGTGTTGAAGCGTAGATGTAGACGCGATATCAGTCATACAAAAACGATTCATTTCAACTGTTTTTCTTTCATTTTATATAAAATAAATCTGTCACAAGATGAACGTAATTTCTTGAACTAAAAATACCAGTAAGTGTTACTTGCTAATTAATTGATAGATTGATTGGAGGTTCTCATTTTAATACCGAGGCTTCATATAACCTAATTTTACAACTGTTAACGATTGATCTGAACTATACACTATGTATATATTCCCATCAGTAATTGAACTTCGGTCGTCCTCATCAAAGAAAGAATGGATGAATTTTGTCACGAGAGAGCTGAATATACTTTTATTATATTTTACACTGGAGTACGTAAAAAGTGAATATATAAGACTTTTAGTACTGCAGAAAGTAAAAAGAGGACTCCAGTAAACTTACCACTAAGGTATTTCAAAGTTTAACGTTATTCAAAAATGACAGTATTTTACGAAAGATTTTTTAAACTTTAATGATTTTTAAATATCTTACGCGAATATGTATATTCTATCAGTCATACACCAGCGCTGATAAAAATCAGTTTTAACATAATATCGTTTATAGGTAACCCGTTCATTCTGTAAATTAAGTAATGCTTAGGTAGTTAGGTGACAGGTTGGTGAGAAATAAAGTATCATTTCAGATTTAAAGTAAAGTGTCGTCTCATGGAAATAATGCTCTTTACTGAAAACCTCTAATGTAATACAGACTTGGCGACCGACCCAGCTAACTGGAAGAAAAGACTTAGAACCAAGAAGATAGATTTGGAGAGAGGTCCCCGTTTTGACCTAACTGCACACTCACAAAATCATTGCGACATCACGTTCACTTGACTTCACATTTACAACATGATTTAGAGATCACACTCACTTAACTCCACTATCACGTAATCTCATTTCGATATCACACTCACTTTGTGAGCGTAAGATCAGATGAGCATAAGTTTAAAATTAGCGCCAACCTCGTGAGTTCGGCTACCTTTGGACACTGAATATTAGAACACAATCTCACGTTGGGTCTAGGTTTAATTCCAGACCATGTGAGTGTTGTGGTGTGCTTGATTGATCAATTAGTTATCGCCGGGTGTTAACGATTTTTTCTTTGCATTGAAATGCATCGACACACTATTCTTCATCTACAATCCTTAAAAACATGGACTTTTTTTTTTTTTTTTTGGTAATCAAGAAATTTACGATTTGATTTAATAGCACGATGCTACTTAAGAATGAACTAAATAGTAATGCAGAATATGTGTGGCTTTATTTATTAATTTTATTTTTGTATGTATATACAATTACATATTTTTAATTTCTACTTGTTAAATTATTATTTGAGTGAAATTTGTGTTAAGTGATTGTTCCTTTTATTTAACTTCATGGATTATATAAATGGCTATCCTCACATATATTTTCATCACTGTTTATTCTGATAAAGCAACCCTGTATCTCATTTATGTATTGGGTATTAGGCAGGAGGTCTGTCAAGTCTGACCAAGAACTTGAAAGTAACAATTTTGAATTTAGGTTAGAGAAGTTTACGAGAAATCAGAGTGGAAAAATCATGATTTTTTTTAAATGATCTTTTTTATTTAAATCGATTTTTTTTATTTAAATCAAATCTTTCTTCTCAACTAATATGTACAAGTCGCGAAGAAAACATTAGAAATTAGTATTAAGTGTAAATATGCCATTTAAGTAAAAATATTGGGGTAGAAGTTTGAATTAATACCCAATCGTTAACCTATTTCAATCCCAAACAATGTTTCTTAAGCATTAAGGAAAAAGTACAGCAACGTTTATAAACACGACACTTTTGTTTTTTTCACGAGAGTTACTGATATTTGGCAGGGGCATATTTTTAAAAACTAGGTACTAGCTTCCTGCACAAAATACATAAACTTCACCTAAAATTATAAAATAAAAAAAAAAAGTTTCGGAGAGGGACTCGGACCCCTCTAAGTACGTCCCTATTACATGGGAACAAACAAACAGACATGTACACAAAAGAATTTTCGTCTTAAAATGTCCATGGTGATTTCCCCGTTGAAATAGTTAACGATTTACAAACCCTATGCTACGAACAGAAAAAAGCAGGATTCCCCCGTTATCCATTCAAAACGAGATTTTTCCTGATCATCATCTGCATGAAACGCTCGTTTTCGTATCATGGCTCGTTTTCGTACATTTGAGTCTTATTGTATTATGATTATTATCTTCCATAATCGAAATAATAGGACAGAAACGGGATTGTACTTATTTCACTTTAAATTGATTTATTTCAGAATTTGATTTAAATCAGACTGATTTAAGTCAATGCACCCAGCGAGAAATTATGTTTATCTCTGACAAATTTCTTTAAAAATATGTGAATGTTATGTAGTTCTGATAAGCACAATGAGCGAATGGTCCAATGATGATATAAGAAATTAATGGAATGCCACCAAATTTGATAAATTTTATTGAATATTGAAGTAAATAGCGATTAAAACATGTATATAATACAATTAAAATAGATATTTTGAATCAGTATTTAATTTCTTGAATAGAAAGGAAATGAGGGACTGTCAGCGTAAAATGAAAAATTTTCTCAAATAAGCCGCATTTCGTTTAAATGTATCCGTCGTAATTTAAAAAATATAATCAAATTTGTAAGTTCAGAACTCGTTTTATAAATCTCTCTAAGTTTTGTGATGAAACTCGAAAATAAAGGCATGCGAAACAAAAGCAGGAATGAATTTCGTGTGAAATTCTAATTTTGTTTACTATAACTTCTGAATTTCTAGCTGCCTTGTGACTATTTTGTAAGCGTACATGTTTTCAGTACGGAATACGTAGATTCAATTCCAGGTAAGAGATTACGTAATTCGAATATCATTAAGCTGAGGTCCACGTTCCATATAGCCATGGTGCTAGAAAGGTACATTAAATCACTCATTTTTTTTCATTCAAGAAAACTGAGCTAAATTTAGGATGACTGCTTTCGAAGTGACAGCCATAATTGCTGCGCGCGTGATAAAACAGTGATAGTTTCCACTGATGTAAAGTTTGTTCTTACGCCTTCCACTATTTTTAAATTAAATGTGTCTTGCAACTTTTGCCTCATTCAGAATATTCAAACATTCAAAGAAAGCTTGTAATAACCAGGAAATACTACTTCCCTTCTAAAAACGAAACATTCTACATTTTCAAAATTAAATTTTGCGTAAATAGATGAACCTTAATAAAAATTTTCTGATTGTTTCGTTGATTTGTTTTTCTACTTTATTTTGAAGAAAACAACGTAAAATGACTCACAATAACTGTGTCTCTTTTATGGAACAACACTGCGACGTAGTTAACGACAATCAATGTACGAGATAGAAGTAGTAAATTACAATCAAATGCAGAATCATGTAAAAGAAAATAGCAGTCTATTTTCTTCTTAAAAATTACGCAGTGTTGTGCGTAGTTTTTCTTTTTGAACGCATTCATTCCGGAAATTTTTGAAATATAATATATGGCATTTTCAAAAATCAAACTAAATAATTTAATAAGAAGGTAAAAGGATAGCCATTTACTACATCTTTTTTTAAGCTACATTGTGCTCAAATATATGATTGAATTTATTTTTGCATGTGTGTGTGTGTTATGTCGTAAATATAGATTTTCTATATCAAGTATTCCTATCATCGTGTCTTTAGTGCATGGCTTTTTGTTAAGTTTGTAACTAACAACTTTTCATCTTTATTGGAAGTTAATAAATTTCTCAGTACCATAATATCACATATTCCTTTCAAATGTATTCCAAAAGATCATCTAATCGATTTTCATGAAAATTCGAAACAGTAGTAAGGTTACAGGTATGGCTAAAAGAGTAATCATGGTTTGGAGGGTGTGCAAATGTTTTAGTTTGTGTTCCATACTAGTATGGTGCAAGTATTTCGTTTCTCACTTAGATTGAAAGAGCAACATGAAAGAAAAAAAAAATCACTTGTGGGTGAATAAATTGTTAAGGGAAGGCAAATCGTACTACTTAAGGGACTTATCTTTCTTAACATACCTATTTCATTATGAATTAAACCATTTATCGTCTTCTTCGTGGCTGTTGTAGTTTCCTGAAATCAAAGAGTAAGTTGATGATTGCATAATCAGGTATATTCATGTTAGAAACCCCATTCACGAGTTGTATATATTTAGGGGAAGATTGCAGACAAGGGAAACATGTGAGAACATCCTGTCTATGGATGTGAATGGACGGCATGAAAAATTGAAGGGGGATGTTTAAATTCTTTGAACTAGCTTCACAAAGTCTGACAACGAAGTTGGCAACTTTTGCCGTCAGCATTACTCAGGAACGTTATAGTGCATTACGGTAAGAAAAGTTAACGTGAGTCCATAGCTAGCGCGGTAGTGTGTACACATTTCATGGCTTGTTATCAAATTATGGGCCTTGCATGCATGAGTTGCTCGGATCTTTTTGATAATTTTTAAACAAGTGAGAAAACTTTCATGACCCTCAGTCTACCGCTCTGAAGAAAACTTGAAAAAAGTCAGACATTATCATGACTTTGGCTTAAAGAACAATATAATAATGTGGCTAAAATATCTACAAATAGTTCTGTAGTGTAGTGGACGAGATATTTGTTACTTCTGTCTGGAACCCAGCGATCACTGAAGAAAATCGGATTGGTTTAGATTGCACCCGTTGTTCGATATCCTCTCAGATGTACTCAGAAATCATGTGTCCATATTCTGAAGAGGCTAATATTATTGAGTCTAGGTTTTCGGCATTTTCTTCCATTTATTTATGTGAATATGATAAATCATTGTTATCTTGGGAGTCATGCTTATGGACTAGCCTCAAAACGGAGGAATATAGTTACCCAAAATACAGGGTCTTCAAGAAAAAATGGTGGGGTTTCGTGGGAATGCTGTGCAGGAATAATGGCACTTGGATGGTTGAATGATTCACTATTTTGATTGGGATCTCAAATAGTTTAATCAATGTAGAAACAAATGCAATGCTACCAGAATCCACTTTATTGTGAAAAAAAAATAGTTGAACTTCCTTTGCATGTCAATGTGTTTCTATGTAAACACTATAAAACTTCCGTAGTTTCTGGTCAAAGAATATTGACACGTGGTGTTACGGTGCTCTTTTGAAACTAACGTAACGCCATTCGGAGAGTTTTGCAAAGACCGAGACAAACGATGGTCTAATTGTTCCAGATCTGAGCTATACAGTGGATGCATTAGATCTCCCAGTCAGCTGCTCTCAATTTATGATGGATCAAACATGCAAAACCTTATGTTCTTAGCGTGGTATACGACACTCTTTCTGTTAACCAATTTCAATCGTTTCTTTTGACTTGTTATTACGCCAAACGAAAATGTCGGTGTTGTCAACTGAGAAATTATTTCTACATAAAAAATAAAAAATTTTTTACATGCAAAACTATTCGTCAATTACTTTGTATAAAAATCGATTTATTAAACGTATTTAGCATCTACTTTCCAGTGACGGTATATTTTAATCATTCAAAAAACAGACAGTATGCCTTCATCATCGAAAAACCAGAGGCGGTATGGCATGCCACCTCATGCCGTCTCACTTCGACCACTGTTTCTTTTCACTCGTGATCAACCGTTTAAAAATGGTTCGGGTTCGTTACGTTTCAGTAGAGATTTCGTAGATAAAAATTTGATCCAGTAAATGTTGTTTAGTCAAATCATATATATCCCCAAAATCGATCTTATTATTGTAGTCAACGTACTACGAAGTACGTAGTTAAACGCTTTTCAAAAATAGTTTAAACACTGTTTAGTGATGGATGTTTAGGTCATTGGCGATGTCATGACTGCTTACATGTGGGTCTTGCTCGACTTTCGTCAGAATATCATAAACTTTTCCTATGATTAGTCGCCCACTACAAGGAGCATCTGGGACATCAAAATGTCCAGAATGAAAGCGAACCGTGTTTTTGCTGTTGTTTTTGATAACGTATCTTGCCCATAAACAGCTCAAATTTCTTCACGGATCTACAGAGCATTTACGTTCACTCATCTTCACGGCGCAAAACATTATATCTGATTCTAGGAATTCTACACGTTTTGCATAGCTACTAGCTTCAACTGTCAGTCATTGAGTAACATTAGGTCTGGCCCGCTGCGATTTATCTGCCCTGAGATTTGGGACACTAACGCTATTTCGTGCTCGAAAATCTCAATACATTTAAACTACCTGACAATACTCAGACAGCTTCCTCCTGACAACCACTTCACTAGCGAATTCTTAGCATGTTCTAGTTACAGTTGTAATAACTCACCGAATCGAGATTGTGATTTTAATATCTTACTAAGCTGTGTGTTCACACCTTATGAATTCTCGGTGACGAGAGGTTCTATAACCTTCAAATAAACACATTTCTTAGGTCACTGACACATGTCTTACAGGTACACTTTGTACCCAATCACTTAGGTTCATGTAACAGTAAGTTTCCAAGGGCATAATGTAATAGTTGAACATAATATACTTGGCGTGGTAATCGGTGAATTAGAGTTTGACCTTGCTTTGGAGAACAATGGCATCTTTTGCATACTGAAGATCCACAGCCTAAAATGTATAAATACACTATATCTAGTAATTTATTGCGTATCTGTTTTCCTTAATTCTATATACCCGTATATTTACCGTGTAACAGTAACACACATACATTATTTTTCAAGATGGTTGTTGGTTTGAGTTATCTTTAAGAATTCTAGTTTGACTGTACTGACATCTGTTGAATCCGTGGTGGAAGTAAACACCCCTAGCACCTGTTTGCGAAAACGTTTGAAAAAGAGCAGCGTAACAAATTAACAATATCTGTCTTCGATTTTTTGAAATTAGAGTTATTGAGTTGTCTCAGAATTAGTAGGTGCTTTCTGTATCATGAATCACCGTGAAATTTATTTTTAAAAATCCACTTTTAGGGTCTGAGAGTAAAAGTATTTTATGTGTTAATAAGTCAATATATAGTAAACACTAGGATGAAGCAAGAGAACAATTAGTTTCTAATAGGTTACTTTTAAACTCGCAAAGCAATATTTTAACACTTCTATAGTTATATAAATATTTTTCGTCTTCTCTGCTGTAATAAAATTAAATCACTTGAATTAGATAAAAATAAAATGAAATAAAATAAAATAAACCTTCCGTCTCAAAGTAAGTTGTGTTAAGTTCTTATCCTTTGCTTTTATTAACCCTACAATACTATATTTTAAAGTTATTTCATGTAAATTTCAAAAAATAAATTATTGATGAAATAAATCATGAAATTACGTACCTCAAAAAATAACCGAATTTTGAAGGATTCTACAACATTAAAACCGCAAGTGACATGGACAGGCAATTAACACAAGTGACACATCGAAAATACTTAGTTTCGAATATTTCGGTGATCCTATTACGTGTTTCGAACTAGTGGAAATAACAAGGAATTAAAGGTTTTTATTTCGAAAAAGTACCGCGATGTCTCAGTGGTAGAGCGTTCACCTCTGGTGCATGGAGTCCTTGGTTCATTCCCAGTTCGCGTCAAGTAAGCTTTGTGAACAAACGCCATATGCATGGATATGCTCGGGGTTCTCCCGTTTCCTCCCACTTTCTTCATTCCACTACTTCGTTCATTTCTCATCATCATGGTGTCCTGTAGCCTAGCCGGCATAACGGGACGTAAAACTTAGATTTCATTTCATTTCGAAAAAGTATTCAGGTAAGTATCGTATCCGGTTAGGAAAATTTGTTTTCAGTAAACGTAAAGATCATAATGTCGTTTACAGCAATTTGATATAACAAACAATTCGAGAGATATGAAAAAAATGGTTAAATTTGATATAGCTTATTAGTTACAGTAAAATGGCATATTAGTGGGAACTTTTAAAAACTGTTTTTCAAAATTACTATTCTTCTATAACATTACAACAACTCTTTTTGGTAAGTGTAATTACAAGTTCTCCGAATTAGCCTACATAATTTTAAGCAGTGTTGCAAACTTTACCAGTATATCTACCTATCTCCAGGACGGTTTGAGGTAACAAATTCCTGTAAATGATTTCATGATTTTTCACATCTATTGAAAGCCAACCATGCAATTAGATGAGGTACTTGTGTAAACAGCTTTTCGAAAAAAGAGAGGAAGAAAGAAAACAGGCTTTGGAAAAAGTCAAATTTTCAATCCCGTTTATATTTGCTCTTATTAATTTAAAATCCGCCATATCATGATCATGGTATAAGACACCAAAATATTATGGATGCGCATTGCCCTGTCCATTTCCCTTGGTTATTACTGTTATACAGGCTACTGAGCTTTGGACGCTTGTGATACTGTAACGTCCTTAATTTGTGACACTGAATAACAAATGTGACATTGTAAGTTCCTGTATATAGTAGTATCAATAATATCAATAATTACATAGTACTCGAAATGTAGAAAAATCCCGGAAACTCATTTCTCCTACTTCGCGCAAGTGTAATGTGTGTGTTCTCTACCAGTTTCTTAAAATATATGTAGGAAAAACAACCTGCACAATAGCGCTCAAATTACTATTCCGAAGGTGTTCTTAGTCATTGTGATAACTGAGAAAACTACGCTAATGAAGTTGTGATCGATATTACAGCATTATTTAGTATGACCAATTTCTTAATCGATTTCCTGTTTTTAGTTGACATATAAAATGTTAACCACAGTTACTAGAAAGCTGAAGAAATATTTAAAAAGAAAATACATTGTAACTTTCTGTTTGTTTCCTTGCGGAATTAATATATATAAATATCCAGTATGATAATGTGTGTATAAAATATTTAAAATATGAGGAGTGATGTGTTTCATACCTTAGAAATTTTCTTAAACTTTTATTGTTCATGTTTGCCATATTTAATTTCCTTGTTGGAAGTAATTGTTTATTAAGGGTCTCAGTTCGATGATTTCACCTCCTAATTAAAAAAAAAAAAAAAAACTACGTCACTTTTTAGCTAATTTATGTGTGATTGATGTGGGTTATAATAGTATGTGTGAAATAGTTCTGTCTGCTATCTTATTTTGTTTATATTTGTGTTGTATTTTGTTTTGGGGTACTACTTGTGGTCATTAAGCTATTTTCTTTCAAGTAGGCTGTCATTTTCGGAATCAAACACTCTTGCCGATGATTTTAATGTCGATGTTTGGTTTTTGTTCTAGTTTCCCACATTCCTCTTTGTTATCTCTTATAACTAAGTCTAAATTGAGTTTAGCTCGTGAAGGCTACAATTACTGTCTAGAATAATGTACCTTTTCCAATTCATGTATTCCAATTCTTGTTCATTTTCTTCCACCTGCAACTTATGTTGTACTTTCTCTGTTTAATCTTATATTTTAATCCAGTCATTATTACTCTTCTTCAAAATATTGAGTATTTTTTTATTATTATTATTTTTTTGGTAAAAGGAATGATCACTTGACAGATGTATAATGCGGTGAGAACAGAAGTATAATGCGGTGAGAACACGTATTATAGAGTTGCTATCAGCGATTTAAACACAATAAATTGTTACTACCAAATATTCTTCTTAACTTTTTCAACAGTTGGTGGGAGTCTGGTTACGTCATTACAATTGAAACAAGGAAGTTCTAGAAATGGTATCACTAAACATAGATCGATTGAAGTACTTGACTAGGACTTTGTATTAATAACGTCTTTACTAAAACAATGTTGTGGAGTGCAGTGCATTAGTACAGATCTGTAAGTAATTAATGATTTTAAATATATTTTCTCTAACTGATCAGTATGAATATTTTTTTCAGTAATGAATAATAAGGTAAATTAGGAACATAACATGCCTGTCTTTGTTTGGATTGCCTCATGCAGGTTTATCAGCAATAACAAATGTAAAGCAGGTATTTATTACTTCTTTAATTTCAGTTCTTAGTTTCGATTATTCCCTGTAAGAATCGGCTGATAGTCTTTATGAGAAATATTCTACATTTTGAAACTGTTGAGCTACACAACGAAGTATATACCATCAAAATTGCTCCTAAATTCCATGCCCCTATTTTCTTCCCCTTCTGTAATTCTACAAAGTGCTATTCACACTTGCTGGATGCCATAAAGAGAATGTCGAGAACTCGTTAGTAATCCCAATGGTCCATTCAGCTCCACCATTCCATACTTGAAACATATATAATACTACCTGTAAGTATCCATCGCTCTGTCTTAATTCAGTATCTGCATAAGAAGAGAGGGAGAAGAATGCTCATAAAGAATTTCTCCACAACAGTTTCATTGTTCGGCCCTGTGCTGTTATGTAGGCCCGCACAACCACATGGTTGTTGTTGTTGCATATAGGCAAGGTGTTTTAAAGTCCACAAGAAACATACATACGTTTTCATCCCCCAAAACGCGACCCTCCGAGCCGCAAATCGAAAAGAGCTTCGTACCCGATTAGATCTGGTAAAGATATATTTGTTTACATAATTTGGTGGTTGTAGGCCACTCCTTTCTTTGTGATACACATATACACATTTTGTTATTATAATGAACGACTTTCCATGACAAAAGAGCCAGCTTTTATGTACCGTAGAATGAGATGACTGGCCGATTGAACGATATCTTATTTTGGTGGCAATTATGCAAAGCAGACACGCCGCATAATAATTTAAATATATCCAAGGAACACAACAAGTAGCAGTGTATTCATTTCCTACTTTTAAATATTGACACAAACAATTGTTATTCCCTGCAGTGTTTGTTTACGTCATTGTTAGGAACTATATATTACGTGATGTCTTGTATACTTTTTGTGTCTTTAATCAGAGTAATTTCAAATTTGTATCAACTGCAGACCGCAGGATTTGTCTCAAGTGTAAAGAGGAGGTCTAGACTACTATTGCTAATTCACAAAAAATGCCCGCTTAAGTGAAATTTCGATACTTCCGTCATGCTTACGGACTGTATTAAAGCATTTTTTGCACATAGCTGTATGAAAGGAGGATTTTGTGCGATTCTAGAGATCTTAAAAAGAAAAATAAGTGTGCGGAAGGCCGTTGAAAATCATAATATACCACGCTTAATTATCACGAATAAAAATAACAAGCATTAAGAAAGCATAATGGATCCGTAAAAAATCCAAACTAGTAGTACAGAGTGTAAAGCACTAGAATATTTCTGAGTGTTGGAAAGGTCCACCTGCACATTGGAAGGTCACTGAGGAATTCACTCCTGTGTTCTATCAAGTACTTGCCATGCGTAAGATCATCTGCAAAAAGATATATTTTATCTTCATTATAAATACTAAAGAACCTGGAGAGTTTCAGTTACAGATTGGGGAAATTTAAATACTCGCAGGAACCTGCTCAGAAATAGATTGATCGTCACAAAGTTAAATGTGCGAGTGCAGTAATTTTTTGTTCCCGAGAAAGTTATGCTATTTTCCAAGTAATAGTTATTGATCTTACGAATTATGGAATACGTCTTGTATCTTCATACAGTTATTCATTCTATAAGATATATTTTAAAAGAGAAACTGACTGGAATCGTATCGCGACCTCTGACGTCTATTCAGACTGTTTGTTTGGTCGAAATCACCTCACCTCTTATATAATTTTTTAACCGTAGTTAGGGATATAGTTTTTCCCAGTAAATTTAGATCACACAATAAAGTGATATTGCCATTTGAACGGAAAGACATTGACGTATTTAAATTATTAATTTCAAAACGTTTGAGTAAGAAACTTAATTTCTGCTCCAGAAAAAACTCAAAAACTGGTCGGTCATCCCATTTAATGGTATTTAAAATTGCTTTCTGTATGCTTCTCTTAATTGCTTATTTATAACCATTCAGGCAGGTAAATTATGAAGTAATAATTTCATGGCGTGAATAATTAACAGAATTACTGCATAACTAGAAACACAAGAAATTTAGTTTGGTCAGTGAACTTAAAATATAAATTAGAAGTTTTGTCTTGTTTGAAGCCTCTTGTCTAACATTGAGTGGTGCAAAGTTTTGGCTGCTTCTGAAAGAAAACTAAACAGGCCATAATATTTTACAATGTCTATCTATCTATATTATATATATATATATATATATATATATATATATATATATATATATATATATAGATAGATAGATAGATAGATAGATAGACATTGTACTCGGGAGATGATTCCTGACAGAGATAAACAAAAAAAAAAAAGTCTTATGAGCATATAACATATTGGGCATTATTTGCAGTTAGCAGGGGCCGAAAGCGTGCAAATAGTAAGTTCGAAACGGTAAATATGAACATGCAGAAAGACAAACGTGTACGTTCGTCGGTCATTTCACAGGAGATGTTCAGAGTGTCCACTGGACAGCAATGCATGCATGACAACGCCGGATCATGGGTTGGCGAACGTGTTCGAAGATACCTGGATTGTGGCGAATAGTTGCACAGGCGTTATGGATACGCTGTTTCAAGTCGGTGACATCGTTGACAGGAGGAGCATACACCGCACTTTTAATGTGTTCTCACAGATAAAAGTGGGCAAACCAGTGCACTGGACCTCCACGCCCGATCTAATATTTTAAGTAATTGTTGTCCAGCCACCGGTGAACATCCACATTGAAGTGCGCTTGAGCCCCATCATGCATGTGCCACATGTCGCAGCGAATCGCTAGGGAAACGTTTTCCAGTAATTCGAGCAGTATAGCCTGCAGGAAGGTCAAATACTTGCTTCATTCAGTCTTGGGGGTAACAGATAAGGGCCAAGCAGTTGATCATGGACAGTACCACACCATACATTGAGTTTAAATTGTAGCAACCATACCATGGTGATGTGGATCTGCCCGCGTGTGTGTGTTATGCATGTTGACGATACCATCCCTTCCAAATGTGTCCTCGTCAGTGAACAGTACTGATGCCTGAAACAGCATGATAGTAGTGGTCTGTTGAATCAACCATTAACAAGAACGCTTCATGTAATTGGAAATCCTCTTCTGTTAATCCTTGTATCCGTTGCAGGTGATATGGGAACAAGGCATTTTCATGTAACGCACGCAGGCATTTTCATGTGCATTGTCATATCACGGCTAAGTTCCCTCGTACTCGTACCTGGCTCATTGACCAAAGCTTCTAACGTACGTTCGTCCATAACAGTTGTTCGTGTACAATGGTGTTGACCATCATCCACATGGGCAGTACACATGCCACGGTCCTTGTTTCACATGCACCGATAAATTGCGACAAACATTCTGTATTATGGTTTACGTCAGTAAGAAAAGCGTTCCTGACAGAAAATACCGGAATTCGGAAACACTCCGGGATTTTTTCGAAATCGGATTTTTTTCAATTCCGGATTTTCTCTAATTCTGGATTTTTTCCGATTTTATTTTTCAGATTCCGGAAAGTAAAAATTCCGGAATTGGCTATCCCTAGCGTAAACCAAACAACTACGCATTGAACACCTGTGCCACTTTTAGACTTCCTAGACTGCCATCTCTGAGCCTATTGGTTTTCAATATCTATCGCTTCGAACTGACAGTTCCTACGCCTTCGGCCCTCACTAACTTTGCAAATATGCCTAATATCCTGTATGTTCATAGGACCGTTTTTGCTTATCTCGGTGTGAGGAATCACCTCTCGACGTTTGTTACATTAATGAAGTTACACCTTGTATATATATACAGGGTGTTAATGAACTATACAGGCAAATTGTAAAAGGTGATTCCTCACATCAAAACAAAAGAAAAAGTTCATCTGGGCCTATGGCCAAAAGTGCATAGTTACAGAGCTAGGGCTGTAAAAAATCGCAAAAAAGCTAAATTTCAACAGACCCCATTTCGAATTCCAAAAACTGTGGAAGGTGGTCCTTATCAGCATAAAGAAAGTCACACACTCACAATCCAAAAATGTATATTTCATCAATTTTCAATAGGTGTACAGGGTATTCCCTACAGGGTGTAATTCCGTGATATGCTCTCAATAGAGTTTTAAGATATTTCAAAGAGGGTCCAAAGTAGACAAGATGTAAGCTTTAAAAACAATGGATATCCAATGCTTCGGAGGGAAGTCGGAAGTGGTAGAACCGGCAACTTCATGTTTTTTTGTGTACCGAATAACGTATCATGTGATGTATTTCGTTACGGTATATTTCACGATTTCTTCAGTTACAAGCGTGAAAGAAAGCATCGCAACATACGTTTTCCCGAATACGAGAGACCGTGCTGCTGACAATCCTTAACAGTTCCGACATCGCGCCAAAGGATTCCATGTACATTGCTATCAAGACTTATCGTTTCCCTACTTTGAACCAATCATAAATTTAGAGCATATCTCAAAATTCGGTTGATGGCATATCTGGGAATTTCAGCCTACAGGGAATACTCTGTACATCAATTGAACGTTAATGAAATATGCATTTTTGGACTGCGTATGCATAACTTCCTTTACACTGAGAAGAACCACCATCCACAGTTTCTCGAATTCCAGATAGGACCTCTTGAAATTTGGCTTTTTTCGTGGTTTGCTCTGAAATCATGCACTTTTCCCCACAGGTCCATCTGAACATTTTCTCTTATTTTGAAGTGCGGAATCATCTCTTACAGTTTGTCGGTTTAGTTCATTTAGTTCATATGTAGGGTGTTTCAAAACAGCACAGACAACTTTCTGAAGGTGATTCCTGACACTAAAATAAGACAAGTATAGACCATCCTGGGTGCACAAATGCTTCCTTTCGGAGTTATAGGATGCCGAAAACATAAAAAAAAATAATTTTAAAGGTCTATAGCTCCAAAACTATGGGACCTACCGTAGTCGAGTCAAAATTTCACTTAGGAACTAGTATGTGCGCTATCCAAATATCCATATTTCAAAATCCTGCGGTACTTCTGCAACAATTTTTATAGAGGCAGTTGGAGAGTACTTCAAATTATATGACCGTAGCCAAACTCCCTCTATAAAAATTGCTTCGTGAGTACCTTAGGATTCTGAGACATGTATTTTTGGACAGGGCATATATTAGTTCCTAAGTGAAGTCTTTACTCGATTACGCTAGGTCTTATAGTTTTGGAGCTATGGACTTTTAAATTTCATTTTTTCATGTTTTTGGCAGCCTATAACTCCGAAAGCAAGCATTTGTGCACCCAGGATGGTCTATACTTTTTGTCTTATCTTGGTGTCAGGAATCACCTCTCAAACGTTGCCGGTGTTGTTTTGAAACACCCCGTCAGAGAGTATAGGACCTTGAAAGTTTGTTTCATATCCTTTTCTCACATAGAATGGGTGTAAAATCGTTGAAATAAAGAAACTTCGGGAATGTGTTTTTACTTCTACTATGTTGTATATTAATTTGTTTTTCCTCTTTCACGATTTTACGCATCATAATAAATAAATAACGAAAAATTGGGGAATATTACATTACTGAAGGGGTCGATTACAAGCCTGATAATGTGTACCGATTCTTCAGTATTAGTGAGAAGTCTGTGGGTTTTGACCTTGCATGTCTTCCGAAGTTAATTGTAGATAAGACACTGAAAGAAAACTTTCGAATTCTGAAAAAAATACTCTTAAGTAATCATCCAAAAGGATTTCTGTATGATTTCTTGTCTTTATAAACTAGCGCATTTGCTGAGATATTGCCATAACATGATAATAATTAAGCTGCTTGTATTATTGTTGTTGAAATGATTCTAGTGACAAATAATGGTATAACTCACATTCATTTCGTTGGATTACAATAAATTTAATCCTGCTCTTCTTTCTTCTTTCTTCAGCACTACCATAACAGGCAAAAATGTGAAGAGATTTTGTCTCGGGAGAGCCACAATTATATGTACAGCTACCCGGCAGCACAAATCCATAAGATGTATACATCAGTGAATGATAGAACAAACATCTCCAACCGGATGCAAGAACTGTCGATCTGCAAGAACGGCAGTAGTGGTGCCAGTGGCACTCAAGTGAACCAACCGAATTATAGTCTCGGATATCGGGAGTGTGTAAGCACCAGCTCAACCACTCAGGTGCAAGATTACAACCAGAATATGAGTGCGAGCTATCAGTGCAGTGTGAGTGGAAGGCGTGTTTCTGGCAGTGAGAGTGTAAGATATCGTGTGCCTGTGCCTGGTGGTGAAATGTATTCACAGTTTGAAAGGCCACATGTAGGTATGCCTGTTGGTGCGCCTAGTTTTCCTAGTGAACCTTCGAGTAGCAGTGCATTCGGATACGGTGATGTTAGTGGAATGAGTGGAATGTTATGTCCACAACCACCATATATTCCAAGTGCTGTGAGACGTCATAGTGAAAGAATTCCACCTCATTTACCCAATATTACTGTGCAAGAGCCCCAATCGGCACCTGTAATGTCTGCTAATTTCGAACCATTTCATATGGCTGGTAGTTACAGTAATCCCTCCGGTTACATGTTTAATGGCACTGGTGGATTTCCTTCTAGTGGTATAAGTGGTAGTCATCATGCAAGTGCTATTCCTAGCGGTGCACACATGAACTATCCCCAATATCAGCCAGCAGGTGATACAAACTTCGACCCCGGTTTTTATAGTGTTCCTAGACCTACGTGTCAAGTCAACGTAAATATGATCTCCAATGCTGAACAGACGCAGCCAAATCGTCATCGAACGTCATTAACTGTGCAACCTGTAGCTCATTATACGGGACGACAGGGATTTAGACCTTTGGATCCAAATGTGGATAATAATATTGGACATTATCCACGTCCTTACACGTCAGTGAATCTGATGTTACGTCCACCATCATCAGAACCTCAACCCCCCATTGACATTCGCTCAGCCGGTTCAAGCCTTACGTATTCCACGTCATCATACAATCCCAAAGAAGGATACCAGTCGCAGTTACAAATCCACATAGGTTCTGGTGGAGGAACAATATCAGCATTAAGAACGCGTGTTCCTAATCCAAGTGTTGTGCCACGAACACAATTTCCCACTCAAACTACCAAATCTACAACGCAACAAACTCGACCTCGATCGTTTTACCAGCCTGATCCACCGCAACCCCCAGATCGACCTCCTCCTCGTACCGCATCGCTTCCGGATGTGTCAACATCGTTGTTAGATGCAGAGGATCCTCTGCAGTCTCAAATTTCACAAGTTCCTATGAAGCCATCATGCTTTTCATCCCGCTCCCCATCACCGTCGGAGGAAAGAATGAAGCTGGTGATTGAAGATCACATTCACGAGGACGGAGAGATTGCTTGCTCTAAAGGTAAGTACAAGTTCTAGTTGTACAGACCTACGAAAACATAAGAGCTCGTAATTATTCCTGTTGATGTACACAGTTGTATGTATGTATCTCATCTTACTGTTTTTGCATGTTGCCTGTTTTCTCAATGCTTAGTAGCTCTAGCAATTACGTAGTTTCGTGTAGGCTGCAGTTAGACAATTTTCGTGGATTACATTATTTAGTATCATGTAAACGATTCAGTTATTGAAAATGAATTTGCAAGTATAGTATAAAATAACTTCATATCATGTTACTGCTTAAAAACCAAGGATGTTATAAAATAGAGGATCTGCCCATACGTATCTTCAACATATGAACTCAATGAAGCCAAAAAACAACCGAGCATCGTCTGATCCGGCAAGTCTGATTGGCTACTCTCGTTTCCACCATGATTGTTGGCTCAAAACATTGCGATCTTAGTGGCGCGGAGTGGGCAGAGTAGGTGTGGCAAAGCTGTGACGTATGGCTTCACGATTTTGCTGTATGGGCAGATCCTCTATTTTATAACATCCTTGTTAAAAACCATAAGTGAAATCTTGTGTATGACTTGAAGATAAAGTTGTAAAAAGTGCAAGATGCATCTACATATGTGGACAACTAGCGCACACACCTAACTTTAGGAACTTGAATTAAAAAGTAGATAACTCCATTTTAGAAAATCAAAAATAATGGGATGTGTGGTTAGCGATTAACATATCGGATTTTAATCTGTCGTCGGTTGTAACTTAAGGAAGTTCAGTTTATTTACTTTAATAATAATATTAATTTTGATGAGTGCAAGTATTGCTGTTTATATGCTTGAGTATGACTTACCTTACAAACAATTTCAGTACTTACAAAAGAGGGCTACCCACTTCTTTTTAAAAGGCCTGTTTCCGTGTTGTGTAATTGTAATTAAATGAAGCAAATGTGAATCTGTGGTCAATTGAGGGCCACCCACTTCCTTCAACTCGACGTATTAGAACTTCTTACACGCGATTGCGGGATGTGACAGCTAAAGAGATGGGATACTATGTTTTTCCAGCAAGATTGTACATTCAGTTGCGCTGCCAGAATTTTGCTGTAAAAGGGGAGAGGAGGATTTGTAAAATTTTTGTTAGATAGTCATACATAATGATTAGTCTCAATGAATTTAAATATGTCCAGTTCTTTTTATTCGTTTGTATTATTATTAGTAGTATTAGTTGTTTTTTAAAGGAACTTTAATTTTATAAAAATGAACTGTAAGTAACAACTGAACGTAAATTATATAACTGTAAAGTATACCAAATGATAACAAAATGGTGGAGGGATCGGTTCCATAGACCTCTCTTCATAATTGTATTTTTGCGGAAATTCACCATCGATAACACGCTTGCTCAATGTTCTTCCCGGAGCCCTACTTATTTAATAATAAATGCGGCCACGAAGCAACTAGAACAGCTATAGAGAACACCAATGAAGGGTTCCGTTACTTCGATATTTACATGTGCAGGACAATTAATATTTGTTATGATAAAAGTAATTCTTACTTGCTATAATATTACGAAGCTAGAACCTTGACGAAGATTCGTATTTGTAACCCATTATTATTTTTGAAATTTCGTGTTATAGAAGTCATTAAAAGTGGACGAGAATTTCTGTGGCAGTGACTTTATGAACAAAAACATTTCAGGTTCACATGTGCAAGGATTTCCGTTTAGCTAAAGCAGATGTGTTCATTCTTTTTTGATAATGTCAAATTCATTTACTACTTCATCGTATCTACTATACAGTAGTTGCCTCCCACGTACAGATATCATTGCTTTCTTAAATTATTTCACTGCATTCCGTAGGATTCTCAAATTTAAATAGTGCTTATTTTACACCTAAATAGTACGTTTTGTCACTTAGATATGTGTGTAGAGTTGTTTAGTTTCAATACTGAGTACATTTTGTTTACCGGAGGACACAAAGAAACTATTCTGTTTGAGAGAAGAAAAATGTTCGTGTGTTTGTTTTCGCTACATAGTGTAATTAGGGCGGACTACATTCTGTATAATAATGGCAGTAGGGTCTATTAATTTCTAACAATCCATAGCATTTCAAAGGATGTTTTGTTTACATTGTAGTTTAGAGAATCGAGAGAACTGTTGAGTTAACGTAGCACGGGAAGTTTCAGGCCTACGAACTTAGGAAAGCATTTAGAAGCGAAGCTTTGATTTCTTGTGAAATGTTCGGCAGAGTCGAGTCTGCATTCCTGAACTGGTGCCAAGAGGATAGATGCGAGTGTGGAGCAGCTTAACGCTTAAGATTTTACGTGTTGGATCATTTGAAGTGTTTTTTGGTGTCACGAGTTTTTTTCATTAGCTTGTGTGGGAGTCTCAGTGTGAACATTATTATTACAGTCGCACTATCGTTGTACTATTACCACTCATTTTTCTGTAGGAATAGAGTGAGATTTAAATGAAGAAAATTTCCAAGGAGTTGTATTTCCAGTGAAGTGTTTCGAGCTAAAACGAAGTGGAAACCGAATCCTGTACTTTCAGAATCAATTATCAGTATTAAATTTCTGTTTAAAATGTTCCTTTAGTTACAACAAGATTATTGATGTAATTTCAAGTAGCTTATTGCAAAGCTGTGGCAGATCTGAAAATTTAGGTTTATAATATTAAAACAGGTAGTAATTTACAGTTAATGGATAATATATTTTCAATAATTTTGCCTGAGTTATGAGAAACGTTGACATGAATAACAACCATGGGTGTTCGAGGATTTTTTCTTTTTACCTGGAGTTCATTTGAAAGCATGTTTAATTGTGTAAACTGAGAATTTTGATAGATATACTAGTTTTTGTTTATGGTTATTTATAGCCAAATTAGTACCCATATAGACTTACTTTTTTATTTTAAGAAAACTTACGATATAAAATTGGCAAATTGGGGCCGCGGTGGCTCAGTGGTAGAGCGTTCACCTCTGGTACTAGGTGTCTCGGGTTCAAACCCTGCTCCCGCCAAGTGAACTTTGTGGTGGACAAACACCGTGTGCGTGGGTTTTCTCGGGGTTCTCCCGTTTCCTCCCACTTTCTTCATTCCACCATTTCATTCATTACTCATCATCACCGTCTCCTTTAGCCTAACCGGCATAACCGTGGGACGTAAAACTCAAAATTTCATTTCATTTTCATTTCAAAATTGGCAAATCGCTTTATTTCTAAACGATGCACCGTTGTAGATCTCTCGGAAAGTGCCAAGATTAAAAGTAATTGCAGACGACAAGCCGGTGTTTTGCACTATATTGATGAATGTATTTTTTCTAAAATTATAAAAGATATTTTCGTACGTCATTATGTATGCTATAGATTAGTAAACATTATAACAGCATTATTCCTTTGTGATCGGCAACAAGAAAATCACAGTCGGGAAATAAACGTGAAGAGTCAGACTATAATTGTTCAGAATTTCTTGCTGTCAGTATTAGATTTAACTTGATTGTCTGAAAATAGTATTAGTTTCGAAGTAGTTAACATGATTCTTAGTGGCTAACGAGGGACTTCTGTTCTAGCGCGTGATCCGAGTTCGATCCCCGGTGGGCATACTAAGCCTTTGACAAAAATTGTAATAGTGGCTCGGTACACATTTAAGCACTAGCCCCATCCACATAGCTTCGGCGCTGAAAAGGAAACTACTCCAATCAGTCATTGGGAGTAGTGGTAGTTCTTGCATCTAATTGAAATGTACCACATAATTGTGAAAAGGGGGCGAGTAATTAAATCTATAAGATATATTAGCCCTGAAATACCAGTTCTTACGGGAACAATAGTTGTATAGACAATATTTAAAACGTATATTTCCCGTAGGGTGCGTATTTGAATCGAAGTGGAGTGATAAAAGCCTAGCTTTACCCAAATGATATGCTCAAAAATACGTTTCAAATGGTGCAGCAGTTATTCTTTGCGAATATTTAAATCTCCTTTGCCTCCTTAGGATACGCACTTCAATTAAAGTTTAATGGTGAAAACCCAGATCACTCCAATTGCTAAGTATGTTCAAAAATTAATTTTATGAATACAAAATTAGGAATTAAATCATTATAGAAATTGACCCCATTCCCCGTTAAGAAGTGAAATTTTCGAAAACTCTGAGAAAGTTATCAATTTATTTTTAATAAGAAGTTTATATACAGAGTTTCATCTGCCTAACCTGAGAACCTGAGGAGAAATTTATTTTTGGCGTAAATTTTGAATCCACTCCTCGTTATTCATACTGATTTTAATCAAAGTGTAACTTGACATGATAAATAAGAACTCGGTCCGAGCCAAGTGCTGTGTTCAAACCTTCATTTCTAACGGTTAAGCCGTTTTTTCGCAATGAAGAGTTCTTCATTAATAATTTGTTGGAAGCGTGCAGTAATACAGGACATGAGTCTGATGTCATCAGGTAGTAAAGTAAAAGGACGAGAATAATTCCTTTCTGTTTGTGTGTTCGCAACGACTGGTTGAAAGACATTACAAGTGATTGAGTTTGAAAGAAACTTGTGGAGCTGAAGGCTTGCCAATTTTCGTTGGTAAATATAGCGACTGTCAACATCGACAGCCAATAAGACAACTTTTGTTATATTTACCGGGCGAACAATTCGTTTTACTTCTTACAGTAAAGAGTCAGGTAATTCAACAAATAAATAAGTAGGCTGTGAATATATTTTGATGATATTGCAAATATTGACTATATTGTAAATCGCCACTTACGCCCAGCCCGTTGTTGTTTTTTGTTTGTGTATTAACCTTACAATACAAGTATCCATTTCAGCAGAGTTTTCTTTGATTTCTCGCACATATATATACACATATATAAGAAAGAGGGTGAGAATGAGAATCAACAATCATTTCTGATACGTTGCCAAAGAAACAATGTAAATTAATGAACGGATCCTTTCTTCGAAGTTACTAACAAAATAATAGCTACTATGTATGGGTACGTTCCTTTGCCAGTTGTACACAAAATTCATTCCGTAATACCATATAAAACTATTGTTCTTTGCAGAATTTTTATTTTTGTAGACGGAAGTTAATATGATAATGTGATTTACTTTTTTCTTGCTTCATTTCTCATGGTGAAGTTAGGCTAACGTAAATCTTAGATACCATGCATGCATGCGTGTAAATCTGTACGCAATTCATGAAGTAAAATAATAAAATATGGAAATGATAGTTTATAAACACAATATTTACGATGACTTTCCAAGAATATTTTCTTTAAAATTTTCTCTAATTTGACGTCAGCTAATCAGTACTGTTCAGTACTTGTAGGATAAACTCTTTATTTTTGTCTTTCCTAAATATCACATTCTTTTAATTGTAGGACGTACCTCGTACTTTAAAGCGACCGTAATAGTAAACAGTTATGTATGGAATAAAAGGCTAGTTTTGGATGTCTTGAATCTATCTAACTGTTCGTACAGAATTTTGCCGCGGTATCATTAAACGGATCGAAACCAAATTTTATACAAACGTTTAAGAGAAATGTTACCAGTATGCGAATTAAGTTATTGATCTGGGGGGAAGGGGAAATGAGGCCAAGTAGATACAGATATCTTAATTAAAATAATTATTTTAATAATTAAAACGTCTTCCCCTTCTTCTCTGCCACAAACACACACACAAATTTGATCATCTGACAACAATAATAAACAAGAAATTTCTTAATAAATTTAGCAACAATAATTAAATTCTTCTTCTTTCTTACCTTGTTTAGTTACTACAGTTAAATAATCTGGAGTACTTTAATGTTTAATTTTTATTACGCCATATCTCGGCAGCTTCAGCTACAATCAACACACATCATTTCTTTAGATCGTCTTGGCCAGCAGTTCGCAAATCTTACGTGTGTTGGTAGTGTAGTTAGTACGTTCAAAATCACCTCTGAAAATGAACTGAAGGGTATGAAAATACGGTTGCAAGTTACAACTATAGGCACAGTGAAGTAGTTAAAAACTGGGCGGCGGTGAAGACCGAAAAAAAGAGTGAATATTGTGGTAACGGTGAACATAAAATTAGGGGAGACCGAAAGTGTGAATAGTTTGTCTTTCATTTCAGAATACAGCTAGCAGACTGAAATGACATGAAAGAACAAAAGAACAGTGAGATTTGACAATATACACATCTTTTCATATTATTTCAGATTACAAGTAAAAAATGAAATTAAAGCTTTCAGTTGTTCGTCCCACGTTTATGCCATATAGGCTAAAAGAGACGGTGATGATGAGAATGAATGAAATATGGAAAAATTGGGAGAAAATAGGAGAACCCCGAGAAAACCCTCGCACACGGTGTTGGTCCACGAAAAGTCCACTTGACGCGAGCTGCGATCGAATCAGCGATCCATCAGAGGTGAACATTCTACCACTGATCCACAGCGGCACATCAAGTTACAGGTAGTTTACTGACGATCAAAAACTGAAAATAGCTTATTTCGTTGTCTTTCTTTTGTTTATTCTTTTTGTGTTCATTTCATAAATCCATATATAGTTTTTTGTTTTCTTCTACATTATCTGGAAAGACTAGTTACTAGTGAGTAGAAGTCAGAATCGAGACTAGCGGATAATTTAATAGTATCATTACCACGTACTTCGTACGCTTACAACATATCTCCCGAAACGCTTTCGTAGTATTTTATAGGTGGCCTGAATTCTTGCTTAACTGTTAAACTTTCTTTTTTGCCTTTTACACTTGTTCTATACTCTATATTTTTTTTTCTAGTTATGAATGAGAATATGTGGCTTCCACATAGTTCGGTTGATAAGATAGTTTCGTTCATGTTTTTGCAAAGACAGGAAATGTACATCTGTTATAGGTCTTTCGTTTTCCTTTTCTTAATGAAGAGGAAGCAGCTGATTAGCCGATTAACGTCGTAGTAGATCTGGCTAGATAAACATATTTGGTTACCGTATATCTTTTATATATCTCTCCTGTACATAACTATTTACGTAAAAATCATGCATGAAAGGACATATTCACAACATAAAATCTGACCTGCAGCTGGCTTGCCATTTCTCACGTATTAAAATCTGTCCATAAACTCAGTGCGGGACTCTAAAAATAAGCATCGCAATTTAGAGGACGGATTTTTGTTGGTACGTAGCCAAAGGGAGGGGAGGACGAAGAATGCGAATGAAGGAAGGCAGAAGTATTTTTGAAATGATTGTTTTGATTAACATCAGGTATGTTTCTAGCACAATCCAATGAAGAGGAAGCATTTTGTACAGGGTGTCTTCGAAATTGGTGGACGGCTACCTTTCGCTAATTGAATTCAGTTTTATTTTCGTCAAGAAAATATCTAGAATACTTCTTGTGAAAATAACTGTGTAAGAACGATAATTATGTATGTTATAAAGTAAAAATAGAAAAGCGTTTATTTATATATTAGTTGACCATCTGGCTGTCCATTTTGTTTGTTCGAATGATTGGAATTTAACCTCGCTTTTCAACACACAAGCTGTGTGCTATCCGAAATGCAGAACTATGAGGGTTCGAACATAAGTTTTGCTTCAAAAATAAGAATCCTATCATTTAACCACGAGATAACTTTCCTGCCAATTTTACAGATGCTTGAAAGACAAGTACATGAATCCGAATACATTCTAATGAATACAAGCATATTTAGTTCTTTTTCAAAAAGCTAAACTCTAATTGGAGCGTTGGATGACAAAAGGCGGTAACTCATTATATATATATGATTTTTTTAAGCTATTTGCGTGAACTTGAAACCATAACTTGTTGTATGGCAAAGTTGTGTATCCCAGAGTTAAAAATAAGCAAAGAGGTGGAAGCATAAATAACGTCGTAAATTCGAATTCACGATGACCCTGCACGACAGAGTGGCGTGAATCTAAATATCTCAAAAGTGACTTACGCCACTTTGCCATCTAACGCCTAAATTCAAGGGTATAGAAGCAAAACCTGGTAAATCCATTTTTCAATTTTGTCAGGAAACAGAAGTGACGCCCGTGTGTTTCAAAATTGTTGAAATTTTTTAGTAGTCACTGCTTAATGCAGATGAGTTAAATCTACCACTTAAAAAAAAAGTCACCTTTGTTTCGCTTCCTGACAATATTGAAAAATGGATTTAGCAGATTTTGCTTCTATATCCCTGAATTATTTAGAGTTTGTTGATAGATACTTGTTCTATGCAACGTATACTTATAACGAAACATTACTAGAGACAGGGTTAAATGGATTTAGCACAGTATACCCACATTTTCCTTTTGAAAATTCGAACGATTCCTGTATTCCTAATAACTTCCATAATTCACATTTAGTTTGAAAATGATCAGTGTACAATGTTATAACAAAGGATGATTCAAGGTGCAATTCCCCTTTCTCCAAGATCTAATAAGACGTTATGGAATGAAATATTACTAAGGATTAAACATAAAGTCATTGTCATCATAGTTAAAAACAAATTGTTCCTTCGTGAATTAGAAAAAGAAAAATGTTACTTCTTACAGGTAGAATGATAGATGTGAAATACTGTGTTTTATTCTCCTTTCTGTTTTAATTTCTGTATTAAAACGCTAGAAAAGTTTATATGTTTGTGGCTAATTCTTTCGACAATGTGATCTCGAAAACCAGAAATGCTAGAAACGTGCCGTTTTCGCTGGTCGATTCCAAATTTCGTATAATTTGCCAGTTTTCATTCAAATTTTCAAAAAGCTTGTCTTTATTTTTCTGTTCCACATTTTAGGCATCGTATTAGCCCTATTAGTTTAATATTGCAACTGGGTTGATACCATAGGGTCGACGTGGCTCAGTGCATGGGGTCCCGGGTTCAAACCTTGCTCCCGCCAAGTGAACTTTGTGATGGACAAACACGGTGTCCGTGGGTTCCCTCGGAGTTCTCCCGTTTCCTCCCACTTTATTCATTCCACCATTTCATTCATTTCTCATTATCATCGTCTCCTTTAGCCTAGCCGGCATAAGCGTGGGACGTAAAATTCAGATATTTTGGGTTGATCTCTGAAAGGCAACCAGAAAAGGAGCTACGTATACCGGGCTAATGGACATTTTAGGCGCTTTGCTTTAATCTGAATGGCAACTTCGAAGGCTTGTGGACCCACAATGAAGCGTACTCGAATACGGAATTATAAGAAAAAAATATTTGCATTTGGCGTCATCTATTACTTATCCAAGTTTGCCACAAACTCCCCCCGACATTCTATATATTAAAATGCAAACATTTATGTGTTTGTGTATATCAGTCCACTCCCTTTGAGAGTCTTCGTATCTTTTACTTGTGTTCGTAAAGGGACTTACACAGATATAATGAAAAGTAGGAAGGAGATTCACGCTCATATTAGAACTGTGCGCTGTGTAAATAGTACAGGTTCAGCTAGTATTTCTGTATTATTTTATTACCATGTATGTATTTTAGACATTATGTAGTACTGTATTAGCATTTACATTTACTCGTAGATACAATTATAGAATCATATCTAATGTCATTAGTGTGTGCATTGTGCTTTCTGTAGGTTATAATTCATTTTAAAAGGCTACGAAAACTACATTACAGAAGTAGTTTCTCGAGTTTTTGCAGCTCATTGGATATTTAACAACTACTTCGATAATGATGTTGAAGGCATTCAATGCAATTGTAATATTAATAAAGGACACAAGTTCTTACGGTTTAAGTCAAGACTGAACTTTGCTGATGTCGGCTGTGTTTATGCATGATTAAATTCTAATATATCTTATTTTGCCGAGAGAAAGGAGGGAACCCAGCGTGAATCCTGAGCTGAGATTTTTCCTTTTTTAAGCGGAAGACACATAAGGGTAAATCGACTGGATGGTTGTACTGTTGTCTACTTCAAGATTACAGCTAATACCAATGACACAAGTTTTTGTGAAGGATTGATGAAACCGGAATAGTGATAGAGCTTTAATGGAAGACCAGTCGTCACTGCGGGTAGCCTTGGATGGCCAACTGTCAACGGCAAGTAGCAATATACAACCCGCGAACAAATTAAAGGTGCAAAAGAATCGTTTGAAGGTTGTTGTAGAAGATTACCTCCAACGAGGAGCTGTAAATAATTCTAAGAAAACTGTGCTTCGGTATTCAGAATAGAGAGATTACTGAGATGTTTGGTTGCCTCACGAATACATAAGAAATCACATCACATGGGACACATACATTGGCATTCTTCCACTCTCATTGTTGCATAGTTTAAAATGCTACAAAAAGGTTCTTGGCATTTCGCTTTATAAATTGTACGGAACACCTCTCTGTTAATTTGTTCCTTGTATGATACCTGTGAGAGAGAATGTTTCATTGAATTACCAGGCTTTTCATGTTCTTTGCTGTCTTTTTATAGGTTCGTTCTTTCCTCGCAAAATAACTAGAAAACCTGTAGAACATACACTGTTAAGTCTTAAATGCAGAAATGCTTCTTGGATTCTGGAATATAGACTTTTCATTCTTCGTTACATTACATATAAACTAAAGTGTTTACTTTTAAGCAATTTTCTTCTATAGGGTTGTTTGAAAAGTTGTAAAAATTCTGTTTTGAATAGTACATTTTCAGATAGGTTTATTAAAATGTGATTTGCTTTTGCCATTCTAAATTTCTATAATAGAATATTTCGCTATTATTGATGCATACATTAGCAACAGGCTGTATGAGACGTAGATCAACAATGTTTGGTAGAACAAGATGGCAACGGACATCTTTACACCTGGAGTGCCAAGCTCCTACAATTGTGCAATTGTGAATTTGTTCATAATTTTAAATTTTGACAAAATTTAATTTCTTTGCAATTTGTATATATTATTACATATTTTTTATATGTCCTGAGCCTCTAACTCCCAAGTAATTTTACAAATAGTGTAAAAACAAATTTACTTAGAACAGGCGAATTCGTCCTGTTGGAACGCGCCATTTTATACACATCTACGTTTTCAGAAACAATTAAAACACATTTAGTGAAGCAGTCCACTGGGCTATAAAGCTGGAACTTTCTTTATAAATCTCCCGAAAGGGAGATAACTAGAACTAGAACGATGTTTATAGAATAAATCAGTCATTTATCCTTCTTGTCATTGTTTTTGGTTCGGCAAAATTGTTAATTTAGAGGCCAATATTTGAAGTATACAACCTATCAAAATATTTTATATTCGAATAAGACTTGCTGTTATTGACTAGGGAGTGGATATCCTGTGGACCGTGGTCTATTAATCGACTGGCGAGTCATAAAAGGTAGCTCGTGTTGTCTATTCTTGCAGTGTCGATTCCAGTACGAATACAGAAGTGGATTAATCCTGTAAAAATAACCAGTATAAAGCACATTACGCAATTTGTACAGTTAAACTAAACATAAAAACAGCTAACAGCTTTAAATAATCACTTTATAGCTGTTTCGTGTAATAAAGTATTTTAAATTTAAGCAGTTCTTATTTATTCTTATTAGCTGTACGATCGCACTGATATCCCTTATTTTTTAAAACAACAATTTTAGGAATGATCAAAAAATCGATGAAAAGATTGCGATCTTGATCAAGAAGTTTACGAATGATCAAAAAAAAAAAAAAAGCATCAAAAGATTGGTGATTGTGGCCAATAATTAGTTTTTGGATCAAGGGCACAAATTTTTTGAACGACCCCTAAATCGAGTTTTCGTATTTTCTACGGAATAAGCACATCGCACTGAGTTAAGTGATAATTTGGGTTTGGCTACACTATATGTAGTTCTCCAGATATGAGGCGTACAAGAAAATTTTTGATTGAAATATATTGAATCTTTTGGTTCAATAAAAAGTTGACAACCCTATTCCCTTGTTAAAGATCATTTTTAAAGCATTTTTGCAATTTTTTTTTTATTATAGAAGTAAATTTTTGTGTGGAAACATGTTTACGTCAATTTTATGAATTTGTGAAGTTTTGAATATGCACTATTGCCTTGGGCAGCGGGAGACGAGGAAGACTGGAAGGAAGAAATTAATTAAAAAAAAAAAAAAATGTTTTAGCTGCAGCGGCTCTTATTAGTACACATGCTTATAACCCTGTGGATTCATTATGATTAGACACTACTGGTCTATATTAAGCCAAGTAGACCGCCAGTAATTTCAGAAACGAAGAGTACTCCTCAAAGCTAAAAATGTTGGCCACCCCTGGTATAGACGATACATATTCGAACAAGTTGCGCAAATCTAGTCATGAAAATCACAAGTGCAGATATATATATGTCGTTGCATGAGAGAACCTGATGAATGTAACTCCATTTTTGTAAGTTTTACAGGCGAGAGAACAAAATATTATTTTCTTGGAAAGATGTGTTTTAATAATAAGATGGTAATTGAGCTACATTACAGCAGATGATCGACAAGGAGAACAGATGGCGTTACGTTCCATTTACACCAAGTGGGGCTTTCAAGATTATGTTGAAACATGAAGAAAACGAAAACAGCATTTTTGGAGTTATGTTCCTTTGGTTCTCATGCGACGATATGTATAATAAAGGAAGAAAATAGGTACAGTTTAAAACATGGTTGAATCTTTGTTCTTTACGTCTGTGCATTGCGATGCTCTGGTTTCACCGTGGGCTCTCGCTCCATGGAATTTTTAGTTGATGTGTAGGCAGGACTATTTTCGTTTGGTAGACAACTGTTTATGTGTTTGCACTTTGACGCATCCTTTTCCTATTTCATCTGTCTGTTTTGAAAGTAGGTTTCTAGTTGAAGGAAGTACGAAAGATTTAGATGCAGTATATCTGTTATTGTATGTTTGTTGTTAGTACGATTACTATGTCAGCTCAATCACATTATATTACTTCTCCGACATCTCCATTACTTTCACTCGCATGACAATCATCCTCTTTTTGTTCATGTTGTTTTTATCGTATGAACGTAAACGGCATCCTGATGATTATCCGATTAGTTATTCGTTAATGGTGTACCTTTTTTCAATTGTAATGAAACCAGACAAGTAGAGAAAAGTAGGGGATATGTATAGTGTTATTAAACGCTTTTTGTTTAATACATTTTTTCTAATATATTATTGCACACTCCGATGATATGGACATGTTTAGGTCATATAAACATTGCACAAATATGCAAGTGTATGTATTGTTTTTTCACCTGTTCGCCATAGTTGTTTACGTCGTATTTATCTTAACTAAAAACTAGGCTTCAGGCATAGCCTAGACACAAACACCAACATTGAATTTTAATTATTTTAATTCCGAAGTCCCTTGGAGGGAAAAGGGAAGAAAGAAAAACCAAATGATGTACGTAATTTAAAATTCGAAACCTTTTACAGCGACCAATACCATACATCACTTAGGTGAACTTCCATTTCGGAATTGGAAATAGTTTTAAATACAGCAAAACGAGAATTTTAATTTTCCTCAGTTGCTGTCAACCACAGAGTTCTAACTATTTGTAATTTTAAATTTCAAAGTTATTATTATTTTGATAATAAGTATTTCATAACTGTGGACGAATGAATGAATTACTTTTAAGGAATTCATACAGAACGTGGTATTGCTTTCGTTATGTTGCGAATAGAATTCATGATGAAAATTTTTCTGTGATCTTAAATTTATTAAGCTGAGAAAGACTAAGTGAGAATAGCTATGTTGTTGTTACTAAAGAAGAGTTGTTCCTTTCCTACAAATGGTGCAGAAAGAACGCAAAAGAGCCCGAACGATGGTGTTGGTGACATTGCAGAAATTGTGCAACGGCATTCTTGGAGCGCGGATGAGAATAGACGGCCTTCTGAGGGAGCAAGAACGTCTGGCTAAGACTCTCTCGGTGTTTGTTTCCGCATTTACAGGCTAAAACGGGTTCTGACAGAGAGGTAGAAAATCCAGGTCGGAGTTTCTTTGGGATTAGCTTTTTGATCCTGGACCCCGCTACAGGCAGGATGCTGTAGGACTTCGGGAAGCGAAGAGCTTACAATCTTTGTTACGTTAAAAACTGCAGCAAGTTGAGTGCATAGCAACGCCAGCGCCTTTTCATCTCTGAATCTGGATTGTGTTGAACAAGGGCCAGGTAGGTGGTGGGTCTTCGTATGGTTACGTCTTATTCAGGTGTAAAATAAGATGAAGGGATGCTTTTTTTTTTCATCTTGAGAAGGGAGGATTTTTTCTGGCACTCTTTGTGTTTTCGCATCTGTTCCGGCCAACGGAATATCACATCTGTTTTTGAGCAGCGTTCGTGTTTTTGAGATTGTTCTACAGCGTGGGCGTTGGTGACGTGGCCATACGTCATTTTACTTCTCAAGCTTGCCTGCTAATAATGAAAAAAGTAACCAGAGTTGAAGAGCAAACAAATATGTTTTTTAAGTTTCATACTTTTAATTCCTCGTGTGTGAATAAAATGGGCAAAATACATCATAACTTTTGACAGTATTTAAAAATATTTTGAAAACCAAAATAAATTATAAACAATCGAAATTCCTACTAGAATGAGGTCCCACTTTGAACAGTTGAGTTATGTCATTTTGATAGTCCTTGATATATAGACAGTAATTTAGTTCCAGATATTGTGGAAATTATGAAATAAAATATTATACTACTCAAACTGGCTATTTAAAGAAAACATGATTTTACATGAAACAGAAAACTGTAACGTTGCAGTGAATCTTAGAAAACAGTTTGTTGTAAGAAATAAAAAGTACTTGTTCTCTTCTTTAATCTTAAAATAATTAACTAGTATAAAAAATAGCACTATTGGTTAGTGCATACATAACTGGATAACCTGCTCTAATAATAATTTAATTAATATTAATTTTAATTAAATCCTGTTAATAAACATAAAAACGTTTGTAGATATTTGTAAACACTGTACATCTTCACGCAATAAAACCGTGATAGCCAAATCATTGACGTCTATAAGTTTTAAGATTCAATTCACAAATGTTCTTTTTTGTGAGTGAGTAAACAGTTGAACTTTTTGTTTTTCAGTCAGTGTGCAGTATTTAAAGAAAATTATATAGCAAAAAACCAATTACTGAGACCTTCACTATGACATTTGACAGTTGCTAGGTTTACCGGAAACTATCATATTGTTTATTCTGACAATAAGCCTGTAATTTCAGTGGGGAAATTAAGTTTGCTTTTTGATACGTGTGAAATGTTTTCTATGTACTAAATTACTTAAGGAGACTCACCATATCTGTTAGTTATTAAAATGTGAGATCTCTTGACCGTATACGGCGAAGAGTATCTACAAATATTAAATTTTACAAACAATATCAAAATACATTTTACGTAAATAAATATTAATAGAAATTTTAATCATAGCTTTCCATCCATACTCGACTTAAGGTGGATTACTAGGTGTTCTCCGTGCCATGCTAAACGCTGCTTGAATAGTGCGGCGTTGCCAGATAGTGTCGACTGTTTAGTGGTACCAGATAATAAAGGAAGTAATTATGGAATTCTGCTTGGATGCTTACTGATGAAATTAGTTTTCGATCCTTACCGAAATTCACTGCTAAGTTCCGCTTCTCGAACTGCAACGCTGCAATCCTGGAATTTTCTTATTGTGACTATCACAGTAAACGTACAAATTTGGCAACAATGCATTATGGCGTTCTCAGCAAATTTCTTCTCAAAATTATTTCCTTAAATGTAAATTAATATTTAAATAAAATGTAAGAGGCACCCCGTAAATACAGGACTGTACATCAGTCAACCGTTCCCATATTATCTAACACTGAAAGAAATTTTGAGTGAAGGCAATTTTAATTTTTATCAATATTCGAGACGAGACCGAGGCTTTCGAGACTGACCAAAGTCTCCTCTCGGTCTCGTTTCGATTTATAAAGGCCGGTCTCGGTCTCGTCTCGGTATGTAGTAGCCCGTTACGGTCTCGGTACCATCCCTAAACTGTCTGCTCCAAACTGTAAAGAATGGGAGTGGTTCTGCCACAATATGGGCAGTGATATCGTGGTTTTCCGCAGGTCCCATCATAGTGTAACACTGTACTTTGGTCCTAGTTCGGTTGCGCCATTTCTTGTAACACTGTGGTTCCTGTATTGGAAGCCAAGTTTTGTAATGATAATGCTATTGTCTCGGGCGCTAAGTTTTGCAACGATTGAAAATAACTAATAATTAAAGGAAAATTTCTGCTCGGGCTGCCAAATAGAATTACTGCGTGATATTACGAATAAGCAGATCTTACGTATTTGGGCGACGAAGAATATGAAACGTATTGTTTTCGGAATTCGATTCCTTATCTCTAATTTGCATATTTAATCTGAACTAGAACGAATAATTAAGGCACTCACGGATGAGCCTAATATGCATCAGAAAAATGAATACCTGACCTTGTACTTGAAAAGTGAATGGTATTGATGAGTGGCAACTCATCTGCCTATTACACAAATAAAAAAAATGAATGAGAGTTTGGAGAATTGAAGTTGACTCCACGGGGCTCGAACTTCAGTTCTCCAAGGTAAAGATACAGTTTTGCTAAGATGGTTAGGAATTAAAAAAAATGATATATATAACGAAAGATGACCTAAGTCTAATCGATCCTGTTTTCCCCATAACGGTGTCTCCAAGGCGCTAGGAAAACAGGTGCGTAGTTAATAGTTAAGTGATTTAAACATGCGGAGCAAAAATCTCACAAGCTGCAAAGCTGAAAGAAAGATTTTTCGCTAATGGCTTGTTCAGTTGGCTACACTGACTATCACTCTGTCACCGAAGTGTGTGGAGATAGCAAAAATAGTTAAAAAAAAAAAGCAACAAATAAGGAAAGTTTAATTTAAAGTTAAAAAAAATGAGTTAATTTAGATAAAAAATTTCTGATGGTCAATGTAACCGTATTTCAACTTTTTCAGTTCTTCTAGGTATGCTAATACCGGTTAAAGAAATAGGCATATCTTTGAAATAATAACCACATAAATGCTTTGGTTCTAACGTCAAATAGACTTTTAATAAATTTAACGAGAAATAAGGTGATATCTACAAAAATCAACAAGAAAGTTAATTTGGATTTACAAAAAAAATGAATTAATTGACTTTACTGAAAATGAATCAGACTTTTGACTGTTTTGACCAAATAATATGATTTCTCTTAACACATTCTTCACTGCACAACGTAATATTCAAATTATTCAATCTTGACTGTAAAATTTAGCAACAATCTATTTCTACTCAACTAAACTGACAATATTCGATTCTTTATAATTACTATGACGTAGTTATACAAACAAAAATTTATATTAAACTGAATATTAATTAGCAAAATGATTTATTGTTTTCCCCATAGACATAAACGACTATTAAGTAATTTGCCCACAGTTACTCCTCTTTTTATTAATAAAAGAAATGGAAATAAGTTTAAGAATCGGATTGCGGAATGAAAGAATTAATGGTTTATGTTGCTTGCAAGACTTACTGGAGAAATAGTTTAGAAGCGATAGTATGCTTTTGAGAAAATTTAGTGTACTGTTTCTAATGAACGCTAATGAATTTTCAATATTAAAAGATTTGCATAAACAAAACATAGCTTTGTACACATACTATATCAGTTGGTAAATAATACAATTCACAATAAAAATCGTTACACAACACTAACTACACAAATATTTCATATTCAAATACACTACACAGAAATATATATATATATAGTACTACCATTATTATAGTTTGGCCAATTGATCAAAATAATTGCATTGTCGACGCTTTCTGATTTTCTCACTGATTCCTTATTTTGCGAATACACGTTTCTCCATAGCTATGGACCCTATCTGCGTTCGTTGCTCAGATAGGTACCTCCGAAGGGATTTACTCGAGTATCTTAAATTTGTTTACCTTATTTACGAGACTCTAACGATATTACGGGATAAGAGTGTTTACACTTATTTGTCTGAAACTTACTCAACATAGCACGTCTTTGTAAGCTTTATATTGATTGTTTCTTTCAAGAATGATTATAATAAAAATTGGCAAGTTACAATAAAATAGTATTAAGCCTGTTTACAGCTCTGACACATATTTCCCTAACACAACCTATACAAATGTTAAAATTTGAAAAACTAGACTTTGACGCTAAATCATAGTTTACTCAAAACAGAAATTACATTACATTCACACATCTTAAACGCGATTTATGTTTAAAAGAGAAATAATTCATACTTGATATAAATAAATACTGGATTGCATATAAATGATTATAATGACGGCTTCAAGGATCTAAATATTGACACATTACGATTACAAATAAATGCATGATTGAAGATCAAATCAAAGTATACAAATTTCACTAGTAAAATAATCAAAAATTTTATGGTACTTATTCAAGAATGAAATTAACAGTTCCTATATCAGTGAATTAATTTTGGAAATGCAACCAAGGCATTAGGCTATTTGTTTACTTCTTTTAAAAAGAATTTAAAAAAATGCTCTAAATGTTTACGGACAGTTCCGTATGAATAAACAATGTCCCGAAGTTTCTAGAAAAAGGTGAGTATGGAGATCACGAATCACGGAAATATTGGCCATAGTCCTTCTTCAATAAAGAAAATAGCAGAATACTTTGTCCTACCTTAATAAGTCCTTCCGCTTATATTTCCACACTTCAGAAGAAAACTGCACTGTACTTAACTGACCGTCACAATGCTTCCTAATGTCCCTTCTCAGACCCCGCTGTCCTCTGGATTCAACTCCCGGAGAAGAGGTCCTCGTTTGTCTGAAGCGTCTGGGTCTTCCTGTGGCAAGGCATCTGTCTCGAGTATTGGGGATCGAACCCGTGTCTCCGTCCTTCATCTCCATGTTGTTGAAATGCAACGATGCGTCACTTATCAAATCCATCTGCACTTAAATTTCACTCGCACAGTTTATATATATATCCGCCATACATCGCACTACTTTTCCTGTCTTTGCACTTTATGCGGGAAATCAACGTATATAGAATCACAGACTCACTTCAACATCACCATTTATGTAGCGTTACCGTAAGATGATAAGAATTATCTGTCGATGTTTTAAATATTTGTATAAATAATCTTGTAACGACGAAGTTGCTGTGGATAACGCGTGATTTAAGTAACTGGCTGCTAACGGGTGTCTAGCTAGCCATTTTTCTGAAATTTAAACACTTAAATATATATATATATATATGTACATATGAGTTGACGTACGCTTATGAATCGCGTGTTGGTGATGTTTTCACGATGAAGTGTCGACTTAGAGAGTAACCTCTCTTCCGTGTAGGCGTTCTCCCAGCTTTCTTTATTTTTTAAAAAAAAATAGACGCTTCATTCTTCTCTTTGTGAATTTTGAATTTCGGATTCTGATTCGCCGCTTTAAGTTCGTGACACCATTTCCCAAAAATCGGTTGATAATTTGGCTTGGGTTTCTAGCGTCTGTTCTGGGCTCGTACGTGATGTTAAAGAGTTTCATAAGCACTTGCGAAGATTGTAGATAAAAAATTTTGGTTCCTGTGTGTCTGTGACGTGATATTTGCGATATCGAGGTACTTAGGTAGTGCGACAGTATGGCTGGAGTAACAATAGCAAATTCCATTACCGTTTACTGGCGAGGTAGAAAAGTGGGTGGTCAATTAGTGCGGTTACCGTCTTATGTTTTTTTTTCTTTCTGAAAAGCAGAGAAACTTCTTTACCTGGGACAAATGAAAGAGGTTGCTTGGTTGCTAAATGAAACAAAATAAAATTTTCCTTGACTTTTTAAAATAAATTGAATTTACATATAGATATGTTTTAATTTGAATATATGAACAATTAATTAAGTGTGTGAGCGTAATTGTCACAATAGCCCTGCATGGAATGATGAATGCTAAGGTATATGAGGCCATTTTGGGGGACCAGGTTCTACCCATGGTCCAAATATTGTTTCCTGATGGTGATGGCATCTACCAAGATGATTTGGCACCCTGTCACGCTGCAAAAACGGTGAAATCATGGTTTGAGGAGCATGACCAGAAGCTATCACATCTCCCCTGGGTCCCACAATCACCAGATCTGGACATCATCGAGCCATTGTGGTGTGAGTTAGAAAGGCGTGTTCGGTCTCATTACCCTCCACCAACATCCCTTAAGGAACTGGAGCATGTTTTGGAGGAACAATGATACAAAATTCCACACACAACGATTCAGGAGCTGTATACGTCCATTCCACGTCTGATCCAAGCTGTTTTGGACGCAAAAGGAGGACTCACACCATACTAGGTATGATTTTCACACTTTTGCAAACGTTTTAGATATTTTTGTCCAACCCCTGTATTTATATACGGTGATAAAAAGCAGTGTTGTCAACAACTTCTGAAGTAAATAGGCAAGATGGTCTTCAGAAATAAGCTTTTTTGCGCAAAAAATTGCTAGATTTTGAACTGCTAACCTATAGCCCATATTGTAGATTTTAAACTCCCTTTTTGTGTGTATGATTGAAGTCAGCTATAGTAAAATTTGAAATGTTGAATTTTATTCGCTGAAGACTAACAAGCAACATACATGATTAAATTACAATAAAATCAATCAACTCATCTGATTTGTGAAAATCAACAGCCATATTATCAATTTAATTGAAATAACTCATCATCGATGACATCGCAGCTGGAACAGGATGCACCATCGTTGGATTGTGGATTGGTTGTGTTTATGGAGCCTGCCATTGTCCGAGTTTTCAGTAGTACTTCTTTCGGCAGGTCATAGTTCTTATAAACACTTCTTATTTCTCCGTACATCCACATGAATCATCATGATTGCAGTGAGAGTTTTGAAGCTAATTAGATATCCTATTTGTTCCCTTAAAAAACAAAGACAATCTTTGTAGCTTGAAGAAACGAACAGCTTACTAAATTTGTATTAGAAAACTTTCATTCTTGTAATGAAATGTGAAAATTAAAATAATTAGAAATAGCAAATAATGGGAACATTACGGGAGCGACATTGAAATTCTGAGTCGATGAATATTATTAAATAGTTGTAAATCTGTGGGTGGGGAGAGAGAAGAAGAATTTTAAAAAAGTTTGTTGCGTAGTAAAATATCCATGTCTAGAGAAATCAATTAATAGATGATACAGAATGAAAAATAGGCTAATTTTTTTAAAAAAATAATTCTTTATTTTGAAAGAAAAAGAATTTTTACAATTAATTTAACGGCTAATAAAAAAGGCAAAAGAGTTTCATGAAATAACCTATATTTAAGACTATAAGCATTTCCTAAATTTGCAAGGCTAAATACCTCTCCAAATAGCCTACATTTAGCCAAAAATAGGCTAAATTGGCATCACTGAAGAAAGTGACAGCTCAATATAGCTAATTCAATAGATCCCCTAGTACGTAGGTTCCAAATATGTAAGTGTATTATCTATTGAATTTAATTAAATACATTTAATATAAAATTTCATATAAATTTCGAAAAAAAAATACTAAATAATTCTTTTTCAGTTCGTTTTGGTAATGCTCTTCGAGCATTCTCACCTGTTTCTTTGTGGTTTTCTGTTCAAAGAAAAAAGCCAATGAAAAGGGCTTTGCTGCGTCAGCGAAAAGGGCATTATTGTGTCTGCTAGTGAAAAAGAGATTTTTTTTCTTTCACCACCAATTTGTAACTGCAGAATATCATAAATGCTGTAGGCAAAACAAGAAAAAGGTAGAAGTTGATTCTTGTTAATCTTTTCTTAATCAATATTCCTTAGTATTAGAAAGAAGAAAAGACATTTTAGAAACTGTCGATTTTTGTGCAATTAAAAAATAACTTGTGAACTTTTTGGGCGAAATGTTCCCTCAATTAATTTCAAAGCAGCTAACTAACATTAAGATAGAAATGAAAGTACGCTGGAATTATTGCGCTCCAAAAGGTTAATTTTGGGGCCATTTCCGTGGCAATTAAAACACAGTTCATGTAGCTTTCTTAACTCCACGGGGAAACAAATAACCAATACATATTCACGCCTGATAATCAATACGTACACATGCATAAAGAAATCGATTGTACAAATAATAATAATTAATAATTTAGATCAACTTTGTCTAAAAGAAATCGATTAAATATAAGTGTCACTGTTAATATTAAACAAATTGAAAATAGTTCGGAAAATGTATCGGTATCCATTTGCCGATAATGATACTCCCAAATGTGGCCGATATCACCGATTCCGATATATCGCTACATCCCTAGTGGAAAATTTATCAACCTCATTCATCCGATTCCGGAAGCGTTCAGGCTCTTGGAAATAAATACACAGACGTAGAAAATACAGTAGACTTTCGGTTACACGATCTAGTTTCAAAAAAAAAAAAAAAAAAAACTCCGTAATAAAATGAGGAACAGTTTTTTTAAGGAGGGAATTAAAAATGAGCGCCTTCTCTCCTCGTCATCCATATCTCTGATGCAAAATTCGGAGTGGCAGAAATGTTGCTGAGTATCCTGTTATTATATGCATGATATTTCTAGTACTACGTGCATAGGTATTTCTGTTACTTTCCATTGTTGCTGACTTTGACTTCGCTGTGGTCTTTAAATATATTATTTCCATCATTACCATAGCAACGAAAGTTCGATCTGTTAGAATGATTGTGTTATATGTTGTAGGAACACCGCTGATTAGCTGTTGAGAATACAGATTATCGTATTATTATGTGGAATATTATACACAGGAGTTTCTGACACTTTTGTGGTTGTTATTTTGTCTTTGTTGCAGCCTTTAGATGTATTGTTTGTATCGTTAGCGTGGTAACGACAGTTGGTCAGTTATCAAGGATTCTGTGAATGATATGTAATTAAATATAGGGTAAACGATGCGAATATCACCACCAATTTGAAATATTGGAAATAATTCATATATTTTCAATAACAAAAGAAAAATAAATACATCAATTACCTAGAACCTTGTTCTAAAATGACCACTAGCTACCAGTAGATAAAGTTAGCTATCAGTAGGTAAAGGGCGACATTACAAGCATCTGAACATAATACCGCCACTTACAAATCTTACGATTTACAAAATGGAAACATACATTTGAGTGATAGGTTTTCAATCCAGTATTAGAAGAGATCATAATGGGAAACGCAATAAAGACGTTTATAAAGTACTGTCTGTATTAAGAGGTCAGAAAATATAAATAAGAGCGGAGTTTGGTATAAAAAAAAAATTAATGCTACGGGTGGAGCAGGAAGCGATTAGTTACAGAACTCAGGCTGTTTTGTTATCCGCACGTGCTTTTCCGCTACATTAGGTCCGATAGTCGTGAGCCTACTGTAGCACGTTTTATTAGCTTTGCTTCAGTCAGTCACCCTGTGAAGTGTTGTTAGCCAATCTCCAAATTAACCTTTCGCGAGCTGTGAATTTTATGGCTGTAGGCGGCAAAAAAGATATTTAAAACAAATGTTCTAAGTGAACTAAGAAATAAATAAATAAAACGCAGTATTGCATAAAATCAAGTATAACCTTGTTGTCCAACTACATTTTGTCTATTTTTAGGGCCAATTAGGGATTTGAAAAAAGTTTGAGACAAAAGCTTATTATTCGTGCGCACATTCCGAACCTCGATTTAAAAAATAATAATAAAGAAAAAAAACACATTTCAGTAAAAGCAATCTACTTCCGTTCTGAGTAGACCACTGTCATTATTAAAGTTTAAAATACATGAATGGATACAAGCAGCAAGGAAGCTTCAATGAATTTCTTTACAGAGGAAATACCCTATCTATACTTCAGAGTGGAGTGGATGCATCTCGGTGCTAATTCATGTCCTTCATAAATTGAATATAAAATACAATTGGTATTGTGTCACGTGCGTTTCCGTTATCTCACTGTCTTGCCGCAACTATTATGTATCCGCAATATATTATGTTGTTGATAGATGCTAACTTTGTAATGTACAAAAGATGATAAACTGTCTTGTAAATAAAATTAGCTTTTGGACCTTTATTTTGTAGCAGTAAGAAGTTTTGTATCTTTTCGAAAAAAGTCACACATTTAAGACTTACTGTAGAATAATGAAGTGTTGTTAAAAAGACAGTGTATAAAACTACACAAGAAAAGCTCTATTATTTTTTTTTAAAAAAGTATATACATTTGAAAATCAATGGGAAAGAATGTGAAAGAAAAACACATATCCGACAAATACGAGTATTTTAATATGCTTAAAAGTAACACTACAAAAAAGCCATAATTGTAGTGTTATATACTTTTTACAGCAGTCATCTGGTGAGTGCTTTCGTCTTGTGGAATTCGTTAAGCCGACGCGCTGTTAAGAAAACGGCCAGTCTGAGTTAGAAGCGAATGAGCTGTATATATCCTTTCAGTGGACATTAGAGTCTCGTTCGGGGCTCTTTTGTCTGATTTGTGAGCTGTGTTTGCGAAGACTTGAGTGGAGCAAAGCTAATGTTAGGAGCTGAAGATTTCGCATAAAATAGTGGCGAGACAAATAAAACTTCGCCCAAAGATGTTTGCTGGTGTTGAAACGAGGAAGAGTTAGAACTAACTCTTTGCCATTGTCGCTGTATAAATTATCTATTCATTTATTTTAGTTGTGTTCGGGAGTTTTGATCTGTCCCTACCTTTTTTGGCAGTAGTTTCAATTCAATTCATAGTTTCTTTTGTTTATTTACTCGTACTTGATTATGTTCAGTAAAGAAAATTTGATTAAATTATACTTAGAACACTTACTAATATTGACTAATACTCAGCAAATATATCGCGTACATTTATACGGAGACTAATAATTTCCACTGCGCGTTAGGAACCGCGCTAATATAAGTCATGCCAAAAGTATGCTGTAAAAATTGTATGTAGAGGAGGAAGAATTAAAAAGTTCGTGTGAAAAAAAGATATATTGGTTACCTAATGACGGCGTTCAAGACACGGTTCTTTTCTTGCGATAAATAACTACCTTTCAAACTAATGCTCAGATCTGTTAAATATATATATTTAACAATCACCAGATACAGCTCCGAGGCCATTTTACACTGGATATCCAACAACAACAATAACAATGGAAAGGATTTGGGAAGGTATCGGCCAGGGCCTATTTAGTAGGTACCATCCCGTCATTTGTCTGGTAGGACTGAGGGAAACCCTGGAAAACCTCAGTCAGGATGGTCGGCAGCGGGATTCAAACCTACGACCTCCCGAATGCGAAGCCAATGCTCTACCACTTGAGCTACTTCGCTCGGTAAAGATTTTTTACCCAACATTCACAACAAGATTAATGTATCACTTCGTGTACGTACAAGACGAGAAATGTCTCGTCTCGAAAACCAATGTCGAGACATGAAATTCGAGATGAGATCAGATCGCGCGGATCTCGTGTACAAAATTAGTTCACCCAAGTTACATCTCAAACACTATTCTAGTTACCTGATCCATAGTATGAAAACTATAAAATGTGGTTATAAAAACACAATGAAGAGTATTTGTCAATATTTAAAGATACGAAGTCATTACACAATATACTCCAATAGTAAATCTGATTTAACTCATTAGTCGTGAAGCTTCTTGGAAGTAATTTCTGTGTACAGTTTTGTTATTTTAGGCTAAGGTTATAATACTCTAAACAACACCGGATTCTACCTGAAATTTCGATTGTTGTAGTAGATTTGAGACGCCATCCGAAAACTCTAATCACATGTACAAGGAACACTTAAAGTAGTATATTTCACCAATATTTTTATGATAAAACATACTTCATTCTTCATACAACTTCAACACTTGGTATTTAAGAGTTTTAGTTGTTAAAAATAAACTGACATTTCTTTACCAGTCTTGTATTTGAAATTCTGTTGCCCTTTCAATAATGATGGCAGTCTTTGAAGCATTTTCCCTGTAAACTGAAAGTTGCCGGCTTTTCGAGAAGTGCGATATTAACTAGTTAACCCTTTTAAATTATGATGGCACAACACTTGTGCCATGGCGTCGACATTCGGAATTTGCTTTATAAGTTTCTAGTAAAGCTTTTTAGACTTTTTTTTTTTTTTTTTTTTGCGTTCATTCAAATATGGAAGCATCATAGAACATATTTTTATGGTCATTTTGCAGCCTCGTGTGCTCTGTCTGGGGGCTGTGGCGTCACAAACATGGACGATGGGTTTAAAAAAGGGTATATTTGAGAAGTTTTTTTCAAAAAATCATTGACACATTACTATTTACCCTTGAATCCTCGTTGGTTTCGTTATGAGACAGGCTTTCGAAATGTACCACTCAAATTTTCCTATCGTGTACCAGAAGCGGGAAAATCACGTCCAAAATGAAAATAGGGGATTTTTAAGAAAAATTTCCCTTTTCCCCATTTTTCTCTTCACAGGTACACGATAGCGAAATTTGAGTGGTATTATTTGAAAGGCTGCCTTACTCTAAAGAAAATGATGTATGACTCGCGTTGCTAGAGTCAACAGACGTGTGTCAAAAAATCTCGATTTCTTTTATTTTTCATTTTTTACACATTTTAAGTCAGTTACTTTAGTAAAGTATCTACAGTATTATCACTACTTATTCTAAAGTCATGATACGTACCTCGTTTTCTTTGGCATGAACCAGTCGTTCAAACGGAACCACTCGAATGTCTCTAGCATGTACTATAGTGGAAAAAAATTCGCAAAATGGGATTTTTTGACAATTTTCCCTTTTTCGCGAATTTTCTCCACTATAGTACATGCTAGAGACATGCGAGTGGTACCGTTTAAAAGACTGGTTTTCGCCAAACAAAACGGTGTATCAATCATGTCTCTACGATAATTAGGGATGAGTCAGGAAATTTATATAAAAATGGGTTATCTATTGCTCACATAGGGGAAAGCTGATATTGTTTGCACATGGGGCAATATTTTTTTCCTCTCTTATTTTTCAAGATATAACATTGAAACTTCGTAGTTATTACACATAGTATGTAGTATGTTTGAGATTTTTAGGTCTCTGTTGGTTGACACAGGAGTCGGCCAGAGAGGCCCAAAATCGGGGGAAGGGATTTTTTTTATAAAAATTTCCCTTTTCGCGAATTTCCTCCACTATGGTACATGCTAGAGACATGCGAGTGGTACCGTTTGAAAGACTGGTTCATAGCAAAGAAAACGAGGTACAATTCATGTTCCCACAATGAACAGTCTTGATGATGATGATGATAGTATAGAAATTCACTAAAAAGGTATTATCAAGGGAAAATATGTAAATCGACTGTAGCATCAAAACTATTCATCCCAGGGCTACTCTTTGTATCTCATTCTCTTCACCATAAAGCAGTTTTTTTTTTTTAAAGTAGCATTCGCATGATCGTATCCTATAACAAAGAGGAGATATTCGCGATAAGAAAAGGGATTTAAAAAAAGGAAAATCCTTTTTTCCCATTTTGAGCAGAAATTTCCCGCATTTGATACACTTTAAGGAAACTTTACGGACGCAGTTGGAAACACTGCTTCACTAGAAACAAAACGGGGTATGAACTAGTGGTGGGGACAAAAACCGGTTTTTCGGTTTTCTCCAAAACCGGTTCGGTTTTTCACCAGATCCAGTTTCGATTTTCTTCAAAACCGATTCCGGTTTTTTTTTTCAAAATTTGTTCTATTTCTGACCAGAATGGTGTTTCGTTGTTCTCCGGAAACCGAATCCATTTCCACAGAAATAGTCTTATGTGTTTTCGAAAAGTTTTCACCGAAACCAGTTTCGGTGAAAACTGAACCGGTTTTGGAGAAAACCGAAACCGGTTTCGGTGAAAAACTGAACCGGTTTTGGAGAAAACCGAAATGTCCGTTTTTCGGATTTCGGTTTTTATAGAAACCGGTTTTCGGTTTTTATAAAAACCGGTTTTGCCCATCCCTAGTATGAACCATGATCCTATGATAAATAGTCTTGACGCAATGGATGATTGACTGAAAGTCTACAAAGTATCTCAAAAAAGCCATAATTTAAAAGGGTTAAGCACATTTTATCCCTAATATGTCAGTTTAAAACTATGACATAACATTGTTTTGCGTAAGGGTTGATATATAATTATTATTATTATCATATTGAAACTCTGGTCCGTATATGCTGTGTGTGGCAGCATTTCAAATGCTTACCAGACCTCACGTGGCGAGAAACCTTACAATTGTGAGAATTAATAGTCAGAAAACTTGGACTTGTTCTTTACTTAAAATGTTTTGCTGTATTTGAATGTTTGATAAGTGTATATATGATGTTCGTTGCTGTACTTCTTTGAACACTTTTAAGTTCTTGACAATCGTATTGAGTCAGTTTTTTGCATGGCAGAGCAGGCTTCAGCAGCTTTTTTCTTCTTTTTTTAAAGCAATATTTAAGAGCAGATAAACAGAAGTGATGAAACATCTTGCAACTAAATTGAGTTACAAGTTGTGATGCTGTCGTTTGACAGATTAAAAACTCTTGACACGGTCATTAATTATGCAGTGAGATTACATCACATTAACACCGGTGCTTCACAAAACATTCGTTCAATACCAAGCGCCCACTGCTGAACAGGTGAGTACTATTTCGTAGACATAGCGTACAACAACGAAGGAATTGTTTTACCGTAATGAGCTTGATATTTACAATCGGGTTTCCCTGCCTCCACACGGCGTTTCATAGTCTCAGGTCTGGAGTTTTCTTTCGGGTGAAACGACTCGTTCTCAAATGTTATCTTCTTTGTTCCTCTGGGCAGACTGCCCTTGTCTTTTCAGATGGCTCGCTTGATATTCTCTCACCCTGGCAACAGATGAAAGGAGACGTTCTTTACTCCAGCATTCCTTTACTTGTGTATCTCCTCTGAGTGAGGACAAAATAGTAGATGAGAAAAGTACAAAGAAGATAGAGATATTTAGGTTGCTGCTGCATTTCCTTAATGATGTATGCATTCTTGAAATTCTCAAATGTTAAATCAGAATGAGAGATCAACCATTTCGTTTATATGAGGTTCGAAATTTACGGATGAGCACGAAGGATTTGCATACTAATTTATCAGCAAAACAGAAGTATAATTTACTTATTTTCAAAGTTGGTGGAATGTGGAAAATATTAGAATTCCGAAAATTATGAATTCAACACTAATATTTCGATTATGTTTACATGCCATCATTCCTCCCCCGTCCCTCGTCCAGGAGGGATAATAGAGGCTGAACCTGGACATAAATGTTACTATTCATCTCAGCAACCCCGGAAACTATTGATTCGACACTAATATCGGTCGTTTCCCATCATTTTTGTCACCCTCCCACTCCCCTAAGTATTCTAGGGGTCTTATTCCTAGGGACTGAGACATAAATTACATTAGAACTGTCACCAATCAACTCATTGAACCCGAAACTATGGATTCGACATTAATATCGGTTATTTTCCACTATTTTTATATGTCACCATTCCCCGAGGGGTGTTAATGGGGGCTGAACTTTGACGTAAATGGCATCTGGAGAGTCACTATTCATCTATGTGGATTCGACATTAATATCGGCCGTTTCTGATTTTTGTCATCCCTCCTAGTTCCCTTTTATGTGTTTCAGACTATAATTAATATATGTTTCCGGGTGGGGCCACTCGGTCGAAAAAGTTTAAAAAGCTTTTTCAGGTCAGCCATCCTGAATGAGGTTTTCCTCATTCACACCAGGCAAATGCCGGGGTGGTACCTAACTTATAGGTCCCGGGCCGCTTACTTCCTTCCCCATTCCTTTCTTCCTTCCCTTTCCCCGGATAGAGTGCTTGCCGAAGGATGTCATCTCTCACACGTGACGGGCTAAATGGCCATTGATGCCGGAAACCCAGAAATCTAAATCCTCAATTAATATATGTAACAAATTTGGTTAAAATTACTCCAGATGTTTCAGAATGATACTGGATCATACATAAAAACATTTATATAAAGATTAGCAATTGCTTCAATTGTAATAAGTTTTCTATCACACAAAAATGAAACAAATACAATGTAACCAAAAATGTTCTTGTCGTTCTAGAGCAGTGATAAACAAAGTGCAATATAATGGACAATACGTACTTCATATTTCAAAGTAATAGTTCCATCATCATCCAACGTTCTTGTAGCTGCACAATACCATGGTGGTAAAACGCAGCGGTCGTGGATGCAAAGAAGTTTGTGAGTACGTTTCGTAGGTCTTCTTTGTTTGTGAAGGATCTCCTATGGAAGTGGTTGTCGAGGGAATAAAACAAATAGTAATATGTTGGCGCAAGGTCTGGTGAACATGGTACATGGCACAGTCTCTCCCAGCCAATTTCCATTCGATTTCTTAGCCTGCGACATCATTATCCTCTGCTTCTCACGTTTCATATATTTCATTACAGATACAAATTTAAGGCACTCGGAGACACGTTATCAGCGGCACGTAAATACAGTGGGTTTGCACGGGTATCGAGAATTGAACCAGGGCTAATCCACGCCAAATCGTACAGCGAAAATGCAATTTTACACCCGACCATTTCCGATTGCAATGAAATTTGGTATACAGTATCTTTAGACAAATATAAGAACCCGTATTTTTTATTTTGCCCATATTAGCTCTGGTTTGGTTTTTACAGCCTTCGAAAGAGAACTCTGCCCGACGATTTTTTGTATGCTGCGATAAATGAACGGCACGTCACTCGGAACTTCAACTGAGCACCATAAGGCCACATTTGACCCAAATGTATTCAAAATCATCAGACTAAATGGAAATTGCATGAGGATTTTACAAATCAGGTCCAAAACGGCATAATGATATTTCCAAACCACGAAATTTAGTTTCAAAATGGCGGAATAGAATTTTTCGAAGGTACTTATTAAATTACGCTTAACTTTTTTCTCTAAGCGGGGAATTCAATGAGTAAATGCCGGTTAAATGAGTACATAATGCTCTATTAGGAGAATAAAAAATATCCGTGGGTTTTGGCTTGTAACAGCCTACAGAGCGCCAAAGTCAATTTATGACCTTAGATTTGAGAGTACGGGCAATACACCATAGATGTTACAAAATATTGCATTTCGTAAAAGAATCACGGCACTTGGTAACTGGGATAGTAGTTTCCAACAGAAACTATTTTCGTACGAGGCCCCATGAAAATATACCTTAAAAACCAAGATGGCGGCATTGCAAAATGGCGGCACATGGTAGCTAGTTTTGCGTCACACAAACACAAATTGACGTAGGACCATGTAACAATATAGGCAACGTAAATATTCATACGAACGCCATGAATACAAAATCACAATACCACAAAGACATTGAAAATTCAAGATGGCGACCTTTCCTAAATTATTGTTTTGGGATTTATGTGGTGCAAGTTCCAAAAGAAATGTTCACTGTATTTAGCAAAAAAGCATACTGGTTGAGAAAGCATACTTACCTAAGTTATTTTAGAACGAAATCCGACAAGAAAACTCCCGTAGGATCCAAGATGGCGGCCTCTGCAAATGTCAGCATGTAAGTATGTGGGATTTACGGGATTTATGTGCTGCAAATTCCAAAAGAAATTTTCACTGTATTTAGCAAAAAAGCATACCGCTTGAGAAAGCATACTTACCCAAGTTATTTTAGAACGAAATCCGACAAGAAAACTCCCGTATCATCCAAGATGGCGGCCTCTGCAAATGTCAGCATGTAGGTAATGGTTTCCTTATATCTACACTACAAATCCCAGAAGAGGCATATAACTTCTGCAGAGGAAAATATGTATTCACATTAATATTTAAATGTAACACCTTCAGACGATATACTTTAGGTTTCAAGATGGCGGCTGTTTCGAAACTGTATGTTTAGTAATTTGTCACAACATCCTATGTGTACGTAAGTTGAAGTGAATAGAACATCAAACAATCATAGGTCTACATGAAGTACCTAACTTGAAATACTTAACTTTGAGTTATGCTGAGGGTACATTTAATTTCGTTTAGTCCATGTAACAATATAGGCAACGTAAATATTCATACGAACGCTATGAATACAAAATCATCAGACCACAAAGACATTGATAATTCAAGATGGCGACACTGTTTGGGATCGGATGCACTGTGTATTGCAATACAAGCGCTCATTGCTATTCGATTTTAGAGTGTCAGCTGACAGTAACGCCATTACATTGCTACTCATTTCAGCATAAGTTCTCCATTAATACCCTATTGACCACGGTAAACTACAAATTATCGTTGTTAGCTCTACCAGATCATTCACGAGCCGCCACTGCTGCCTAACCACGTACAAAACACTCAATTATCCAAACAAACATTCAATTATCCCGGCAAGTCTGCTTGTGATGGTATAGGCGGAACTGTCAAAAGAAGTGTAACGCGTGCAAACTTCCAGAGACCTTACGAAGAACAAATATGTTCAGCGCAGCAAATGTCACAGTTTTGCAGTGAACACTTTGCACCTAAAGTGACCATCCAGTTTATCAAGAAACAGGATGTTACTGTCGTGGCAGCTAATCTAAACTTGCGTTTTTCGAAACATAAAACTGTACCAGGAACCCGTTCCTACCATTATTTCAAGGCAGTCTCCAAAACGGAAATTACTGTAAAGAGGATGAGCAACGATGAAAGTTTTTCTCTGAGGTACAGCTTTTCACAGGTAAACAAATTCAGAGAACTTCAACTTAGTTCCTACGTTAGTTGTGTATACGAAGAACAGTGTTATATTGGGATGATATTAGAACTTGACGACGACAGTAACGGTGTATGGATCAAATTTATGCATCCACATTGGCCTTCAAGGAGGTTGTACTGGCCAGAGGATAAAAACCGCGGCAGAGAAGACAAGTGCTGGGTTCCACTTGCGAATATTCTATGTGCGATGGAAGTTCCTGACGTTATCAAGCAGTTCGGAAGGCTGCAATACAAACTCACTGCAAAGAGTGTTAAGGACATTCAGGCAACATGGACTAAACGAAATTAAATGTACTCTCAGCATAACTCAAAGTTAAGTATTTCAAGTTAGGTACTTCATGTATGATTGTTTGACGTTCTATTCACTTCAACTTACGTACACATAGGATATTGTGACAAACTACTAAACATACAGTTTCGAAACAGCCGCCATCTTGAAACCTAAGGTGTATCGTCTGAAGGTGTTACATTTAAATATTAATGTGAATACATATTTTCCGCTGCAGAAGCTGTATGCCTCTTCTTGGATTTGTAGTGTAGATATAAGGAAACCATTACTTACATGCTGACATTTGCAGAGACCGCCATCTTGGATCCTACGGGAGTTTTCTTGTCGGATTTCGTTCTAAAATAACTTAGGTAAGTATGCTTTCTCAACCGGTATGCTTTTTTGCTAAATACAGTGAACATTTCTTTTGGAACTTGCAGTACATTGATCCCAAAACAATAATTTAGGAAAGGTCGCCATCTTGAATTCTCAACGTCTTTCTGGTATGGTGATTTTGTATTCATAGCGTTCGTATGAACATTTACTTTGCCTATATTGTTACATGGCCCTACGTCAATTTGTATTTGTGTGACGCAAAACTAGCTACCATGTGCCGCCATTTTGCAATGCCGCCATCTTGGTTTTTAAGGTATATTTTCATGGGACCTCGTACGAAAATAGTTTCTGTTGGAAACTACTATCCCAGTTACCAAGTGCCGTGATTCTTTTACGAAATGCAATATTTTGTAACATCTATGGTGTATTGCCCGTACTCTCAAATCTAAGGTCATAAATTGACTTTGGCGCTCTGTAGGCTGTTACAAGCCAAAACCCACGGATATTTTTTATTCTCCTAATAGAGCATTATGTACTCATTTAACCGGCATTTACTCATTGAATTCCCCGCTTAGAGAAAAAAGTTATGCGTAATTTAATAAGTACCTTCGAAAAATTCTATTCCGCCATTTTGAAACTAAATTTCATGGTTTGGAAATATCATTATGCCGTTTTGGACCTGATTTGTAAAATCCTCATGCAATTTCCATTTAGTCTGATGAATTTGAATACATTTGGGTCAAATGTGGCCTTATGGTGCTCAGTTGAAGTTCCGAGTGACGTGCCGTTCATTTATCGCAGCATACACAAAATCGTCGGGCAGAGTTTCTTTCGAAGGCTGTAAAAACCAAACCAGAGCTAATATGGGCAAAATAAAAAATACGGGTTCTTATATTTGTCTAAAGATACTGTATACAAAATTTCATTGCAATCGAAGATGGTCGGGTGACACCCCTGTACGATTCGGCGTGGAATGACCCACCACTTACTAATTCTTAGCCGTTACTTAACCTAGGTAATGTGAATATTTCAGCGTCGTTTAGGAACGGAATGTTGTCAGTTCTTACAAGCATGTGGTAAAGTTCATGAGTGAAAAAAAAAAAAAAATGAAATAATGGACCAGTTTTGTGACTGAGGTAATCTATAAAGTGGTGGAGCTAGTGTAATTGTATGGCTGTTCCCTATCGGAACTCACGAATGATACCGGAACCTGTTTCTTTAGGTAAGGTGCAGTACTGCCTAAGGAGAGGATTATAACGCCCTGAACACAATGAGTACATTTTAGGAGAGATGTGTGATATTAAAAGTAAATTAAACAAATTAAAAATAATAACAGTAAATTTTATAATGAGAGTTGTTTAAAATTAAGAAATATATTTTACTATTGGACAGTGAAAACTAACTACAGCTATGCATATAGGGAACACGAGGAATAGTTTCTGAAAAATACCGCATAATACCGTATATGTCACCGTATGGGTAGTTAAAGTATTAAAAAGGTAATAGGCAACATAATTCTGAGGAATAGGGAAGTGATCATATCTGTGTGACTGAGCGTGGAGGAACAAATAATTTACAGTAAAATTAATACAGCGAATATAATTTTCCTGAGAATGAGTTCTTGCAGTGTATCTGATATTCCTTCCCTGGAAATATCTCGATATTTAAGGTTAACCGAAATATTCAAAAGAAAATTGACAAAAGTAAAATAACCTTTCCCAAGGAGAAGGTTTTCGAGTGAACAACAAATCTTTGAATCTTATAATTTCGTATAGAAATACAGTACAAATTCCGCATACGAGTAACGATATAAATGTGTCTAATTTAAGTGGGGATTACCCTGTATGAAAGTATTTTTGTACTTCATGTTCCCTCCATTGGAATTGTATGCTTACTATGATACTCTATCCAAAGTGTAACATCAGGTTTGCTTTTTCTTTTTGAAGAGGAGGAATATCGGTAGAACTTGGAAAAGGTATTATGGACCGTCAGGGAATGAGTACGGTACTGATAAAGATGCACAGAGTTTTAATTGCAAATCATTAGCCTGTCATATTTAACTTCAGGAATTGTTTCAAAAGATTATGCAACTTTCATCTTGAATGGATGACAGTACTAGTTCAATATATTCAATAATTTTGGCTGTAGCTTGATGGATTTGAATTCCATGAAATACATGTGAAGCGCTGCAGACGTAGTCGTTACATATAGCGATACCCAACCCCTTCAGCACCCCTTCACAATTGAGTTCTTAACAGCGTTTAAATGTGTACGGACGTATATACCTACGCAGATATTCCTAGTAGTTATTATATATGTGGATAGATATTGTGTGTGACTACGAGCCGCACTAGGAAGGAAAGTAGGAACGCATAATCTCCTGAATGTAGTGCTATGTCGTCAGCGACAGTGACAGCCAATAATTGCAGAGGGATAATATTTCGCACCATAATGGTACTTACTATCCATGGGAGTGTTTTCCAGTGAGTACGTCCAAATCTGTGTATTGCCCAGTGATACTGATATGATTTATTGTCATCTGTATCAAAACAAAGCCAGGATTTGGTCAACTAAGATAGCACATCGCTGTTCACAACACTTACATTGTCTGGTCAGCATACCAATACAAACGCAATTGTTGATTGTTGATGTCTTGCCAAATAGTGTAACGAATACCGAAAATGCAAATATCTCTGCAAGTCGCCACGTAATTTGCATTCGTACAGATAGACATAAATGCCGAATGCTCGTTACAGTCGAGTGTAGACTGTTCACAGAGGTGCCTGCTAACATTGACACGATCTTTTCTGGTCGCTTGCATGAATTGTCCAGTTTGGCTATTCACATGATCATGATACCTGCAACATTAATGTTACTTGATGGGATCCTCAGCGATCAAGTTAAGTCCGACCACAATCGAGAGCACGACAACTAGTACAGTGATATTTACATTACTGTTCTCCATAATATATTTTAACGAGAAATTTCAAAAGGATTCCAATTTATGTTACAAGTAAAACGTGCAAAACAACAAATTCTAATAAGAGTAGATTATGTATAGTGAATGTATGGGAAGTGCAGGTAATAGCACTCAAGTCAGATGACCTGTTTGACAAAGTGAGCTTAATAAAAATAAAAGAATTCATCAAATTGTAATTAATTGCAAGCTGTTACCTATGTATGTATAGTTGTATTCGTAATTTTTTTGGAAACGTTTCGTACTATTTAAGAATTGAGAACTGGTTGTAATTTGAAACTTCTTTATGTATTCATATAGTTGTATGCGTTGATGAAGAATATATTTATTGTATTTACGTAGGCACATATGTCTTATATCTGTACAGTTTCTACAGAAATGCGCAATATTTCTGCTGCTTATGCCATACTGATGGTTCTTATAACTGTCCTTGTAGAGGTCCTTAAAATTCATCTCGAGAGCGACAGGGAGAGGTGCCTCTAACCGCCAAAATCAACAAGGTAAGGAGTGAAGAACGCAAGGTATGAGGCCATCAGGAACAGCGCCAAATTTCATCTTCCTTCGAAAGTTTATATTTCAATACCTCCAACATTGAGAGAGGGAGGAGGAAAGCAGTGCCACAAATAATGTTCTAGAATTACCACACAAACAAAACACTGGCATAAAATAGGAAAGTAATGAACTTGTACTGTAAATGGTGTATTTAGTGTTACATACGAGAAAATATGGTATTTCATTGTCGGCTTCTCGTAATTTCTACGTGCTGGAAATAATAGCAGTCCCAATAAAAATCACAAGTTTATCACAAAATCAAACCTTACATTCGAAAAATAAGTAAATAAACAAATAAAATCCTTAGTTACCTATAACTGATAATAAACCATTAAGTACTGTGAATCAAGTGGTTTAACTGATTGTTTATAGTTAGTGATAGTTTCTATAGTTAGTGATAGTTTCCGCACATGGTATGTGTATCCCCGTGGTGTGATGCCTGCAAAGGGATTAAGAATGCACGTTAAATCTTAGAACTCGTTTTAACACTGAAAAGGGATGTTAAACTTGAAGTAATAATGTTCTATATTTGATATGCTTTTTGCTCATAACATTGTACGTATTTTTATTTTTATAATTGATGTAATTTTATTTACTATAGTCAAGGGTTTGTTTTAAAAGTTCAAGTCTTATCACGATTATCCTGGTTATTACTGCAACAGCTGCGTACTGGTTCATGCAACAACGTCCGAACATTTCATTACTAACTCTGTTCATTTACAACGGTGAGTCGTAAGTTCTACAAACTTGAACAGCAGATGCATATATACGCCGTGACTGATCGAAGACCAAGATCAAACTGGCCCAAGAAATGGTGTGGCAAGCACATTATTTGACACATAGGTCGCCAGTCCGTCAGTATCTTCAGCCACTTAGGTGGCATGACGACGAGTGTTCAACAATGATAAGTGAACTGGTATTGTATGAGTTCGAAGTCGGGTATAATGCTACAGCAACAACCCATAGCATTTGTCACGCGAAAGAAAGTGCAGTAAACCATAGCACTGCAACTCGTTGGTTCCAGAAATTTCGTGCTGGTTGTAGAAATATCGAACATCAGTCAAGACCCGGCCGCCCCAGGATAGCGGACTTAGGTCATGTGGCACGCCATTGAGGAAAATCCATCCACCAGTACATGACAATCATCAAACCATTTCGGCATGTCCTAGTCCACTGTAGTGCGACACCTTCACGAACTCGGGAAATCTATTAGGAGCTGCTGCATTGTACATGAGTTGAACTCAGTTCGGGCCTAATGTTCCTGAAACTGATTGTCACATGCGATCGAAAAGCGGGTGTTTTTCCGAAATCCGAATTCAAAAGCAGTGGTTGGGTAAGGTCCAGCTTCCAGAACGGTCGTCAATCAGGGCCGTTTCAAGCATTAAGGCATGCTGTGTGTGTGTGTGTGTGTGTGTGTGTGATGGAACTACAAAGAAACAATTTTTTGAATTTGTCTCTAACGGTTGTACCTTCAGTGTCACCTTTTATTCCGAATGGTTGAAGCGGATGTGTGTTGCATTATGCCAAAAATATCTTGCATTGTTGAACCGAAAGCGCACTCTGCTACTGTAGGATAAAGCAAAACCAAACTCGGCTCGAAAAGCCCAACCAAAAATTCAGGAACTTGATAGAATTGATGCCACGCCCAGCACATAGTCCTGACCTTACCCCTTCGGATTACTGTCTGTTTGGTCCATGGTATACTCCTGAAATCACGATACTTCACCAACCAGCAGGAGGTGGAAACAGCAGTGATAACTGACTTCTTTGTATCTAAGGTCAATATTTAATCTCGACGTGGAATCAAGGAACTGCCATGAAGCTGCTGCAAACAGTTCAACACGAGCGGCCATACTATGAGTGTTAACCTGCTTTCATTGTGCTGTATTGCATACAGGTGTGTTGTGTATCAGAATATTGCAAGACATGACTTACCCTTCTGGCTCAACTTTATCCACTTGGGATTACAATATGCTAATAATGAAGCCTAGGTGCTTCCTCCAGAACCCTAGGCTTACTTCAACTAAATATTGTCCACACAGGACCTCTGATCTTATATCAAAATAATAGCTAACTCTCAAATCTGTTTACATCAGGTATCACTTGTTTTCATGTATTTACTTACACAAGTTTATTCCACAGCAGTTCCTTAAGTATGTGTCCCATTTATGTAACACTTCCCGCTCTATCCTTTACTATCTTATCAGCAATAATCTAGTTCAGTTTCTCATTGGAGTTCTAATTATAAAAGGTGAACATGTCAATCTGTGCATCACATACGAAGATTTGTAATGTTAGTTGTAGAAACCAACGGGGCACAATGAGAATCATTATAATAAACGGCAGACTTCTTAGATACATCACGCTAATTCCTTATAGTAAACAGCTATGCTAATAGATGTTGCATGCGTAGTTATTGAATAATTATAGAATTTTAAAAAATAGTGTACGGAGTGTGCGGTGATCAGTGGACAAACTTGTAAACAACGAAGAGGTTCCAAGCTCGATTTTTATCTATAGTGTACATAGCAGGTTTTGCCGCAACAACTTGTATTTTACATTCACCTTGATACTTTAGACCTTGAGTTCTATTTCAGTGTATATGGGTTATTCCATGTCAAGTGGACCATTTTGAAAAAGGTTCCCATTCCACCATCTACGATTTGTTTCAACTTTTGCACAAATGTTACCTGACACCAGCAGTGAAGAACATTCAAATTTGAGTTGAAGATCTGTATTAGTTGTGGTAATACGGCGTTTTCAGAATGGTTCTCGTCTCATCAACAATGACTAGCAAACGTCTTCTCCCATTTTGAAGTGCTTTGCCATTTTGAATTGGAAGCTCTGACATCCTTCAAAATTTGTTTTCTAGTAAAACTTTTAGAGTAGATGAAGGTCAGTTGGTCACAAATTCCTTGGTTGTTCATCATTTGAACAATTAAATTAACGAAGTTGGCTAAAAAGTGTGCACACGTTTAATATGTGCCATATTTAGACCCCCATAAAGTTGTATGAAATAAAGTCAATAGATTCATATTTGAAAAAAAAAAAGAAACCATAGTATACGTACTTTAACATTTAGCCTTTAGCGTATATAGTTTAAAGGATGTGGCCTTAGAAATTGGGAAAAAATGAAAGTATGCGAAAAATTGACCTTTTTGACTATTCTTCATCGTTGGTGTCAGGTAACATTTGTGCAAAATTTGAAAAAAAAAAAAAAATCTTAGATGATGAAGTGGGAATCAGTGGTCCACTTGACATGGAATGACCCATGTCGTCTTTCTATGTAAAGGCACAGGGCTTAGCTATAAGGCGAATTCTATTGTATAAATAAACACTGATTCTTGTTCATACATATCTTATCTTCATTTATTTAAGTAGGCACTTCTCACAATCGTAACTGACTTCATAAAATACACTAGGTTCATTAATCCGTAATCTTAATTAATCTGTAGTAATTTTAAATTTTGTTCTGTTTAAACAAATTCTTGCGTAGCAACTTGCATCTGCTGACATGTGCCTATTTCCATAATACTGTCCGCACATATCACGCATATTTATCTCAACAGAACTAATATTGTTTTTCCTTTGAGGAAGACCCAATAACTCAATGATAGAGTGCTCACCTCTGATACGATGATTCGGTCCCAGGTCATACGGGTTTTTGGTGGCCAGTTTCTTGTTCGTGTATTTTCTCGGGGTTCTCCATTTTCCTCCCATATTCTCATTTTATCAATTACTTCTTACGCATTCATTAATTAATCTTCTTTAACCTAGAGGGCATATTCGTGGGACGTAGAAGAAAGATTTCCCTCCGGTTTTTTCCCCTTTGGATTTTTTTTTTTTTTTTTTTTATACATTGAAAATTCAACACAGAGATAAATTGCGTTGTCTACATTAACTTAAAAGAGTTTTTGAAGTTGTAATTTCACTTTCAGTTTGGGTTTATGGATTGTAATGGGTTTGAAGAATAAACTGGAGCAAGTAACTAAATATAGTTACGGTGCTTTCTGCAAAATTCAGAGTCGAAACGAAGCGATGCCAATTTTTTTTCCTTGTGTCTATAAAAACTTAAGTTCACGTATCGTATTTAATGCACTACTCTTGAAAACTGACTAATTATCGTTAGCAAATCGTCAAACAGTTGCTTCAGTGTTTCAAAATCTCTTACCATAAAGAATAGCTATTACCCAAGAGACTAATTGGACCTTTTTTTAAAATCGTTTTTCGTATATCTTTCTTTGCGAGAAATCGTTGTTCAGAAATACAAAAAAAAAAAAAAAAAAAAAAAAAAAGAGTGATTCCAAAAGAGAATCTTCTCAGTTTCTCAGTCTGGTTCAGAAAATCCATAACCGAATCTCCTCATACTTTACTACAAAGAGCAAAAAAATATCATGAATGACTGACCATCCAAATCTCTGTGTACTAATTAATTAGTCTTTTCGTATGCTTTGTTACCGTAATAATTGAGAACACTGTGTCTTTCTAACTTTTCCTTTTTTTAAAAGTCTAATTGCCGGCGCCCGCATGGTTTCAACAGAGTTTCGCTTGGTCTCATTTTCCGCTACATTAGAGGAACTGCCACTCGTAGTGTTCTTTTAAGTCTACTACGGGTCATTATACTAATAAACTTGCATTTTAGTTTACTTTGGCTATCCTAAACCAGGAAATGAGCATTATATAATTACAACAAAAAATTGTCACTGATAATGAATTGTACAGTTTATTAGAAGATGAACGGGAATGAGATATATTCATAGATTGATGGTCAGTAGTACCCTCTAGTGAGGTGCACCAAAAACTTACAGCTTTAATATATAATTTTAAACAAGAGAATTTGAAGTGGAGTAAGTTTTGAGCTTTAAATGTTAATGTATAGTCTGTAATACAGATACAAGAAGGAATAAAAGTTTGTAAGAAATGAAATTAATTGTTTAATGTCCCACATTTATGCTGCACTTTAGGGTAAAGGATACAGGAGAGCACCAAATGAAATTCTGATGAACACAGTGTTATAGAACGAAATTTTGTAGTAAGCAAAGTATATTTTTTCCCCTCTCAACTGTCCCTTTTTATTAGTTTGTCGAATGCGTAAATTGGAGGTAGCTAATCTCATAATGTTTCTACGAAAACTTAACTTGGTTGACACAGTATACACAATTTACAATTCGAGTATGGATTGTATTTTATATTTTATTTGGTTATGGGTGAGTCCATTACGTATATTGTAGATCAAATGTTGAGACTACGACCATTCCTGTTGGGGTGTTCGTGAAGTGCAAAGTTGCTGATGAAAATGTGCCAGGCGGGCGCTCTATTTTTGAGATTAATGTGGAATTGCTTCTACCTTTAGACCATCTGTGTCTGATGCTTCATCTATGGTTAACTCTCTTATGTAGGTGTTACTTGGCAACACAAGTAAAACTGTGCAGTTTCAGCCACGAATTGGCTCTGAAAGCGTAGCCAATGATTGACCACGCTAGGCTTTCTAGATGTTTCAACCATGCAAATCCTTGCGCTCCGTTTAGCAAAGTTTTGCGTACATACAGCCTTTCCAGAGTACCAACCATTGCTTATATATGATCACACATATTTCGTTTAAAAGTCCGATGAATACACTTCATCATATTTTAATACATACTGAGCCATGATGGATAGAACGAATTTAAGGCGTTTTGTAAAAAACAGTTAAAAGGCATTAATATCATGCATCCGCAAATCGATTGTTTCAGGCTCCTCCTAATAGCTGAAAGTGTATCTAAATGTGTTATTGTGTTACGAGAAAGATAATGTAATTCCTGTTAAATGATAATTGTGAAAATGAAATATTGACAGCTACTATCATTCTAATATAGAGTAAATTATAAGGCCCGGAAGAATGTGCATTGGTTTTCCAGATGGGCAGCACTAGTATATAACAATAAATTAGGGATTATATTATTGGATTACGTCGTTAGGGTCGTGGATTGATGTTATCGAGACGTTAGTAGTAGGATACAACCACACTTGTTAAACGAATGGAACAGTTGATCTTCAAAATGATACGAGCTACCCAATAATGGGAAATCATATCCTATCAAGTCAGGGAAATCATGCGCTTTAAAATACATATGACATTTCGTGGATTTTTTTTAAATATCATAAATGAACACGAGTTCTATACGCGCAACGAAAGTGAAACTTTAAGCAGTTAAATTTAAATTTTAGTCCATAATTTCTGATATTATTATCGTGTAGGAAAACTTAGGGGAGATCCCCATTATACTGGATGAATATCTGAGGAATATCTACGTTCATTATTCTTGAGAGCCTTTTGTAGTACGAGGGTTATTCCTAAAGGTTACATCTTTGAGGATAAAGATATACCAATTATTTCTACCTTATGTGAAATCAGCTCAAATGTACACATTTTTCCGAGCGGTGTACTACTTGTAGGCCATTATTATAGACTTCTGGCCTATACTTCTCAAAACAAGTTCTCAACCTTAGCAGTCACATCTATCATTACTACTGAAAACTTTTTCATGAAGTAAATTTTTTCATTGGACGAAAGAAGCCACTGGGTGTCATGTTTTGGGAGCATAGCACACAGGATAAGATTTCCTAGTTTAGATCCGAAACACCAGCAACAGTTGTTTGAGCGGAGTGAGCTTGAGCATTGCATTGTATTTTGAACACCTTTTTAATACAATTCCTAGTTTTTTCTGTATGATCTCTTTGCGCAGCGGTCTCAGTAAATCGTAATAATACTATGTGGTAATATATGTATGCGTGGCGTGTTTTTTAAGTAAGTACCTTTTCGAAATAAAAAGAGAAAACCAGTACACTTTTCGTAACAATTTTATTGTTACATAAAATTTTGTACCGTAGTTTACTTTTCTACATAGTTCCCGCCAATATTAAGGCACTTATCGCATATCGTACAACAAGCTTTTGCATACCATCCTCATAGAAGTCTGCCGCCTGATTTGACAACCATTTCAACATGGCCGTTTTGACTTCACTATTGTCGTCCTATTATTAACCACCTAGATGTTTCTTCAAATGCAGGAACATGTGATAGTGACTGGGCGCTAGACTGAGACTATACTGAGGATGATCAAGTTGTTCCCAGCCAAATGCTGCAATGAGATTTTGAGTTGCCGCGTGTGGACGGGCATTGTCTTAAAGCAAAATGATCCGTTACTCAGCATGCCTTTTTTTTTTTTTTGATTGCACGGCGTAGTTTTTGTAAGGTCTTACAATACGTCTTAGAATTCATTGTGTCGCCATGAAGAAAAAAATCCACAAGCTAGTATTTTCTGTTTCAAAATACAGTACACATGGTTTTACAGGCTGAAATAGTTTGCTTGAACGTCACTTTCTTGGATATCGTTGAATGCCACCATTCCATGGATTATTGCTCCGATTTTGGTGTAACGTAAGCCACCCATGTTTTGTCACCTGTGACAGTCTTGCTTAAAAAATCACCTTCCTCACTGTACCGCTCAAGCAACTAAACTCACTGTCTTAAACATTTGTTTTGTGCACTTCAGTCAGTATTTTCGGTACCAAACGTGAGCACAACTTTCGATAATTTAAGCGTTGAGTTGCAATTTCATCATCTTCAAACTTGAGAAAACTTAACAGATAACAACGAAATCGTAAAGTGTCTTGTCTTTTTTCTCTTGTTTTCGTATACTTTCTGCACCAAGTCTTCAATGATGACAGAAGATAGCCCACTTCGTTCCTCATCTTGCACATTCCTGCTTCCATCTTTAAAAGCTATAACTTATTTCCGTTATAGCTCGTTATAGCTTCCGTTAGGTACTCATTATCAGCGACCTCAGTAGTCATTAGACCGTGCGGAACTCATGGACTTCGAACGTGGTCAGGTGATTGGTTGAGTTGATTTGATTTTGAGTTTAACGTCCCGTTCAGCAGCGAGGCTATATGAGACGTGGACCTACTGATTAACGTGGAATCCGAACCACATGAGCTCCCGCCGGGAATTGAACCCGGGTCTTCCACGCCAAAGGCGCGGACGCTAACCGCTTAGCCACGGAGGAGCTCTGGTCAGGTGATTGGATGTCACTTCTGTCAGAAGTCTGTACGCGAGATTTCCACACCCCTAAACATCCCTAGGTCCACCGTGTATGATGTGATAGTGAAGTAGAAACGTGAAGGGATACGTACAGCACAAAAGCGTACAGGCAGACCTCGTCTATTGACTGATAGAAACCGCCAACAGTTGAAGAGGGTCGCAGTTGAAGAGGGTCGTAAAGTGTAATAGGCAGGCATCTTTCCAGACCATCACACAGGAATTCAAAACTGCATCAGGATCCACTCCAAGGACTATGACAGGTGTGAGGTGAGAAAACTTGGATTTTATGGTCGAGCGGCTGCTCATAAGCCACACATTACGCAGGTAAATACCAAACGACGCCTCGGTTGGTGTAAGGATCGTAAACATTGGACGATTGAACAGTGGGAAAACGTTGTGTGGAGTGAGGAATCACGGTACCCAATGTAGCAATCCGATGACAGGATGTGGATATGGCGAATGCCCGGTGAACGTCATCTGTCAGCGTGTGTAGTACCAACAGTAAAATTCGGAGGTGATGGTGTTATGGTGTGGTCGTGTTTTTCTTGGAGGGGCTTACACCCCTTGTTGTTTTGCGTGGCATTATCACAACGCAGGCCTACATTGATGTTTTAAGCACCTTCTTGCTTCCCACTGTTGAAGAGCAATTCGGGGATGGCGATTGAATCTTTAAACACGACCGAGCACCTGTTCATACTGCACGGCCTGTGGCGGAGTGGTTACACGACCATAACATTCTTGTAATGGACTGGCCTGCACAGTGCCCTGACTTGATTCGTATAGAACACCTTTGGGATGTTTTAGAACGCTGATTTCGTGCCAGGCCTCACCGACCTACATCGATACCTCTCCTAAGTTCAGCACTCCGTGAAGAATGGGCTGTTATTCCCCAAGAAATCTTCCAGCACCTGAATTAAATTATGCCTGCGAGAGTGGAAGCTGTCATCAAGGCTAAGAGTGGGCCAACACTATATTGAATTCCAGCTGTACCGATGGAGGGCGCCACGAACTTGTAAGTCATTTCCAGCCAGGTGTCCGGATACTTTTGATCACATAATATATATATATATAGGGGTTAGACAAAAAATGTAAAAGCACTTCATCCAGGACACGTAAGTTTAGCCCTCCACTGTACAACACATGTTGCGGTTGCCGATCGTTTTTTGTTTTCAGTGTGTCATGTGGAACTTCCTCTTCCGTCAGCAGTAACCCGTTCACCCGTGAGTGTTGTGGTGTGAAAATGGTGCGGTAAAATGGGCGACCTGACAAACTTCCAAAGAGGCATGATCGTTGGTGCCCGTCTGGTTGGAGCTTCAGTGGCAACAGTAGCGAACATTGTGGGGGTCTCGAAAGGCACTGTGTCCAATGTCACGAAGGTATACACAATTCATGGGCGAATGACGTCTGCAAAGCACAACAGTGGTCGAAAGACAATTCTGTTAGATAGGGACAGGAGGGCATTAAAACGGATTGTAGCAGCTAAAAAGAAGACCACTGCAATGAAAATTACGTCTGAACTCAATTCCGGCCTACAGAATCCGGTTTCATCGAAAACAGTGCGACGGGATCTTCATAAAATGAAAATTCATGGCAGGGCCGCTATCGCCAAACCCCTGGTAACAGCAGTAAATGCGAAGAGGCGTATCCACTGGTACAGGGACCACAAGGCGTGGACTCATGAGCAGTGGAAACACGTAATGTGGTCGGATGAATCGACCTTCACCTTGTTTCCAACAACCGGTCGTATTTACGTATGGAGAACACCGTCGCAGGCCTATGATACATACTCTCTGCTTCCAACTGTAAAGCATGGGGGTGGTTCTGTTACAGTATGGGCAGTGAATCGTGGTTTTCTGCAGGTCCCATCATACTCTGCATGGAATGATGAATACTAAGGCGTATGAGGCTATTTTGGGGGATCAGGTTCTACTCATGGCCCAAATATTGTTCCATGATGGTGATGGCATCTACAAAGATGATTTGGCACCCTGTCATGCTGCAAAAACGGTGAAATTATGGTTTGAGGAGCATGACCAGAAGCTATCACACCTCCCCTAGGTCCCACAATCACCAGATCTGAACATCATCGAGCCATTGTGGTCCTGAGTTAGAAAGGCGTGTTTGGTCTCATTACCCTCCACCAACATCCCTTAAGGAACTGGAGCATGTTTTGGAGGAACAATGGTACAAAATTCCACACACAACGATTCAGGAGCTCTATACGTCCATTCCACGTCGGATCCAAGCTGTTTTGGACGCAAAGGAGGCCCTACACCATACTAGATATGATTTTCACACTTTTGCAAACGTTTTAGATTTTTTGTCCATCCCCTATATATATATATATATATATATATATATATATATATATATATATATATATATATATATATATATATATATAGGGTGGTAGGAAACTTCACCGACAAACTTTTGGAGGCGGTTCCTTATACGAAATGAAAGAAAAAACTTCTTATAATAAACATAGGTCGAAAAACGTCTCCTTTGAGATTTATGAACACCAAAAATTCGAAATATCACGTTTCAAGACATCCTGGCTTAGAAACTGTAGAGCCTATCCCAAGTGGTTTAAGGAATTACACATGACCTGGTATACGCTCTATCTAAATACCCGTTTCAGAATTCACCGGTAGCAGCGAAACGAACGCACCATTGGTACTTAAAGGAGTGTCCCTATACTTCAACTTCCTTTTCACAGTTCCTTTCACCGATAACGGAAGATGGTAAAACATGGATATTTAGATAGAGAACATACTACTTCCTGTATAATTCCTTAAACAGCTTGGGATAGGTCCTATAGTTCCTAAGTTAGGGAGTTTTGAAAAATGATTTTTCAAATTTTCAATGGATCATAACTCTGAAAGGAGGCATTTTTCGGTCCATGTTTATTAGAACTTTTTTTCTTTCATTTCGTATAAGGAATCGCCTCCCAAAGTTTGTCGGTGGAGTTACCTACCACCCTGTACATATATATATATATATATATATATAGTGGCGGATCCAGAATATGGTCAAGAGAGGGGCTAAACCATAGTTTGCCGCTTTATCCAGTGTAAAGCAGGATTGAAATCCATTTTATCCAGTGTATACCTGAGCGTTAAGGGGGGCTATAGTCCCCTTGGATCTGTACCTGTATATAATATTGTGCTTTGCGTAAATCGTTAGAATAACAGTGCAAGAATCCCAAAGTACCCAACATCCCTTTCCAGGCGGTAGGAATGCGAATGTTCCATTGTTTGATCTTTTTTTTTTCTATGAATCCAGCATGTCATCCTTGTGAGATAGCTGAAGTCGTCTTCATTGTTCTTACACATTTTCAATATTGCCCACGCGGGGGGCGCGGTGGCTCAGTGGTAGAGCGTTCACCTCTGGTGCTTGAGGTCCCGGGTTCGATCCCAGCCCCCGCCAAGTGAACTTTGTGGTGGACAAACACCGTGCTCGTGGGTTTTCTCGGGGTTCTCCCGTTTCCTCCCACTTTCTTCATTCCACCATTTCACTCATCTCTCATCATCACCGTCTCCTTTAGCCTAACCGGCATAACCGTGGGACGTAAAACTCAAAGATTTCATTTCATTTTTCAATATTGCCCACGCGAATATCTTTTGTTCCCCTAATTGATTGGATGCCAGCAAACGAGGGACCCATCGGGTCGACATTTCTGTCGTACGGACTTCGTCGTACATGACCTTGTGCACTTTTTAGTGCTGTATGTGTGCCAGTTATTCCCGTACACGATCACCATTTCACCGTGAATATGCTTCCCCGATTTCCCTTACAAATGCTGAAAGCGAATCATAGCACTTGGTTTTATATTACTCAGCACAGAAATCATCTTGTTTATTTATTTACAACAACGCCATCGTGCAACTAAAGCTGGAATTATATGCATAAACAAAGTAGTATCTCATTGCATTTCCATGGTATGCGGGTGCACACAGGTATTTACACTATTTGCTGCTAAAGGTACAAACCTTATGAATTCCTCGTGTATTTGGAACTGTGGGTGGGCAAAACAGATTTCTAGAAAACCCGAAACCCGAAAAACCGACATTTCGGTTCGTAAATGTAATTTCTGTATGCGAATTCTAAAAGTGTGAATATATTTTCAACTTTACATTATACGCCATATTGAAAATTTAGTGTTACTTAATACAAGGAAATATATGAAGGGACTTGTTGGTTGTTAATTTTAATAACATCCTTTGTACAGTGTACTGTGTTTCGTAAAAGTGGACTTCTTTTTATTAATAATTGTCTGAAATGGTTTATGACGTTTTCTTACATTGTAGACACTTTTGTATGATCAGGTGTGAAATTTTCTCGTTCACACTGTTATAACTTCCGCTCTTAAGTTTTTCGTGAAAAGTATTTCCACGCCAGTTCTCTTCCCCAATTATTAGATGGTCGAATCTACGTTCCTTTTTTCTAGAATGTTGCTAAAATTAAATCCGTCGCTTCAGCTTTGGTTGGTTTGCTACGCCTACAAGTTCTGTGCCTTGAGGAATGCATGTAACCAAGTCGTATGTTTACTTTTGACATTTGGATTTGACAAGGAGCTCTTGCTTCTGATTTAAATAATATTTCTGTTTCTAAGCACAAAGTTCTTTCCTTGTAGTTTTTATTTTATTTCATTTTTTTTTTTCAAGTAGTCATTCACAGAGAATTCTTTAAGCGTAAAGAAGACATAGGAAGTTATAAGCAAGATGATTTGTTTCGTACCATCTTTGAGAAAGATTTCTATGTGAATACAGTAGTTTCTCTTTTTCTTTCTCGGGTGGCTGTCGGTAGCTTGTGCTTGTAAGGCTTCAATACATTATTGAAAAGAATCTGAATGCTCCTGTTGAGAGATTTTATAATAAAAATCACAGAACTCATTGTGTAAGCTTCAGTATTCGAAGCGTTAAGTCGGTAGGATATATTACTTGGATACATTCGTATTCCGTAATGTTATTAGTGACTGCTTAATCGAATAAGAGTAGTAAGTACAAATAAGTTATTTTTTTACGATTAATCAGTTATTGACTGACGTAAGCTTTTTTTTTTTTTTTGTCTTACATGTATATGAACGTTGCTACTTCTTTTTGGAAAATATGTGTTAAAAAACTGTAGCATTAGTATTCCTTTTAAATGTCGCAGTCTTTCAATTCAGACATATTAAACTGACTTCCTGGTTCTACAATTAATTACGGCAGGCCAGATGGTACACGTTCAATTTGTTTATGCATGGATCACATTATTTTTGCCCTTTTAGATCAAATACTCCTTAATTCAAGTAACTCTCCAACTATATATATATATATAAAAAAAAAAAAAAAGTTGTGTCCTAATCGGGAATTTAACCCGCACACTAAAGGCGTGCGTGCTAATCATTGGGTCACGTGAAGGCACTAATTTATATTTGACTGTACAATACATGGTATATTTCAAGTTCATAATCGCTAGTTCGTTCTTGTGTATTTTAAATAAAGCCACAAATGTCGTCATAAAATTAAATGAAAATCCTGTACTGATACTCACTGAATAATGCGTAAAATTGTATGTAGTGTTTTTTTTCTGACGTTTAACATTGCTTCAGTACAATATGAGTTTCTACAAAGTATAGTTAATTTTTTATGTTAATAAAGAAACAGAAAGGAAAAAAAGAACAAACTTCCGCGTTTGTCAAAGATCTCGGATTCAATCCGAATTCTTTCTAAGTAGGAAAGTTCACTCGAAGACTCCGCGTGCTTGTGTGTCGTTTGTGTATCGAATTTTCATGATTACAACGTCGTGAGTTACATTTTTCTCTTTCTCTGTCTCTTTCAGAATTACTTTTTCGCCAGATGGAACGAAAGAATAAGCTAGAGAAAGAGCTGAAACAAGAGAAGGAGAAATTGCGAGCGATGCAAGAAGAAATCCGAAACATGGAGAAGGACTTGATCGAGCGGCAGAACAGGCAAAAGATCAGTCCCAAACTCCCTGCGGTAAGTGTTTTAGTTCATATTCGAGAAGAGCCAGTAGACTAATATTAGCCAAATTCAGATCTTGTTCTCAGACCTGCAATATGTTTCACATCACTTTATTTATTTATTTATTTAATCCTCATAAGGCTGATGGAAAGGTAGTACCGGTACCCTGATATTTCTGTCAAAAATTCTCCTTTCATGTCCAATGTAAAATAACCTGGAGGTGGTGTCTGAAATTTCGTTAAATCAAGTAGAGTTAAATTTGTCCTGATAACTTATCTTTTATCGCCTTTTACTTTTAATATTGTTGATTGTAAGATCAAGGCTCAATGTTCTTTTTTTAAATTGCGCATACTGGACTCTAATTGGTAATTTCAATTTATTCCGAGTTTAGTTTAGTTGTTTAATGTATTAAGGTGAATTTAGTTTATCGCGAGTTCATTTTAATTGTTCAGTATCAAACTATATTGATAAAAGAAGTTTCGTCAGTAGAAATCCACTTCTTAGTATCACCTACAACGAAGATCATTATTTATGTAACGTAACTTCGGCTAATATTTCTTTCCGCTAATCGTTCGGGAGACCTAACTTCGATATCTGGTAAAAATGTTTATTATTTACATCCAAACCTTTAGTACTAAAAACGGACACCTAACTGCAGATTATCAAGCACCTTTATTGGAACGAATGACTAGCTGTGTGTGATTTCAAGACAACCTGTATAATACTTTGAAAACTGTTAGGTATTTCACATTATCACAATTTACAAACATATGTATGAATATTTTTGTTTTTGACCTTGTTAGAAAAATACGATTGAAAACAAAATATCCATGCATATCGATAGAATGTTAGGTGAAAATACGTAACACTGCATATGGACGCTTCCAGAAAGGTGTTTAGTAATAAAATTTGTTATCCAATTAGTAAAATCAGATAGTTCTGGTCATATGTAATGACACGAGTGATAAAGCTCTAGAGAAAACCTTTGAGAAGTGTATGTTAGGCGGAAGTTGTTTGTGTGCATTCTTTCGTCGAATATGAGAGTCTGGAGAGGATATCATCCTTCAGCATCGTTTTAAAATATTTCTTCCAACGCGGAAAATAGAGCAGTAACGAAGGAATGCCGGCGCCTGACAGCAGATGCTCATTTCACGGTTTGTTGGTCGTAATTCACCGTGGAATGGAGCAGAGCAGGAGGAGTCAACTAGACATCAAGACTTTTATTATAGACACAAGTTGTGCAACTTGTTTGTCTCCAAAGTTGATATTCCTTTCAATTGTCTAATGTTGTGACTGATTTCGTGATAATTGAGCAGTCTGTTAAAGAACATTGGTAAATCCTGCCAGAAAGAAGTGGAATATTTCACACGTGGATCCACTGTTGATCCATATCACTTCCACTCTCTGATGAACATTAACATACCATTCTCTCTGTTAATGTTCATGTTGAATTCTCTTTAAGTGTGTTCAGTGGCGAACCATCTTTGGTTTTCTAGTCTATTAATTTTTAAGAAAGAATATTTTAATTCTTTTGTATACTTTATGACACACAATATAAACACAAGAAGATTGTTCCTGTCTTTTAATATAATTTCCTTAAAATAAATTTCGTAGACAGTAAAGGAATATAGAATGGTTTACTCAGGTAATGAAAAGGATGGCCTTAATGGCGTAGGAATAATTCTTGGAAAGCGCTTAAAGGAAAAGGTAGTGAAAGTAGAATTTATTGATGATAGAGTTATGATGTTAAGAGGCCTCATTCCGGCGAAATTAAAATACCACCAATTTTACAGTAATTATGTGATATCTTCAAATAGATAAAAGATAGTTGAAATGTGGAACAAGAGCGTCCTAGACAATATTATTTTGCGTGAGGTACCGTTATCACAAGTCACGTAGTGGCTTTCCGTTTTCAACCGTTTAGAAACGCGAAAATAAATGCCGATTTTCAAAATGGCTCGAAATTGACAGCAGGTAAGTGAGCTGTGATAACGGTATCTCATGTAAAATGATATTGTCTTGGGTGCTCTTGTTCCACATTTCGATTATCTTTTATCTATTTAAAGATATCATATAATTACTGTAAAATTAGCTGTATTTTATTTCTTCGGAATGAAGCGAAAGGAAAAACGAAGGATCTGGTGGTGATTCAGACATACGCACCGACGACCTCGCATGCAGCTGAAGAAGTAGACGAAAATTATGAGAAAATAGAAGAAAGTATAGACAGAGAATAGGAGTGCATGCGTAGTTGTAATGGGAGATTTTAATGCAGTTGTAGGAGAAAAGCAGAAAGGCAGTATCGTAGGCAAATATGGTTTAGGCGAAAGAAATGAAAGGGTAGAGGGACTGGTAAATTTTTGTAGACAGAATTCACTAGTAATTAAGAACACTTGGTTCAATCACACAAGACAAGAAGATAAACGGGGAAATCCCCAATAGACGGAGGAAAATATCAGATAGACTATATTAGGATTCAGGACAGGTATCAAAATAGCTTGAATATTGAAAAATTAAAAAAATCGAGGAAATCAGAAATCTTTGGGTTGAAAAATCCGAAGAAAAATATTCAAACAAGACAAGGATGGGCGCCGATAGTAACGGACGGTGGGAACGTAATAAACTTTGCATATAGAAGGCTGTAGAAGTAGTAATAGGTTACCGCGAACACAAAACGGCTAAGAAACCATGGGTTATGGAACAGATGTTGCAGAAAATGAGAGGAAGAAAAACGTGGAAACAGGTTGATACAGAAGAGGGCAGAGCAATTTACAGAAAGTTAAACAATGAGTTACGAAGGGAAACGGACAGAGCAAGGTAATAGTTTTACAAAAGAAAATGTGAGGACATATAAGAATTAGAAAGAGTTGGGAAATATGAGCAAATGTACAAGGAGGTGAAATCAATGGAATTTCAGAGGAAACAAGGGGCTATTACGATGGAAGTAGAAAATAAAAATGAGAAGGTAGTCAGCGAGAGAAGTGAGGTCATAGGAAGGTGGATGTTGAAGACTTATATGAGAGTAGGGATAGACGTGTAGTGAAGTAGAAAATGAAGTAGGTGAGGATGACAAAGGGTTTAGGATTCTTCGGGATGAGTTTGAAAAGGCTATATCCGAGACAAGGAATGGAAAGGCAACCGGGATAGATAATATACCAATTGAATTAATTGAAAATATGGGAGACAAGGGCAAGAAAGAATTGTTTCGTCTCTGCAATGAAATATATGAAACAGGAGAGTGGCCGAAGGACTTCCTGAAGACGATCATGATACCGATGGCTAAGAAATCGAACCCAAAAAGATGTGAACTATTAGTCTCGTATCTCTGCAGCTAAAATTCTGCTCCGAATACTGAACAGAAGGTTGTATGAAAGAACAAACGAAAAGGTTGAGGAGGAACAGTTTGGGTTCAGGAAAGGTAAGAGCGCAAGAGATGCAATTGGATTATTAAGGGTGAACGATGAAAGGTTTATAGAAAAAGGGAAACAGGTGTATGTTGTATTTATTGACCTTAAAAAGGCTTTTGACCGCGTGAATTGGGAATTGTTGTTGGGAGTTGTAAAGAACATTGGGTTGGAATGGAAAGATCGAAGACTCATAAGAAACTTATATATGAACCAACAAGTAAGTGTTAGGATAGGGGAGGAACTGACAGTGGACAGTGCAATTGGAAAGGGAGTTGGACAAGGAATGCTGTCTCTCGCCAACATTATTTAATATATATTTAGAAGAGATAGTAAGAAAGAGCCTGCATGATGAAGACGACATTTTGGTAGAAGGTAGAATGATTAGATGTATAAGATTTGCAGACGATATGGCGTTTGTTGCAGAATCTGAAAATAAAATCAATAGGATGTTAGAAAACTTGAGGAAGGGCTTTGAATAATGTGGGATGAAAATAAATATTAGAAAGACAAAAACTATGGTGATTGGAACGAAGCGGTCTGTGTCAAATATAAAAGTGGGAGGGAAGAAAATAGAACAAGTGAATAGTTTTCGATATCTGGGTAGTATTCTTATTAATGACATGAAGTGCGAACGTGAAATAAAAGCAAGAATAGGAATGGCGGAAGAAGCCTTTAGGAGGAAGAAAAGTCTGTTTTGTGGGACCTTGAATAAAGAGTTGAGAAAAAGGCCTATAAAATGCTTCGTTTGAAGTGTTTTATTGTATGGGGCGGAAACATGGACATTACATAAAAGTGATGAAAACGACTGGAAACGTTCGAAATGTGTGTGGGGAGAAGAATGGAAAGTATTAGTTGGGTCGAGCGGAAGACGAATGAGAGGGTGTTAGAAATCGTGGGGAGAAAAGAACGCCTAAAAGGTATTATTGAGAAGAGGAAGAGAAACTGGTTAGGGCATTGCCTGAGAAGAAACTGTATTATGAGGACGTGCTAGAGGATAAGGTGGCAGGAAAGAGAGGGAGAGGGTGAAGGAGGCAAAATTAATGGACGATATAAAAACAAAGATCATGCATGAAGATGAAGAGGTTAGCAGAAGACCGTGGAGCATGGAAACTTCTCAGCTGCGGCAAATGACCTGCCATAATGGCAGAATACCTGTGATGGTGATAATAAAGGGGATGGTCATTTATGAATTTGTAAAATGTCATAATGAACGAGATTATAAGATTGCTTAGAAATAAGAATTAGCAATTACATTCTTGAACAGACAGTTTCCGTGAAACATTCAAGGAGAACTCCTTTCCTCTTAAAATATGCTGTAATGGTGTTCCCCAAGTGGTGGTTAAAGGAGCAGTTCGACTTAGAAATGCATTTTTTTTTTTACAAATTATTTCCATTTGTAGAATTGAAAATTATAAAAGGAATTGTGTTTGTTTTGTTGCGATACGTTCAGTCGTTAGCGAGTAACAAAAGAAAAAATATTTGTGATGACGTCATACGTGGTCAAGCAGCGAGAGCAGGCTTCCATACACAGTGCCAAGCATTTCGTTTGTGAGAGGTGTGGTAGCACGTTCTAAAGTGCGATTTCCTTTCCCAGAACTGATTGCAAAGACGTAGAAATTTCATCTGCATGTAGAAAATGGTAATATGTGATGGTGGGCTGCACAAAAGTTTTTATAATATTATAAAACTAGTTTTACCTATAAAGCATAAGTGCAGCGTTTCAAAAAAGAAACTAAAATTTCGAAACCAATACCATGTAAATAGATGGCGGATGAGATTGCTACAACACCTAAGTACCTTTTCTTTAATCATGCTTCCGATTTCCAAACAAAGTGTGTTCATTTTCACATTTTGTTGCAATTTTTAACGCTGACCCTATAATTTTGTGCTTCAAGGTATTTACAGGAGCGGGACGTATGTGTGGAAAAATAAAGTTACATCTGTAAAGTTTGCCAGAATATGGAAAAAAAAAACTTTGCCGGTTAAATGTGTTTTATTCTCATCTCTCTCCGCGGAACAACTCTCGTCACCGTTTCATCACTTGATACAGAAAAATTAAACGAAATCAATGTCCTGAGGAACATTGTCATCATCACTAATTCTTACTACGAGCCGGTATATTTCAATCCCCAATTCACATTGTATAGCAGTTGTATTTACATTTATTTCTAGAACAGTACCGTCACAATCATGAGTGACACCGTTGCTATTAGCCTCTTATGCCTCGTCTCGACTACAACCGTCAGTTGCGTCTTGTACGATATTTTTACGTTGGTAACTGGATATAGATCGGCGCTTATTCAATGGCACGGATTCTAAATCTTTCAATAATATACCGGAACAATATTATTTCTCAGTTTGCGTGTAAATAATTCTCCTGGCATTAGCTTTTCTTTCAGTAAACATGATTGCTCGAAGTCGGACTATTCAAGATGTTTGGAACAAACACGAGTGTTTTCATTTGGCACAATTTTTTTCCTGTCGATTTTGTTGAGCCGTAATTTATATCGATCTGGTGATTGCTCACAACTTGGAAACGCAAATAATAATAATAATAAATAAATAAAAATAAATAAATAAAAATAAAAAAATATTATAAAAGATACTTGATGTTCTCAGCTTTAATCGCACGAGAATTACAACTGAAAACACCACGAAATTAGGCATTTCTACCTCATTCACAGACATAGCATGCGCTTTTGTAACACATGTTTTCTAATTTGCACCAGTGTTTCTTTCAGAAAAAATGTTTCAGGGGGGAGACAGTATTCGGAGGGGCACATTATTTTCACACAATACTATTATATTTATTATATTATAGACGTATTATTTTGATATCTTCCACGGGGCACGCTCAGAGCTCCTGGAAACAGTGCCACCAGCAAAAACATGTCTGGAAGATACACTGCTTAGCGCAACACCACGTAATTACTGCTCTCTCTCTCTCTCTCTCTACTCTTTTCTTTATTTTTTTAATATATACTAATGCTGTAGGAAAAACAACTAACAAAAACATCCCTCAAGAATTTAACATAAAGCGATACTGCTAATGAACTCAAAGCACAATGTATTAAATCCACTGCACTATTCAAGGTTTATCAGCTGCGTACAAAGGAGTGTTTGTTGACTCACTTTGAATTTCTCGCGTAGCCCACGAGTGACATGAGCATTTGCGATTCATCAAAAACAAATACCTATAGAACCTGAAGGAGACGACCTATAAAGATTTTTAAAAAATACGGATTTTTTTTGTTACTCTTTTTATTACACCAAACTTGTTTTTAACTCGAACTGCTCCTTGAAGAATGAAGATGTGCGTGGAGTACAAGTAATATAAACATTACTTAAATTGAATATATACGTTTTTCTGCACATGCATACGTAGCTCGACAGCTGCACATTTCTTACAAGATTGCAGAACGACTTTTTTGTTTGTTTGTTTGTTTGTTTATCGGATCCATTCCAACAAGACCCGTTCAGTAATATCTTGCATCTTGCGCTATTTATATTTTCAATTTCAATTTATATGCAGACGGACTCAAAGATTAATCACTTATATTTTTATCCCTGGATTACAATCGCTGCGCTGCGAAACGTTGAAATATTGTGTGGAGTAACCTCTGTGGATACTGTAGTCAATGTTGTTCGTGAGTACACCGAAATCAAGTATGTACGGATGCTAATGGTAACTAGGAGCACCAAATGTGATTATAGGTCAAATATGAGGTACTCCTTTCCCTTGATGATATGAATTTATGATCAAGTGATAGGGCAAGTCATATTTGACCTGTAAACGTATTTGGTGCTCCTAGTTACCATTAGCATCCATACATGACTGATTTCGGCGTAGTACCTATGTGATTTATGATGATTTATGTACGCTGCCCTTCGTTCAATCTTCGGTTACTAGAATTTCACGTTAAATGAAAGTCCAAATTTCATTTTGTCGTCGGAACTGACAGGGAATCTTAAGCCTCTATATTATATATATATAAATCGTAGCATCAGCATCATAAACAAATAAGCTTCGTTTCACAGTATGAAACTACGGTAAACATCCAAACTATATGAATCCAGTATTCAAAGTTGAAGTAATACATCTATAACTACTGATTGCAAGAGAGAATAAGATCAAAACTGGCTTCTGTTCCTCGGACTCTGAATTCACATCAGAAAGTCATTACTCACTATCTCTTACTGTTTTCGCCCTGTGAGTATTAACATTAAATACTGAAGTAGTAATTGATGTTATATCACTTCTGGTTACAATAAAAATAATAAAATCAGAGATGAAACATACTGTTGGTAATCAATCCATTTAAAAATTGCGTATCCATTTAATTATTTTCATTTTTTTTTTTTTTTCATTATGCGATCAGTGTTGTAATCGAATAAACGTAATTTCCACCTCTTCTGATTTCAACAGATGGATAAAAATCGAAACAAACTCATTTTTGAGGTGCTGAATCTGTCACGCATCCCTTACCGTTTTTGCTCTGTGGAAATCAGTATTGAAACCGGAAGTACTAATAAATTACAAGCATTTCCGAGTTTCATAGAATGTTGCGGATAGTGATCGTATATTATCTTGAGACGCTAAATCGATTGCTCAAACCTCTTATCGCTATCTGTACCGTCTTTGCTTTATGAAAATCAATATTGAAACAGGAAGTAGTAGCAAATTTAAGTCACTTCCAGTTTTGGCAGAGTTGGAAGTGGTGATTGTTGTCGTGAGGCGCATAACCAATTACAGAAGAAAAATATTAATGTTTCTGCTCTTTGGCGATAAACATTGAAGCCGGAAATAGTTTATTTCTGCTACTCTTGGTTTGATTAGAGGGTTAGCTTAGGATATAAAATCTATTCTTGGGACACTGAACTGATTGTAAGGAACCTGTTGTCGATATAGTTCACCGCTTTTACTGTATAGAAATTAGTATTGAAACCAGAAGTAGTAGTAAATTCCAACAATTTCCGGTTTTGTATTGCGGATGATGAGAGTAAGTTTCCTTGAGACGCCGAATCGATTCTTTAAAAAAAAATCGCTGTCTGTTACCGTTTTTGAATACGACTAAAAACGTTAAAACCGAAGATGGTTAATTTTAACTACTTCCGGTTTGAATAACAGGCCGATAGAGGAGATGGAACCTATTCTTGGGACGCTGAATTGATTGCATAAAGACGCTCTTGTATTTCCTACCACATTTTATCCTAATACTTATCGACAGGCGGACGCATGGACCTGTAAGATTTCCGAATCTTAATAGCATAGTTTGGAAGTCCAAAGGAAAAAAAAAACTAAGAACTGGTGTCTCTAAAGATCATTACTGGTATATCCAATATAGAACAGTAGAAGGGGAGGGGAAGGTGCAGTGCGCATCATGTGGAATTTTCAATTGAGGAAGTAATTAACTTCGCTAATTAGTAGTTTCAAACTTTGTTTTTATTTACTTCGTTGATGTATAAGTTTGGTAGAACATGGCACCACGCTTCGTTGCGCATTCTGTCACTAGAAATATTTATTAGCCTATTAATTTCAAGCTAGCCGTGGTACATTAAAGATGCATGTCTCTTCCGCTTCCTTCATCACCAGAGTAGCGAATTTGGAGTCCCTCAAACTTGCGGGAGTGTTGATCAAAGGCATAATTATGCTCTTGTAGTAACCCCTTTTCAGGTACATCCTGTTAGGAGAAATATATCATCATAAGAACGGTATTTTGCCGTCGGCAACGTCCTCCTGCCGATATTTGCAGATCACATGCCGCAAGTTGAGGAACTTTCTGCACTTTGGTCCTTAGGTAATTTTTTGAGCTGTAATCAGTTATTATACAGTCCTCCAATTGTATTTTCATTTCCCTTTAGGACCACACCTTTTATCATGTCCACCTCCCCCAAACAATACACTTTTAAATAATGACCTATCAGTTTTTAAATTATGGTTCAATATTATTAATCTCTTTCTTATAGTGATCCTTATATGGTTCAAAGACTTGGACATTACAGAAGTTAGAAAAGAAATATTGAGAGAGCTTCAAAAACTAGGTGTTGGAATAAGATGGTGAAGGTAAAATGAACAGAAAGAGACGGAGAAACGAAGAGGACATCCAATTACGTACAGGTTTCCAATAAACATAAAGATCATAGTACTGTTTACAGCAATTTGATATCTCAAAGAGTTACGAAAAAATGTTAAATTTGATCATTATAAAATGGGGTATTTGTGCGAAAGCAATTTGTGATTGACTATACGTCTATAACATTACAACAATACTTTTTAGTAGATGTAATTACAAAGTAAGAATTCTCGGAATTTCATAAATTTAAGCAATTGTGCGAACTTTTAAGTTTTTACCTTATCTCGAGAGCTGTCTGAGATATCAAACCGCTGTAAATTGTATTATGATCTTATCATCTATTGAAAACCATCTATGTAATTGGCTGATATATTATTTAAGCAGTTTTTCGAAGCGAAAGCCTAAAAAATCAATTTTTCAATCAGTTTCAAACTTTGTTCGTATTTATTCGAATTCCGTCGTATCGTGATCATAGTATTAGACACTAAAATATTTTGAATGTGCCTTGCCCTGTGTGTCTCACTATTGCTATTACTCGTATAGAGGTCACCAAAATTTGGATATTCGTGATACTGTAGCGTCCTTAGTTCATAGCACTGAGTAATAAATGTAACATTGCAATATATCGTTCAACACGTAGATTTGAAAGGTGTAATAACCTGGCGTGTAGTGCTATTTAAAAAAATACAACTTTATGTTGGATTGGTAAAATTGCCAATCTTGTGGTATTTATTTATTTTATTTATTTAACAATCACCAGATACAACTCAGAGGCCATTTTACACTGGATATCCAACAACAATGGAAAGGATTTGGGAAGGTATCGGCCAGGGCCTGTTCAGTCGGTACCATCCCGGCATTTGCCTGGTAGGACTGAGGGAAACCCTGGAAAATCTCAGTGAGGATGGTCGGCGGCGGGATTCGAACCCACGACCTCCCGAATGCGAAACCAACGCTCTACCACTTGAGCTACTTCGCTCGGTATCACGAATTATGCCAAACAACGTCCTCCTGCCGATATTTGCATGATACAAAATTTCAGGTTTTTTTTTTTCTATTAAAAGTTACAAGGGTGTATCAAAACAAATGGCCCACTCTATATATACAATAGAGAGTTTGTCAGTATATACGCCAGGATTTTGAAAATATGCTCTGGCAACACTGACTGGATTTGCGAGATTAAAGTACGACAGAAATGAGGAGTACTATAGTCTGTGTCAAGTCAACATGGAGAGAGAGGCAATTCAACAACGCATAGAAATTATTCGAATTTACCATATTACTCTAGCCTTAGCTACAAGTTGGCCGGACACGTTTTGCCGAGAAATGATGTAAATTGGCCCCACAGATTATGTGATGTATCTCCTTGATTATTTTGTATGGAGTTGTCTCAGGGCAATTACTATAACCCACGAACGATTCGTGAACTAAAACAAAACCTTGAATGCGCCATTGTTAAGCTACCACGCAATATGTTTGCAGAAGTTGTCCCTCTAAATCCATTCCTCTCACTTAAGCAAAAGAGTCCTGGCATTGTTTTTGATAAACTATGTAGTGCACACAGGAATGATTTTAAAAATATATATATATAAAATCAGTTTTCATCTTTCTCGAGCTCTTAAGTAAAGTCGCGTGATTATAAAATACATCTAGTGATCATTTATAGCACGCACACAAGTACTAATAGGCCTGATTGATATGCAACCTCGCTTCGTGGTAGTGTAATGTGTGTTGCATACGGAACAGGGATTGAATATTCAAGTTGAATCCAGAACTGAAATTGTATCGAACAGGATTTACGAATCGTTTCTTTCGATTTTGTCCGAAGCTTAGTTGCACGAAGTAGAACTCATGTCCGAGGCTTTTGTGAATGTTTCTGAACAAGTACCTTTTTTTACAGGATGAGGGTGTTAGCCTTACCCAAACCCCCAAGCTGGAGGACCACTCCTAGTCGTCTGTCCGCGACTGCTTATTCAGTATATTCGCAGCTAACCTCTATATCTAGAGGCCTTCTCCTCGATCCGCAACCTGAGGACGCGCCATGCCGTGGTGACAGGAACCCACGTTACACGGAACCCACGAAAACAGGGAAAATTACGGTGGCTACAAAATCCGAATGAAACAACTACACAAAATTTCGCAGATATCAGGCGGGAAACTTCCAAAACTTTTAGAACAAAGAAACGGGATTTTTTGAAAGGTAAAATTAAGGAACTTGAAGATAATAGTAAAGATAAAAATATTCGGGACATGTATAAGGGGATCAGCGAATTTAAGAAAGGCTATCAACCTCGTGCTTATATATTAAAGAAATCTGACGGAACAGTTCTCACCGATACGGATAGCCTCTTAAATAGATGGAAAGATTTCTTTGACGATTTGCTGAACACGCAGCCAAAAACTAATGTGCGTGGAGAAAAGGAGATACACACCGCAGAACCGTATATTCCAGAACCCAATCGAATAGAAGTGGAAGCCGCTATAAAGAAATTGAAGAAACACAAATCTCCGGGTGTAGATGAAATTCCGGCTGAGTTAATTTTAGCTGGAGGCGAAAAATTGTGGAACAAGATACACAAACTCATTCTCCTTATCTGGAACAAGGAAGAATTGCCACAAGAGTGGAAAGAATCAATCATTGTTCCAATTCACAAGAAAGGCGACAAAACTGACTGTAATAATTATCGAGGCATTTCTCTTCTGTCAACATCCTATAAAATCCTTTCAAATATTCTGTTAGCAAGATTGACCCCATACGCAGATGAAATTATTGGAGATTATCAGTGCGGATTTAGACGAAATCGATCAACTACCGACCAAATATTTACCATTCGCCAAATACTCGAAAAGAAGTGGGAATACAATACCCCGCTACATCAACTATTTATTGATTTTAGAAAGGCTTACGACTCGGTTAGGAGAGAAACATTATACAACGTTCTTACAGAACTTGGAATACCGAGAAAGCTAATTAGATTAATTAAGATATGTTTAAGTGAATCCCAAAGTAAAGTCCGGGTAGGAAAATTTTTGTCCACGAGCTTCCACGTCGAAAATGGCCTGAAACAAGGAGATGCGTTGTCGCCATTATTATTTAACTTTGTGCTGGAATACGCCATAAGGAAAATCAAAGATAGCAACCAGGGCCTAGAGTTGAACGGAATTCACCAGGTTATGGCATATGCTGATGATGTAAATTTAATAGGGGATGATAGGAGAACAGTAGAAATAAATGCAGAGATCTTATTAAACGCTTGCAGGGACAGGGGTTTAGAAGTAAATGCAGAGAAAACTAAATACATGGAAGTGCGTCGGGACCGTAATACGGCAAATTGTGGAGGAGTTAAAATACTAAATAATGCTTTTGATAAAGTGGATACTTTCAAATATTTAGGATCAATATTAACAGACGAAAATCCTATTCACGAAGAAATTAAATGTCGACTAAAAGCAGGGAATTCGTGTTACTATTCGGTTCAAAATCTCTTGTCGTCGCGAATTCTGTCGAGGAATTTGAAGCTTAAAATATATAAAACGATAATCATGCCTGTTGTTCTGTATGGTTGTGAAACATGGTCGCTTACTCTGAGAGAAGAACATAGACTGAAAGTATTTGAGAACAGGATCCTGAGAAGAATATTCGGACCCAAGAGGAACGAGAATGGGGAATGGCGGAAGCTTCATAACGAGGAACTACATAGTTTATACGGTTTACCCAACATTGTTAGGGTCGTCAAGTCTAGGAGGCTTAGGTGGGCAGGTCATGTAGCTAGAATGGAAGAAAGTAGAAACGCTTTCAAAGTCTTGACTGGTAGACCCATAGGAAAACGACCATTAGGAAGACCTAGGCGCAGATGGGAGGACAATATTAAGATGGATCTCGCAGAGATAGGAATACAAAGTAGAAACTGGATGCAATTAGCTAAGGATAGAAGTCAGTGGAGAGCTTTTGTGAACGCGGCACTGAACCTCCGGGTTCCATAAGCCATAGAGTTAGTTAGTTAGTTAGAACTCATGTATACAAATAGGAATTGGACAAAACTTTATATGAACATATTACAACAGTCGCTCTGAAGGCTTAATACTTAAGCTCATTGATTCCGCACGGAAGTTACGGAAATTGTAGGAATTTGATTTTATTGATCCCTGTGAATATTAACTTTTTTATGTTCCTTATTTTGCTTCAGAAAACATATTTTCATACTACATAATTAATACCAATCATGATTATTAAATTTGTAATTGAAATAAAGTACTTAATTAACAGTATTGAAGAACCATGTAAAATCAGAACTTGAATTTCTCCGTGAAGAATAAGAATAAAAGTATCGGTTTAATGAAATGAAATCTTTAGTTTTGCGTCCCACAGTAATGCCGGCTAGGCTAAAGGAGACGGTGATGGTCGACTAATATTCACACACAAGCAAGTACAGAAATCTTAGAGAGACAGATTTTTTCTTGCCCTATGTCTAACATTACATTACAATTGTTTATTACGACAGTTAAACTAAATACTTCAATGAGGAGGTGAATTAAAGAACATATCGCTTAGGTCTGGAACATTCGATTAATTTAATAAATGCTCCGTAACATCTCGAAAACTGACAATTTTGCTTTAATTTCGGACTTTAGAAGTAATATTTCGGAACACTGAAGAAAGAAAAAGCGGAGAATCCAAACTCAGTTAATTGCGTGTTTACTCATAATATTCAGCTTGGCTCGGAACAAAAAAGTACCCATTTAAACTAAACAGAAAGCTAAACCTAAAACATTTTTTAAAAACTGCAGTTTGCTTGTGAAGATCTTCAATAATGCTTACGCATCAATGAATATGAAAAAAATATGTAAAATGTTTATTAAACCAGTCACACATTTCGATGAAACCTTCCTCTATTGCTGGCGAAGATTTACTTTTTTAGAATACCGTATTTTTAATTTCCTTACATACATTTATTGCATTTTGTAGAAATATTTGCTCTTATTTTGTCCCGCTTCGCTTATTATCTTGATATTCGACAGATTACGGTTCAATCCGAAAGTTTATGAAACAACATTATCGCAAAATTTTATAAATAAAAGGTAATAGGGGAAACCATACAGTTATTGGCACTTTAAGGATTTGTTTTCATTCATATCTTTATAACAGACTTATTTTATAACATATACTGGCGATTTTTAAATATATACTTTCTGGGAATCTCTAATTGAGCAATATGTTGAGAAATTACAATACAAATGTAAAGTTTGGCAATAAAAATATATTTTGTAATGTGACAATGATCTTACAGTTATTGGCACTCAAAAAACAGTTATTGGCACCCAATGAGGACAGTTATTGGCACCATTATAAAGCATACAGTAGAAGATACGAATGACAGAAATAAGGCTTGTAGGCCTGACTGGAAGTAATATCAATTATTATATGTATTAATAGGCAAGAAATAGACATTTTAGACCTTGAACATTATGAAGTAAAAACAAATTGAAACCGGGGAATGCACAACATATTTTTAAAATTTTAAAAAACGGGAAATGCACAAACAAAATTTATGTTTCAATGATTTATGTGAATCCGTTTCATTAATCTCGTCCTCATCTGAGACCACATTCAGTCATCCTGTAGAACGCAGCACCCGTGACACACAAATTCATCTTCTATGTCTTCTGGTATGTGTTCCTTATGGCACTATGGAATGCAACGACTGTGATATTTGCTGTGGCACAACTCGCATTCAAGATCCACCCTTCCCGAAAAGAATGGCTGAAAACAGTGTTTGCAGGATATTACGTTGTTTCTCGCAGCTGATGACGAATCGAAGTTCAGCATCCTTGTGAGCGTTCCAGTTTGTAATGATTCAGTCACTCCTTTGTCTTGTTCAAGGTTAGAAGTTGAAGGACCGCTTATCTGCGTTGAACAATCGAGATATACCTCATGCTTTGATTTCTTTGCAGATGCTTTTCCTCTGCGTTTTAACTCCTATTCCTTTCTCTCAGACATCTTCCTTGTTTGCTTTCTGATCTTTTCTTGTTCAGCTGATGCTTTCTTCATTTTTGTCGTGCAAAATAGCTTGATATTTATGAGACGTTATCACAAACGGCAGTCTTTCTACATTTCGTTTCCCCTTTCTGTTAGGAGTTTCTGGCCATACTAAAACATCTTGCAGCAACGGGGGTTCGGTGGTTAACTTTTTTGGAGTTGAGCTGGAACCTTTTTGTAAAGCATTTGCATCTGTAGTACTGCAATTGGTGGGTGTACTAGGGTTTACTTCACAAAGAGTATGAGCATCACTAGCAGTTTCTGAGTGGTTGAAATCATTGAGTTGGATACATGCAGAGGATACAGGTGAACCTTGCTGATTGTTCGCCTGCCCCGACTGAAGATTAACACATCTCTCCACCGAAGACTTAGGCCTACTATTATCTATAAAATGTTGAAATAAGCGATACAGTACATGGAATTCTTCGTTCTTATTTACAAGGACGTGTTCATTGTCAACTTCCTGAAGTCTTCTCATTACATCAGTTCCTACTATACTTTCAAACTCGGTTCTGGTTAATACTACATCCCTAGTTTGCACGTTACCACTGCGTATTTCTTGAACTGTTTGTATTGGTTTTGCAACACATTTAGTGTAATCTATGTCGTTGGGATCAAATGGGTGTAAACCGCATGCTCTAAATCCATTTTGTATAATAGATGGCGAAATACAAGTGTCAACTGCTTGTTTCAACAGAGGAGCAAATTTAGCTTTCGTCAGAGACTGCAATTGATTATAAAGTTGCCACTCTCGTACCACTTGCTTCCACCCATCCTTCAATGGTGTAAATACGGCAATATTCTTGTAGAATTGGGGTACAGAGCAATGAGTTCAATTTGAAGCTTGAAGCAAAGTTCGCTAAGTTGGTAAGTAAGAGGAGTTTTATGACCGTCCACAAAATATATAATCGGGAACTTGACATTTTTCGATTTTAATTACGGATACAACACATTACCTATATATCCATAAACTACTTCGGCTTTCATCCACCCGTTCTCACTGCGACCGATACCCTATCCTGTAGGCACAGATAGAGCCACATCATTAGGCACACGAATATAAGAGAAAACTATCATTGAAGGTGTTACGTCACCTGCAGCACTGAAAGTAAACATAACTGATAAAGATTCCTTTGCATTTCCGCGTATCTACATCGTACACGTTACTTACTTCTTTTTCCGCTAACACCTTTCTAGTTTTCGGGCATAGCAAAAAGTTAGTTTCATCACCGTTGTAAACACTTGTTGCATCCTGCAGAACATCTGTATGGTTATTGGCTTCAAAATACTTCTGTATATTATGAAACCATGATCTTATGTCGTTTTCTGTTACACAAGCATTCGCACTTGTAACAGATTCGCACGTTCTTTCCGCAACCTTACGATTTCTTTGAAAGAACGATTTATACCATCCATCTCCCGGCATGTTATTTGGAAACGGATTAGGACGAGGACGTTTCACGAGAAAGTCCTGAGCACTTTTAAGAATATCTTGTTTCTTTCTGGGAAAACTCTTTTCAGCACATTTTATTAACAATTCCACCAACAATGGTTCTTCCTATTCTAAAATGGGTAGTGGTCCGGAAGGTGATTTCACATCTTGATTTCTCAGATGGAATTGTAATGTACACCGAGGAACGCCATACTGCTTCGATGCTGTCTTTATTCCTACACCTTTTGATATTGCTTCAAGGGAAGCACTTCTCTGTTATAGTGCATATCTTTTTCTTCCAATCTTTGGCATTGTGTACCGATTTCTGCAACAATAAGAAAACGTTTTGTAATTAATTTTATATGAAATAATTTGACATTGATCTAGGCCCTACCATTTAAAAAAAGTAGAAACTAAATGCCCATGTTGCTAACAACAACAATGTCCATAACCGTCCAGACGTTTGGGACTAACGTTTTGAATCTCACACCAGTCTTTTCTTTACCGGAGTTTCTTTACTCCGTTATTCACATTGACTTAGGTTAGCTCGCCATTGTTAAATACTATGTTTGTGTCTGACCACGCACACTTTATGGCCGACTAGCTGAATTTTAAAAAATACGTTCTTGCTGTAACTCAAAGTTCAAACTATTATAATAAATTTTGATGGTGGGCTTACTCTGTAACTCAGCCGGGTGAGCCAAACTTTGCCAGTCCGCCCCTGAACTAGGCTACATGAACAAATAATTTCAATAGGCATATTAGACATATTTCATTGCCAGAACCTATTCTGCTGCAAATCCCTACAGTCATTGGCATGGTCATTTATACAGTTCTTGGCACTGTGCCAATAACTGTTATTTATTAGAGTAGGAAACCAAAATTTTTACCAAGAATAGATGTGGAGATGGAAAGCATTATCGGACAGTTTTCAAGCTATTTTATTCTTCAGCATCAGAGACAGTGATTGGCACTCTAGTGCTAATAACTGACATTTTATATTTTCATTCGTACAGTTATTGGCACCCCATGCATTCACTCGAAGGACAAACAAATCGGTTGAAAATGTACCATTGAAATGATTAGTAGACCCAATTCCTCTCGTGCAAAAAATATTAAAACATTTTAAACAATAGCAAACTAATTACATTTCTCTTAAGCTGATAGATATCCTTAACAAAATGTATAAGGAATTACCTGCAAAATTGAAAAATCCAAATAGCTTCCACTGTCGACTAGAGCTTGCCTCCAATTAATAGGTTCCCGGCAAAACAAACAAAGGGTACACGGGCAGAGAGGATCAGAGCTGCCAGCTGCAGGAAATTTTTACCAACACGTATTCATTTTTCCTTAGTGAAGAGAAAAAACTAAGGAAAGTGCCAATAATTGTCAGAGTGCCAACGACTATATGGTTTCCCCTATAGAACATAATTTACTGTCCTGTTTTTACCTTCGTTGATACTGTAATAGAAGTAGTTTCCCTATTCTACGTTTAGTAAATGAATGTTTTCACCTCATATCTGTTATTTGCTATACAACACTCATTACTTTACTGCTGCACATGGTTGCATATCATCAGGGAACGCATCCTGCTTCTTGCCTTTACTTTTGAACGGGGGCTTGTTTCTTGAGTTTACTTTTCCAAAATGTGATTTCGTAGTTAAAATTGAGAACTAGAAGAGAAGAGCTCTTTAAAATTATTTTCAAATAAGGTTTCCATCCAACAGTGTGTAAGCCGTGGATTTCGTGTAACGTGAAGAACACCTGAGTAAGCCAAAAATTTCATTATCATCAGAAAATTTTCAAATTACATAACAGAGAAAACTTACGAGAAAATAATAATAGTAGTTGTGAATCGCAGAACTATGCTTTAGAACTATTTGAAATTTAAAGTGAGGAAGAGGCGTGGCGCGCCTTGTGTCAGTTTTTTATATATATGTATATATCGTTCTGTAATCAGTAAAGATTATATTTTTATTTGACCGCAAAAATAATCTTCAGTTAAGGGATGAAATTGTAAAACTTCATTATTTAGGTAGTGTCAATTTGTATCAAAGAGTTTCAGTGTTATTATTATTATTATTTTGTTGAGCTATTTTGTGGTCAAATTGATCAGACGAGTGGTCTTGAACTCAATTTCCGATGGAGACAGTAGTCTTGAATTCAAACAGAAACAGTTTTAACCATTAGGTTCTGCTTCATGTAACTTCGGTGCTTAATAGGAACATGTTTCCAATTCACTGAATTTTTACAGTATTTCAAAAGCAAGGTATTGCTGAAGAAGACTAGTAAGGTACTTTTATTTATTTATTTATTTATTTATTTATTTATTTTAGATGACCAAATTCATGGAATATCTTAAAATTAAATTTGTAAAGTCATGGTTGTAAATGCATTCATGTTTGGTTTTCGTGTCGAACTGTTGGTTACGTCACCAAACTTCGTGTGTGACCCCCATCTATTCCGAAGAAACAAATAACTTCGGAAAGTGACAAAAACACCACGATTAAATACTGTAAAAGATAAATATCTAATTGATATTATTTCTTCTTTTAAAAATAATTTGATAGTTTCCATGTACAGTAAAACTAAATGAATATATAAATTCAAAGTTAATGATGTAAAATTACGACGTAATAGCAGACGAGAGAAGAAAATTAATGTTTCGTTTAGCATGAAAACAAATCTATTATTTATTACTGTGGACTTTCTACCATTTAATGGTGTTCTTGTAATGGTTATCTTCTATTATCGAAACTTTCGTGTAATTCACTAATAGCTGCGTCTTCAGAACTGTTATCACAGTAAGAAATTAGATAAATTTACAGCCGTTCTCGTGTTTCTGGAGCTCAAGTGCGTATTTCACTCTACTGGTTGTGTGATATATCTGTGTGGGGCTCGTAAAGCGCTCTGTGTGAAAGATTGTTTGTCGAATTGTGGTTTCACAAAGGTAGTCAACACTAGTGTTCCTGGCAGCAGTTCGCTGCAAATACACTTCACACCTATTGCATTTTCTCTCCCTGTTCGAATTTCTGCCGCCTAGAAATCTACATCTTTTCACTTTTGAAGCATTTTCCCTAAATTTATAGTCAAATTAATGTTAAAATGTAGAGCATCATCAATTTTCCACAACCTTGAATATTTTAATGCTTCGTTATTTTCCAGCAATGTGCAGATGTTTCATTACGACAAACTATTTTGCTTCGAATAGTAAGTTTTCTCGCATCATCTTCAGCGTTATGGAACATACGGTTAAATAGTACATTGGCTCAATCTTCTGATCTAAAATAAAAAAAAAATCACATGGAAATATCAACTTCCTATTAACGCTTTGAGAAAACTAGTTTCAGGCAAGAGAATTGGATTTTGTGAACCTTCCCTATTCATAATCCGTATTGAATTTGTGAATTACGTATTCTCGAAATAATAATAATAATAATAATAATAAAATTTCGTACTATATTATTTAATGATTCAAAGAAACATGTATTATTAGTAAATATTTCCACTTCGAGAGGGATTTTCCGAAACTCCTGAAGTGAAGAAGATGTAGTAGTAAGTAGACCTATGGTAATAGTTAGTATTTTTTCTTTGAAGTCGGAAGTTCTATGCTTATCCTTCGACTACCCATCCTGATTGAAGTTTTTCTAATTTTCTTTTAATCTCACCAAACGAATCTCAGAATGTAGACTTGTTGGATTGCCTTTCACTTCTTTTCCTATTGTTGATACTGTTCCAGATAAAATAGCCTAATGTATGTATTTTTTCTTTTTTTTTTAAAAAAAAAAAATCGGAATCATGTCGTAGTTCGCCCATAGTGTCGTAGAAATGCAATCCAGATTAAATATTGGATAGCAAAATACAATGCATCTACGATCAGTTTATTACGAAGTGAACTGAAGGTTCTATATCAATAGCAAAAATATGAGAATTTAGCAGTATTGTCTTTTCTGTCCTATTTTTCCATAGTTTTTCAAGCTCTGGCAATGTGTTCATATGAAATTTCTAGTTATTTCATACCATTGGCCGACAAATACGGTTTGACACACCCTCTTACTTTTTATTGAAGCGGCAAAACAAAAATAGTGTTGGGTTTAAAACGTTTAAACAATGGAAAAACGAACAGGATCCGAGTAGCATGCAGCTACAGCGGGAGTTAGAAGGAAAACTTATGTGTGAAATTCAGTTGTGTTTGTTTGTTTCATAAAATTTCGTGGAATGCGTTTTTTTTTTTTTTTTAATACATTTTTATGGATCTAGGACCTACAGAAAATGTTCCATGTGGACATATTCTATATCAACTCAGCCTCTAACTTAGACAATGTCTGTAATAATTGAGTTTTATTATTTTTTCTCTCTTTTGCTTTTTGTTTGTGGTATACAAAACCAGTTTATTATTTCATAATCACGTAAAAGATAATAATTTTCCTTTGCTGCCGAAAATGTAATACATAATAAATTGCTACGTAAATTTAAACACGTTCAGCAGTTTACTATCTAAAGTAATATCTTAAAAAAAAAAAAAATAAAGCACGAAATCCCCATATCCCATCTATTTGCGTGTACGTTTAGCAGTATAAAACAATAACATAAATTTTCTTTCTTCGCTGTTTTTCGCTTTATGTTAAATCCTCGCTTCCTTTCGGAAGGTAATTTTCAAATATAATAGACTTTCGACTATCCGGCTCACGACTGCCCGCACTCTGTACTATTCGGCCTGGTTCGAAAAAAGAAAAGAAAAACTCATTAATGATTTGAGAAATAAGTTTTATGAACGATCTACTTTACTTGTAACGCCTTCATAAAACTGCGACTTTGTCCAGGAAAAGCAGTCATCTATTAAGGACTAAAAATTGTAAGTTCTGACTTGTATTCCTACCTTTTCACATTTGAATAATTATTTGTCAATAAATAGTATGTGTAAATCATTTATTTAAAAATTGGCCTTATATGTACGTGCCTATTTTATGTTTCCACACACTATTTTATGTTTCCTGCAGTTAAATTAAACATTATAAAATTTATCTTAAAATGTAATATTTTTGTTCTTGGAGTTCGTTTTGTGTAATATTTTTTTTAAATGTACAGTATAGTATATAACGAATATCTATAAAAGATGCACTGAGAAATCAGAAAGTATTAATAAGAGCAGGTTTCGGTGTAAAATGGTGTTTTTAACGGTATGAGTGGAACTGGAAGTAGCCAATTATAGAACTGGAGTATCCGACTTTGTTACACGACCTGCCCTTCCGTCATTTAGAATAATACTCGAGAATATATTGTATTTAATAATTCATATAAGTCAATTCCAATTTAATAACCTATACAGGTACAAAAAAGAAAAAAAATATGATCAACAAATAAGTTTCTCTATGAAGTGAATATACGTAAAAAAATTAATTAAATTCATTATCCCTTTCTTTCATCCGTCATATTGAATTCGTCCAACCGAATGACATATTCGTATTCAGTAAATTAAAAAAATCACCATGTATAAAATTTCGCTCCTTTTCTTCGAGCATTTCAAAACTTACGTCCGAAGGATTAATAGAAGCCACTCCTTTTGAATTCCCTTACGGATTCTGCTCTTTAGATCTCTTTATAGGAAAGCATCTAATGTTCCAAGTTACATCTCGTTCGGTGAACAGTGTTCCGAAAATATAATGAGGACTCAGTCAAGGAATAATGTTCCGGTTTTCTACATTAGTATAGCTATCACATGTTTATTCAGTGAAGCATACGAGCCGTAAGTCGATAATTATTAACGACCAGATTTTCAGGTGCAAAGTTATGGTTGGAAAAGGAAAAGAAAGGTGCTAAAGAATGTATTTGAAAAGGTACAAGGAAGGTGCTGATTATATTCATTTATTTAGGTGCAAAATAGTGGCATGAACATTGTTTATTCATTTTATTTTCAATCTCTTAACAATAGCAGAAAATCTGAAACAAAATTCTATCTAGATGTAAAACAACGACATGGAATTTTTTATTGAACAATAGCAGAGAATAACCTTACTGTAACAACATGCATTTATTGAAATGCAAAACAGTGACATGAACATTAGGGTATTTATTCAACAATAGCAAAAAATACCCGCACAGGAATAAAGGTAGATTACTATGTTTTCAAGAAATTTGCTGAATTTCATTATGCACAACATGTACGTTTTGTAGAACTAGGTTTATGTCGCCTGGAACTCAAGAGAAACTCTTCATAACATCAACGGATATCAAGTAGCATATCTTGTAAGCATACGGAAAAGGAGATCAGTTGAAGTTGCAAAGGTTTCTACATCTAGATTGTTTTTCAAATTTAATTTTGGCAAAAAGGGAGGATAAAAGTGCTGAAGAATCAAATAAGTAAAAAAAAAAAAAAAAAAAAAAAAAAAAAAAAAAAAAAAAAAAGTGTTAACCTTACGCAAAAGATGCAACAGATTGTGTCAATTTCCATTCATTTCATGCTCCGAAATACTTATCTTGAACTCTAGGTACGAAAAATAGCTTCATTTTTGCTAAGATTTTGCACCTTAAAATATGCTCTCTAATAATTACTTTCTTGAACTTTACATTGTTGGTTTGTAGTTAGTGTATATTGGTTTTACTTACAGATATCGTGCAAGGCGTTATTTATGTGTTTATTGAACAAAGTGTTAATTTGTTGAAGGAAAAATGGAAGGGCTTAACTAGATTCATGTTCATAACGGATAACTGTTGTAGGTGAAAATAAGCCAGATGTGGCTGAAGTTACTTTAGGTTTGTTGAGTCATAAGCCGAGGTTGTGAAAATAGTTTTCAGTGTATTTAGAAAATATGAAGTAGTTCTTGAGTAGCTAAAGCGAAAAGACTAATAAAAAATAATTTAGGATATGATTACATAGTTTTGAAAAGTTCACATCTCTAAAACGTAGTAATTGGGTTGAGTGTACAGTGGGTAAAAAAAGTTTTTGGACACCTCGCACAAAAACAAAAGAGCCGCTACTTCGCAGCGTACATAGCAAGATAATAGATTGGATTGTATGTTGGAAACAAGGGGCAAATACGGTCCTTTATTTGCATGTATACATATTAACAAATCTGAAAATTATGCATTATAATATCGAATGAAAGATAACATCTGTTGACAGTACAGCAAAAAAAGTATTTGGACACAACGAAAAATGAACATTAAAAAGCTATGAAACTAAAACAAGAGAACCTCTCAGTACTTTGTCTGATACCCTTTAGCTGCGACGACTGCTTGAAGACGTTTTGGCATTGAATTGATGTATTTACAACAAATGGTGGAATCAAATTTTGCCTATTCGTGTTGAACATACTGAATCAAGTGTTCTCTGCTGGTAGGGTTGCGTTTACGGACATTTTTCTTTAGTAAAAACCATAAGTTCTCCAGTGGATTCAAATCTGGTGATTGCGGCGGTTTCCAGATAGTGGGGTGTATTATAAAGGACCCACTGGCGAACATCGTAAGCTCGGTGCTTGGGGTCGTTATCTTGTTGGAACATCCACTTATTACCCAAGCGAAGTTTTTGCGCACTGTCCTTTAAGTTTGATTTTAAGATCTCCAAATACACTCTCGCAGTCATAATACCATTAATCACATTGATATTTCCTACTCCATTAGCACTTAGATACCCCCACATCATCACTGAGCAGCTGCTATGTTTAACTGTTGGAACAACATTCTGTTTTTCGAATGCTTTATTCTTCTTTCGCCACACATGTTGGTATCCATCATTTCCAAATGCATTAATTTTAGTTTCATCGGTGAAAATTACGTTGTGCCAAAAGTCTACAGGTTCATTTTGGTACTACTTTGCAAATTCTAGTCTTTTCTTTCTGTTTGTCTGTTTTTTTTTTTTTTTTTTTTTTTTTCCTGTACATCCTGGAAAACCTGCTTTTTAAGTCTATTCCTTACTGTTTGAGTATAACATTGACTTGCATGTCCTGGGTGAGTAATGTGGCGACCTGCCTTGCACTTGTTCGTGGATTTTTCTTCACAGTTCTAATGATGAACTTTTCTTGATGGGGACTTAGCTTCCTTGGTCGGCCTGTTCGCGGTTTCGCGGTTTATGTTCTAGTATTTCTTCTGTCTTGTGTTTCTTGATAATATAACCAACAGTGGAAGGTAACTTGTCCAATATACGGCCAATTTCTCGGTAACTTTTACCTTTCCCATACAAAATTTCACAATTAACTTTCGTTCCTCTAAAGTTGTCAATCTCTGTTTTCTCTCTATGGTACTGGTTTCGTCTTCAGCTGCTATGAACTGCCTCACTACTTTGTAGACTACCCAGATGCACTGAAGCAACTCTTCAGCTTCAATTTTTGCGTGATTTGTTCACGATCACAGCGCTGTCCAAATACTTTTTTTGCTACCCTCCTACCTACCTATTTCTTTTTCCTGTACTCACGGCTGTCAGATGTGGTAAATGACAGTATTCAATAGGCGACAAAACTATCATACCTCTGGTGTTTATACTCCAATAATCTTTTGTTCTATACTGTCTTGCATATATGGTATTTTCTTGTGTTTTCATCTTAGGTCTAGCTGTCCAAATACTTTTTTTTACCCACTGTATGTATGTAACCAGAAGTTTATAAGTACAATATATTAAAGATTGTAGAACCGAGAGATATTCAATGTCCATTGATAGTTTAAAGCTTCAAGTTAATTTAGTAAATACTTTTAGACTTGTACCCAACATACATAAGACCCGGCACATACGTTCCGGTATACGGCGAGATTTAACTATAGAGGTAAACCGGAGCGTGTGTGCCAGTCGCTACAGACCAAACAGCACAGGTGTAGCGACCTGTGCAGGCGACCGGAGAAGAATCGAAATCCAAATTCTTTCAACCTGCGCAGGCGTGTAGACGTGAGCATGTGTGTCACTCCGGCACACTTGTACAGTGTTTAGAGTTGTGGATAGATCCTTGAATAGGAAGCGTCAGTCATCGTTTTATGTTCTGGCGCAAATCCCGGGGGTGAGGGGGACATGTCCCCTCCAATCATGGGAACTGGGGCCTGCCCTCCAATAATCCGGTTTTAAATGTGTTTGGGGGGAGAAATGTGATGATTTGTGCCCGATTGCCACAAAGGAAAGTGAGATGAAATTGATGCCCCCCCGAGTAAGCCTCAAATCTGCCTGCCTGCCAATCTGAAGACAACTCTGCTCCCCTGATCCTCCACAGCATTGTTTTTCAACTTCATAAATATTTTGAACATCACTTGAAAAAAACAATTATGGGAACGATCTTACCCGGTCCCCCCCTTCCCCCGCAATGTTGAAGACATATTTGCACCGATGGTTTTATGTATGTGTACAATAAGTAGTGACTACGCGTGCGATAGTGCTAGTGACTTTTGTGATCATCCGCAAATAATTACGATAATCTGCAGGATCTGAACTTAACTCTTTTAGTAATCTTGTATGCGTGTATTTATTTCTCTTTGTAAGCCAATCTTTACACCGGGTTTTGCGTTTTCGCTTCTTTTTATACTTCATGGCCACTAACAAACCGACAACAGCGATCGCGTCGTCTTCTTGTTTGCTCGCCATCTCTCGACTGAGTTCAAATCTTCAGGTTTACCGTTGCGTGTGTGTGCTCTAGCCTGCACAGATATACCTTTCCGGTATTCCAGTGATGTTTACCTGACAGGAATATCCTAACGGTGTACCGAGCCTAAGAGTACAAAAACAGTTTACAGTGTGATAAGTAAATACTTTGTTACATTCTTTCTCCTTACATCTCGGTGATCAAAATGCACTGATTAAAATAACCCAATTCTGACTATAAACCCTGACTTAAGATCATCAGCTAAGTCACATAATTTGCAGTAACTGTTGCAGTCTGCAGTAACTGCAGATTCATCATATCAAGCAGGCAATTTATTTCGGGAAGGGTCCAAAGCTTTTGGCTAGTCCAAAATCAATACGAGAATGAATTACATGAAAATTTGTAAAATTACTTTTGAAATAAGACTGACTTTACAGAAAAATCGGGATTTCGAGGGGGTTAGAACCCACCCATGTGCATCATATATATCAGACTTTATAAGAGAACTCCAGTTCTTTATTATTACTTTTTAAATAATTATTTCTAATTATCATCCCTGTTTCGATTTTTTTAGAAGTAGAAGCTCAAAGGATAACGTCAAATATTCAATATGAAAATTTACGTCCTATTAGTAGGAGCTTGTCAGTATTTCTGTTCTTGTTTTGTTTTTAACCTGATACGTAAACTTCTTAAAATATTACACTGTACTCCTTTTGTTTACTTGAGAACAAGTGGGTAATTTCTTAACTCAGATAACTGTGTACTTGGAGCATCATGAATATTGTTCGCGCAGTTGCTGATATCCGTCCAGTTGGTTTAAGTACATTACTTTTTGTTTACGTAATACACTTTGATAGTACATCTTAATTTTTAAAAATAGGTATAATTTTAAAACCTTCTAAGTTTGAAAATGTTTCCAGAAAAAAATGGTATAATACATGAACTATTAAACAAAACAATTTTGATATTTTAAAAAAAATATTGTGAGCATGTTGTTTCTTTTGAAAGTGTGGTAAAATAGTGTATGCATTGCGTTGAAATTTGGAATGTCTCGTGTATATTCAGTTGGAGATACAATATTTACACCAAATCGATATATAGCCTCCGAGGGACCACGATGGCTTTGTGATAGAGCACTCATCTCTTGTGTGGAGGGTCCAGGTTCGATCCTAGTCTACACAGTGGGCTTTGTGGTGTACAGGCACCATGTGCATGGTTTTCACGGGATTCTTTTTTTCCTTCCACTGCCTTTATTCCATCATTTCGTTCATTCTTATCATCACCATCTTACTTAACGTCTGAACACAATCGTGAGACGTTTAACTCAAAAGAAAAAATATTGATAAATTGCCTCCAAATTGACAGATCAGTGAAATAAAATTATGTTCTGAATATTGAATTGTATTTTTATGATATTGTGATTCATTGCGATTTTCTGATTGCTGTACTTCTGGTGTTGTTTATTTTCTTTTTTCGGTATTTTTCTGTGGATAGGTTTATCTCTCGATCTAGTCTACGAATATGAATGAGATTCGTGTAGTTATATAAAAGTGGAAGTATGGTCATCGTGTACTATTGGTTCGGTGATTCAACATAGCTGGAGAGTGGGCTGATTGTGTGGTCTCTGGCAGGAGTTAAGTTTACGTCATAGCACTTCGCCATTGAACGTCAGTCGTCAAAGAAAGGTGACGCACTAAATAAGTCCTAATCCAAGAGGAGACTGTTCACTTGGCCCGAAACAAGGTTCTTTCTCAGAACTGCCTACACTCCAACGTCATTGTGTAGAAAAGAGAACGGCCCAACGTATGCGATTCATCTGTTTGAATAACTTGTAACACTGGCTCCACAGGGAGAAACATGTAATACGAATCCCTAAGCTTTCTTTCGCTCTGGATGGACGCATCAAGAAGCTTTTCCATTGAAGCGAAAGTAACGTCAGCTGAAACAAAAGAAGTAGGAAGCATGTGATGGCGTGCGAGCAACGAAGTATCGAATGAAGTAGTTTTAGATAATTATCGGGCGCAGGTCCGATTATGGGATGAATGACGAACTGTCTGTGGTGGAATAAGCAGGTATCAATATTGTGTGGACTCAGTAAATAACTTCGTGATATAGAATTACTATACAATATTCTCGCGTGTCACCGTGGCGGTCAATGTTCTGCGGTCCCTTCCTGTGCATTGAATTCCTGAAAATGAAGATGATTTTGTGTTATCTACTACAGAAAACCTCACATAATACTTCATACATATACCGATTTGAAGGGAACATGTAATAATAGTAATTTGCCATTCCTTTCCGCCGGTTTTCTTTTTCTAATACAAGACATCTGTAAATGATGCCCAATCATCATATCAAAATTATAGTGATCGACAAAGTAGTTTTCACGTGTTTGTCTGCAGACTGCACCATCGCTAGCTGTGATACGTATAATAGGTAACATGTCTCGAATACAACTAATAATAAAAATTCATTGTAATGTTAGTATATCTTTTAATTCAACTTGTTTCTATTCCTACATCCTCTGCATTCATTTTTTTAAAATTTTAATCTGTTTCTGGTCGTCTCAAAGATGTCTCCGAAGAGTCTGCTAATATGTGCGAAGTGGGATCCAAACCCGTCTCTTAAGGAAATTCCGAAGCAACTACGCGCAGTTTTTATCCAACTCACTTGGCGGGAGCTAGGATCTAATCAGGGACCCACGCACCAGAGATGAGCGCTCTATCACTGAGATGACCTCAGCTTTATGACCTTGCAGCTGTTCAGTATCTGCACGTTTTCGAAAGTATAAAATCTGTTAATTATCTGGATACAACCTGAACATTTGTTAATAACACGCATCTCTTACATGAAGATTATAATAAATTTACTTACATCTTTTATGGTGGATATATTCATAGAATTACGGGAGAGTTAGAAGTTGATCTAGATCCACTCTTCCCAAATTGCAATGTACGAAGAACTCCAGTGTTCCGCAAACAGACGAAAAGTGCAGATATAAATACAAGGTACGATTTAATTCTCTATGAAGAGTTCCTGTCTTCAAAAACCTTATCCGCTGGCTACTGGCGAGCACACTTGCCTTTGATGCACGTGATTCCGAGTTTAATTCCGGTTTGGAGAGTATTGGGCGCATTACAGAGTTCAGATTTCATCTTAAACTTTAGGTTTACATCACATATTTCGTCGGTGCTGAAGAGAAACACTTAAAACAGGTTTATGTAGCTGGAGATCACCAGTTCGAGACTTGGCGAATACCTTAAAGATTATGCGGTTTCATTGATTGAAGTTTTAAGTTTTCTTTTTCTTCATCAAGCTCACATGAGAATGGACCTACTGTTTAAAGTGAAAACTAAACAATTAATCAGATTTTAATCAAGGATACACACCTCCATCGAGGATTGAATCTGGACCACGCACAGAGCAAGCAAGAATATGAAGAATGTCATCCACAATATATGATTTGTTAGTAGATAAAAGCTATAATTAACGTCCTGGTCATTTTTCTCTTAAAGGGAGAAAAACATTTTAAAGCAATTGTATGTGGTATAGTTTATGTTTCTGTCGATATTGTTAAAATTATTCGAATAAATTACACGAACAATATTCGAATTTTATCAGCACTGAAATTCTTCCCTTCTCCATGATAGACATAAGCTGGGAATCCGCAATTTGCTTCACGGATGCGTCCATCTCTACATATTAACCTCATATTATATTTCTCACATCTGTGGATCAGTCTGTTACCATCTACATACCATAGAAGTCTATGCGGTAAGAGGCAAACCAGGTTTCCCCACATTAATAACTTTCTCAGAACTCCTACCCCGAAAATACTTCTTCATATACCCAATTTTGGAAAAAGGAGTAATCGGATGGAGTCAAATTGGGTGAGCGAAAGGTTCGTCGTCACATTGGTGCACGAAAGTGAGAGTTTCTGGTGGTCTGTGTGCCAGAGCATTGTTCATTATCCACTAGCAGCAACACTCGTTTAGATAGCAAGCCCTGTTTCTTTACTTAGATATCATCTCGTAATTTTAACAGTAGGTTTATGTAATATGTTCCTGTGATTGTAGCCACGTTTTTTTTTTTTTTTTTTTTAAGTAATCAATCAAATTGACACCTTTATGGTTCCAATAGACTGACAACATGACCTTGCTCGATGAATGCTGCACTTTAGCCGTTTTAGGAATGGGGGATGAGGTGTGTTTCCAAGCTTTATTCGTTTCTTTGGTTTCAAGGTCAAAAAATACACAATATTCATCTATATTCACCAATCTCTGTCCAAAATCATACTTGTCCTTGTGCACAATGCACACGTCGCTGTTTTTGAAAAAATCTCAACAATTGGAGAACCTACTTTGCTCATGTGCAGAATGTCATGTAATTTGATGTGAACGGACTCCATATTAGTGTTCGTCTCCTTAGCTAAACAGTAAGCTTCAGTAAAAGAGCGTTGGTTTTGCATTCGAGAGATCGTGGGTTCGATTCCCGCTGCCAACCATCTTGACGAGTTTTCCAGGGTCCTACCACGCAAATGCCTGGATGGTACCTACTAAAAACAGATTCTGGACGATACCTTCCCAAATCCTTTCCATTGTTGTTGTTAGATATCCAGTATAAAATGACCTCTGAGCTGCATCTGGAGATTGTTAAATAAATAATAATCACGCGTTTCACTAGCTGCTTAGCTTTTGCACCACGCTTGGGTTTGTAGCTGTTGAGAAACAACCTTCTCTTGTGCAGTCTTGTTGCCTTGTGCAGACTAATTTGAATTCTCTCTTCCAGTATATCACTCTGTTATAAGATGGGCCTTCTCATCACCATATAAAGCTACAATCTCTTCATTTATCGTTTGTGCCGATTTTCCTTGAAGATGGTGGAATTTTTTCACAGCTCGATGTTCAATTTTGCCCAACATGTTGTTGTCACCTAGTTTTCTGGCTGTTACACAAATTAATACACATATTATTTAGATTCCAATGGGCGTAAAATTGAAAGATTACTTTTTATTTTAAAAAAGGTGGAAGAAAGTAAGAAAATTATTTTTTTATGAGTTCATCATCTGAACGAAAAAAAAAGTAAGAATGTGCATTGTATTAGTAAGATTTAAGTTTACAGAATTCTAATTAGTTACTTCTATTAACCTTTCTTGCGATGATTCTTCCCACTACTAATGTATTCAATTTATAATGACTACTGTATATTGCAATTGCTTCACAGGCTTGATTTTCGGTCAGAAAACCCGAAGGAGCTGGTCAAATTTAATTGTTTAATATTATAATAATATGTGGCTTAAGTTTGTGCCACATTTGTACAGTTTTTCCGTGGATAACCGGCATGGTCCGTTTTTTCATATATAAAAAAGGAAAACCAGAGCAGGCGAAAAAAATATATATGTATAACACTCCTAAATTGAGATAATATTTATATAATTAATTGTCTTGGAGAATATAACACTGTAGTGCTGCATCTTTACGCACTGCTGGAGGACGTGCGTTTTATACGTTTTCAATCTTTATAAAGAGAAGAGGAGGAGGAGAGGTGAAGTGTTCTGTGGGGTGAAAATATAGGATAAAATAAACATACACTGGTGGTGTTCCGTGTGTTCGAAGTCGTAGTTGATCGAATGGTGAGTTCTGTTGGTAACTCCAATACTCCAATGCATAGGATTTTTATTCTTAGCCCCGCGCACTGACCTTAGCCTTTACGCTTCCCCAATGCACATGCATGAGGGAAAGGATAAATAAACACGTTATTTTTTCTCGCCACTTGTCGACGTGAATAAGCTATAATTTGCGCGGCATTTTGGCACAGATTCGCCGGATGAAGAACAATTGGCTCGGTTCTTGAACAATGTCTGTGGCTAATTTTAGGTCAGCCTACGGTGAGAGGATGTGTAGAGGTGTTACTGGCAATGAGGCAGTATTCACTTTGAACGATGCTCCATCTCAAACCAATCAACGGTACACATTCTTGATCAAGGTGGTTAGAACTACTGTCATTTGTCAGTTGGGAGCTATAACAAAATTAAATAGTGCAGATTTCTGCAAAAGCATTAGACTCGTGCAGTGTCCCTGTTGCAAGGAAACAAGAAGAAAACTTTCAACGATAGAAAGTTACAGTTAAGATTACTCTTTGTGCAGTATTCAGGGGTGCCCACAAGGGGGGGCTATGACGCAAACTGCGTCATTGAAATATTGTGGGGGGGTTAAAAATCCATATAAATATGTTTGATGGGGGGGTAAAATTAATCGAAAAGAAGATTTTTTTCATGGAAGAACACCTACGGATAGACACTTGGGGGGGGTGCGTCATGGACATAAGGGGGGGTGGGCACCACTGCAGTATTGTTTGTAAAGTAAACGGCAATGAGACAGAGGGTGGGAGAGAATAATTTAACATTTCTAAAGTCAAAAGTGTGTTAAAAAAAAAAAAAAAAACTCTCTCAGTACAGTTTACTGCTACTTGAAAGCAAGAAAGAAAAGTTTTAAGTCGAAGACAAAAATATATCTCTAGCTTCTCTTTATTTCGAAGGTTGTAAGGAAAGAAAGTATGCGGATGTCCACTTTCGCTTGCAACTGTGCCAGTTTGTATTCTTGAAAATAAGATGTCGCATCACCTTTTATTAAAAAATTGTTACATTATTTCTTATGAATAGTGCACCAAAAATGATTTTATAGTTCAATTTATTTCAATTGAAAATTTTTATGAGCAATATCTCACCTAACTTGTATTTTCGTCTTGTCATTCTTTCTAATTATCAGCATCACATATAATATCTGTATGATAAAAGTACTTAGATTTTCACCCCATATTACAAGTCAAAAATTTGTTTATGGGTCTATCTCACGTAGTTACGTCTAATGCTGAGTTGACCCACCTTTTGTCTTTATAAAGGCTTCCACTCTCGTCAGTACTTACTATTAGAAGGCGAGTGGTTTCGTAGAGAGTGAAGGCGCATTCTTCGCAGAGAGTTCCATTGAGGGCATGGCGTTGTACTTTGTGGTATCATGCGAAGTCTGCTTTCCAAATATTACACAAATATTCAGCCGAGTACAAATCAGGACTGTAAGGAGGCCGGTTCATTACCACTACGTCATTGTCGCTCAACAATTACACAATGTGAACGGGTATTCTTTAATGTTGATACACAGTGGTAATCCCAGAACTGATCTTCAAGTAAGCGGTTAAAGTCTTTATTACCTGCGCTATGTTGTCAAATAGATCATGGAGGCCCTTTCAACAAGAAAACCAAAATGTTAGTGTATTATTATTATTATTATTATTATTATTATTATTATTATTATTATTATTATTATTATTATTATTATTATTATTATTATTATTATTATTATTAGGAACCACACAGTTTGGTGAATGCTATTGATCAGGCATTCTCCAAACTGATACTTTGCCATCGGAACAACATATGGTATGCCGTGATTCATGACTTCAGTGTCTTCCCACCCGCCACGTGAAACGACACCTAGCATTTGCCGATTTGACGTGTGTTTTATATAGCAGCAGCTTGGTTTCGAAAACCAAATTGCTGCATCGAGCAGTCATAATTCTAGAAATAGACCCCAATACGCTGTGAAATTTCTCGATGACGGTGTCGATAAGAGATTGCTGGTTTCTCAGAACGATCTTCAACGCATGACGGGCTTTAGAGGTCAAAATATGGGATGAGTATAATCGCCTTTAAGTTGTGAACGTCCCTTCACGTATCTAACTTTACTATGATACCGCAAAAAGTTGACTTAGGTGTATTTTGGGAGGGCTGAAATCCCTCATACCGACGTGTTGCACTTGTGGTACCTAATCATCTAAGTTGATCTGTGAGCTGTACGGATCAGCCCATTTTATCCTCTCACACTGTTTCGTTACGACTTTCGTCAGGGTCCGGACCTCCCGAAATATCAAATTTTCTGTATTTAGTCTAATTTTAGGAGTGAATCTGCAAATTTTAATATAACACTGGTATACAAATTTTGATCAAGGTCGTGCTTATGTTGGTTTTTCGTCGGTTTCTTAATGATTTGCACCCGCTGAACACGAATATGACAGTTATTTTCCCGTAATGTCAAAATTTGTGATGATATAAGAATATCAGATTTTATTAAAACAGTAACATATTATACAATTGTATCTTATGAGAACATTGAACTACAAACATAACACACACATTTTGGACATCAACTTTTTGGGTAACTAAAATCTGCATAATACCCAAATACCAAAAAATATGAATATTACATTTATAAAAAAAAATATACAAAAGTACTTGAGATTGGAGGAAAGTGTTCATCAAGTACTGGAATTCCGTAATCAAAAGTGAAGGTTAGTAGTTCTCTTTTTTTGTGGGAAACGTTCACTTCGTCATGGATTAACCTCCAAATATAATCACCCATCATTGCACAGTCCCACCTTCCTTGGTGTCTGCTTTCCATTACTTGAAAGTTCTTTTGGAAACGTTCCCCTGCTCTTCGCTAACATCTCCTTAATTCTCCCTAAAGAAATCCAAGTGTGAATAAAGCATATGTAATTTTAAAGACATTGTACATCCCATTGCTCGATATTGATCAATGAGTGTCTTAACTTGGTGATCAAACGCTTCACTTCGGTTATGCACCAGAAATCCCGTCACCAATTTATGAAAGGCCTCCCATGCGTTTCTTTCCAACTCCGTCATTTTTTGTTTAAGTGTAGCACTATTAAGCATGACATGAATCTGAGACCTGTGAAAATTCCAGCCAGAACTTTTGCCTCTGCTAAAGCTGAAAACATTTGCTTGATTCGTTGTAGGGCAGGCCCAGAGCTTTCACAAATTGTTTTGCCAATCCCAACTTAATATGTAATGTTCGCATGAGAATCTTCTCCCTGGGCAGTAATGCTTCATTTATCACATTATGTGTCCCTGGAATAAGCTCCGTTCTTTCAGGCCACACGGTTTGATTATAATGCTGGTTAGTTGTCCGACTGTCACACAGACATAGAAAGCAGGAATATTTAATATAACCACTTTGCAACCCAAGAAGAATACCAATAATTTTGAAATCCCCACACACGTCCCATTGATGTTCCTCATATTTAGTCCTCATATTCTCCAACATCAGCTTCATACTTGAATAACTCTATTTAATCAATTTACAATTCTACTATGTATCTTTAGAATCTATATTCTCTGTTTCCTACTCCGAACAATTATCTTTAATAACAAATGCGATACCACTAGCGAGTATCGAAATAAAAGCACCCAAATTGATATGCATAAATCAGTATAGGAGAAAAACAAAACATGCCTATATCACTGAAAATATTGACACTACATAAAAATAAGTGCCAGATTCGTGTTCAGGGGGTCAAAATACATAAAAATTCATCAAGAAATAATAATAAGCAAAATTTTGTATACCAGTGTAATTTATCCTCACATTTAATGTGGACCCCCCAAAATAAATTTCTACGTACGTCCCTAATTGTTATCCGTGTGTTATGTGGTAGGTGATATCACTGTGCGTGCAACATTAAATAAAATCTTTAAAAACATATATGAACCGACTTCAAAAAAAGAGACTAAAAAGCAGAAAATAATAAAACAACTAAAAATTAAATACTACTACTACTACTAGCCCTACTACTACTACTAATAATAATAATAATAATGGGCACGGTGGCTTAGTGCTAGAGCGCTTACCTCTTATGCATGGGTTCCGTGGTTCGATCCTTGGCCAAGTAAATTTGTGGTGGACAACATCGTGTCCGTGAGTTTTCTCGAGGTACTCTCACTTTCTCACTCCAGCAGTTCTTCCATTATCATTCATTCCCCTTAATCATAGTCTCCATTAGCCTAAAGGGCATAATCATGGGACATTAAACTGAAAGATTTTATCTTTTTCATTTTTTAATAATAATAATAATAATAATAATAATAATAATAATAATAATAATAATAATATAGCGTTTAAGAGCAGAAAATAATTCATTACAATTATCTATAAACGTATTTTAAAGTCATACCAAGCCACTCAAATTAATGCCTAATATTTTTTTTTGAAGTAGCTCAAGTGGTAGAGCGTTGGCTTCGCATTCGGAAGGTCGCGGGTTCGATTCCCGCTGCCGACCATCCTGATTGGGGTTTTCCAGGGTTTCCCTCAATCCTACCAGGCAAATGCCGGGATTGTACCTACTAAAACAGGCCCTGGCCGATACCTTCCCAAATCCTTTCCATTGTTGTTGTTATTGTTAGATATCCAGTATAAAATGGCCTCAGAGCTGTATCTGGTAATTGTTAAATAAATAAATATCGTTTATAAATAAATTTTATGAGGCATTAATGTGTTCGGCGTGACACGACTTCACAAAATGTTTTTTAGTAAAAAATTATTTTTTTGCTTTTAAGTGTTCTATTATTATTGTTGTTTTTAGTGTTATTATTTTCTGCATTTTAGTGCCTTTGTGAATTTTGCAGTTTTAATTTGGTAAAGGCACAAACGCTGCGCAGGCCCAAGATACATTATCAAAAGCAACAGTCAAAGGATGGTTCATTGGCTTTTATTCTTTAAAATGTCGATGCCCAGGATGCTAGTCGCAATGAGCGACCAGTCATTGAAAAAGTGAATGATGCTCTGGCAAAAGTTGAGCAAGACTGGCATGTAAGCAGTCGTGACATCACCAATGACCTTAACATCCATCACCAGTGTTAAATCATTTGGTAAAAGCTCGCTACAAAGAGGTTTCTAACCCATTGGTTGTATGCAACCCACCTTACTTTGTTGAATTTCTGGTTGTAGCATATTGTAGGGAAAGTTTATCTTACATTGCAGGAATTATTTTAAATAACTAAATAATAATAATAATAATAATAATAATAATAATAATAATAATAATAATTATTATTATTATTATTATTATTATTATTATTATTATTATTATTATTATTATTATTATTATTATTATTATTATTATTATTATTATTTTATACTTAAAATTCTTCCTTGGAAATTGCTTATTCGATTAGTAAAAACTGCATTGAAATATGACCAACGTTTCTCGAAATACTTGCATACAAACATTCATACAAGTCAAATTGAGAACCACCTTTTCTTATGTTTGTTGCGGGTGATATTTGCTACGTTTGATTGCGTGTTGTATATGTATAATAAAAGCACGTAGTTCTAGTAATGGTGCTTCTAGAAAAGATGCCAGTCTAAAGGAACTCTTCACACTGAAACGTTATAAGAACTATATTTTCGTTTATTGTAGTTGTAAACCTTACCTCAGCGAAATTTACTGGCACACACAAATTTTGTGCCTACAAATACACTCATTTGAGCTTTCATATACGTGAACATGAAAGTGAAAACAGAGACGGCGATATTCAAATGAATAGTTATCTAATATTCGACAAAATGGTGAACGTCAAAATAAAGTATTGTGAAAATACCCACGGACACGGATTTGGTGTATCATAAAGCTACATTACCTGAGATTGTTACTGAATCAGAAACTTCTTTCTACTCTCCATCTTACCTGTCTGTCTATATAGATAGATTTCAACGTTTAGTAAGTGTAACCTAAGCATATGAATTCAGTTTTGTAAAACTCACCGTATGCGTTAAAAAATCAATCGATAAGGTGCAAATTTCATCATTTCTCTCTGTATATGTATTACTTTCCAATTTTTTGCTCCGTCCTTGTCAACATATATTCCGCCGCTGCAAAGTGTATAGTTATATACTCTTTCAAAATAACACATATCACCGAACTTTCTATGGAAAATCTTGTATTTTCTTGAAATAGTTTTAATTTATCGCTTTGAACAATTCATTGTTATGCAAATAATTGAATAAAATATAGTTCACTAGAATATAGTACAGATTGAAAATAGCCCAATATGAAAAAAGAGATTTTATAGGTGAAGAAAGAGTGATGTCTAAGATACTTGTGGAAGCGAAAAATCTTAAGTGCAGCATAAGGTAGATAAAAATAATGTAATCGAGACAACTTTATAAGGCTCCGTAAGAGAAGCACTGCACACACTATATAGACTCTAATATTTTATTCATTGCTTGTACTTCTTATCTCGAAGCCTCGGAACTGAACGAAACACTCCAAATCAATCAACCATCAATCTACGAAACATCTGTTCGTCTACAATATCTATTAAAAGGAATTCCGCTAATCGGCCAAGTCCGTTTACTCGTTAGAAGAAAAGTTTTGGACAAGTAATACAAAATAAAAACAAAAGACTAATTACTTGCAGCCATATATATGGTGGGCTATTTTCAGTCAGGACACTTATTCGAATTATAGTTCAAACACTTTGTTAAAATCCAGAAGTAAATATTCCTGTTGTTATTGCCGGCAAGTGACCCACTTTCCTTTTGATGCAATTACCGCCCTATGAGGAAATTGAAGTAAGCAGGTGTTAGTTTTTTTTTTTTCTCATAGCTTTTATCTGTATCTTTCTTTATGTCGGAGTAAATATTCTCTTCCATTGGTATTCCATTGTTATGCAATAGCTGACGAATTAACAAGTTTTACCTTTACAGCTGTTACCCACGATACTTTGTTCGTTGACGCACGAATCGTGAGCGTTTTCCTTGTAAATTGGACTTCAAAGAATTCCCAGTCATACTGATCAGTGTGTTGGGTGCATAATGCTTCTTTTTATTCTAAATCTCCTTTGTGCATGTACTTCTGATTGTATGAATCCAAAATATTTATTCCACTTTTCACTTTATCCTTTGATATTGTAGGAAAACTGTAAGTCCCAAGATTCAATATATTTCTAGGTATTAATGACTATAACATTGAGCTGTCTTTGTAAGATTCAAATAGCAGAAGCTTTGTGTACCGTTTCTGTTTAAGTCACATTTAAAATATTATTATTAACAGACACCACATTCCTTAATTTTTCTTTTTTCTCTTTAAGAAATGAATGTTTGTCTTACGTGGTTACCTATGATATTGTCCTATAATCTTTGTGAGGCAAAAAATACAGATAAGAGAGTATGATGTGACACAGGCTCAGTGGTAAGATCAAAATAAGTATCAGGTGAAGCAAAATATTGAAAACATGCAGATAATGTTTCGTCGCTTGAGTTGCAATCAATGATTTTCAGATTTCCCTCGAGGGGGCAAGCGGGCTTTCAATATAGTCAGGGTGAAAGTATTCTTCAAAAATACTGGTAACTCAAAGTGAACACGATTTGAGATATGCCTCGGGGGAAATTGCCAGTCCCCTGAAATCATCTTCGGCAAGAAGTACGTTCCAGAGATTAGTAAATCAACAATATGAACGAACAAGGAAACTTCTAGGAAAAAGTATTTTGAAAATCGCCAGATGCAAAGATGACGACTCATCAAATGATAACGAATCATACTGTATTGTACAAAACAAAAATATATATTACAGAACAAAAATAATACGCAAAAGCTGAAAAAAATATTAAATGTCTTTGAAATTGTGTGCGTGGAAAAGGCAGAAAATTGTTATTGTAATCATTTATTTACATTTTGTCATTTAGTTCTGACGACGAAATAAGTGATATCAATTGATGAACTTCTTTGGTTCTATAGCAAACTTCTCTTTAAAAACACGTACAGATACTTATCAATTTAATGGGCAAATCTAGAGTTGAAAATACGTTAGATGTCTGGGCTGGCAACTGGCAGGCGACAACCACAGCACCGGTCTGTTGGTGCAAGGGCAAACTCCGTACTACGGAGGAGCAGTAGCACGGCATTGTATATTGAACTGACCAGACGATGGTAGAGTGTTCACCTCCGGTGCTTGGGGTCCCTGGTTCGATCCCAGCTCGCGCCGTGTGGACTTTGTGGTGGACAAACACCGTGCTCGTGGGTTTTCTCGGGGTTCTCCCGTGTCCTCCCACTTTCATAATTAAACCATTTCACTCATCTCTCATCATCATCGTCTCCTTTAGCCTAACCGGCATAACCGTGGGACGTAAAACTTAAAGATTTCATTTTCATTTTGACCAGACGATGATAGTGTAGAACGGCGACCTCTCTAATTTGCAATGACTGCAAATTGTTGCCACTTCGTTATGTGGTGCGAACGTGGGGGAAGTGGCAGGGATGTTGGGTGTGTCGCGAAGGACAGTGTTCAAGGTGATGACGGCCTACAAAACTCTCATTGGTGGAAAGGAACAGTAGTCGAAAGAAAACCCCAGTGACATGTCCCTCGAGCATTAAAGCAGATTATCACTCAGAACCGTTGTGCGACTGTGGTGCAAGTGACGGACGACCTCAAGCAGCACCTTCCACAAGTTGTGTCAACACCGGCGCTAATTAAACGACCGGGTCTGCTTGCAAGGGTGAAACCGCTTATAAGGGAGCATAGCCTTTAACACAACGCCAATTTGAGCCGCTGACATTCAACATGAAACCCTGATGTCTGGAAACATGTAATATATAGTCAGATGAATTATCGTTCATCTTGTGTCAAATCACGGGTCATGTTTATGTGGCGGACGAGCAAAGTAGCATCGGTTTACTGCATATTTTTGCAATTTTGATTGCAGAGTTGCATGCATGCTTAGACATTTTTAGAGCATATCGATCTGAAGTCTAGTTATTATCCGCATTACAATATATACAGGGTGTTTCAAAACAACACCGACAGCGTTTGGGAATTGATTCCTGACACCAAGATAAGACAAAAAGTATAGACCAACCTGGGTGCACAAATGCTTCGTTTTGGGAGTTACAGGCTGCCGAAAACATGAAAAAATGAACTTTAAAGGTCCATAGATCCAAAACTACAAGACCTACCGTAGTCGGGCCAAGACTTCACTTAGGCACTAGCATGTGCCCTATCCAAATATCCATGTTTCAGAATCCTGCGGTACTTCCACGACAATTTTTATAGGGGTAGTTGGTGAGTACTTTAGTTTATATGCCTGCAGCCAAACTGCCTCTATAAAAATTGTTGCATAAGTACTGCAGGATTCTGAAACATGTATTTTTTGGATAAAGGACATACTTGTTCCTAAGTGAAGTCTTGACCCGATTACATTAGGTCCCATAGTTTTCGAGCTGTGGACGTTTAAAGTTTTTATATATATATATATATATATATATATATATATATATATATATATATATATATATATATATATATATATATATATATATATGTTTTCGGCAGACTATAACTCTAAAACGAGGCATTTGTGCACCCAGGTTGGTCTATACTTTTTGTCTTATCTTGGTGTCAGGAATCACCTCCCAACGTTGTTGGTGTTGTTTTGAAATACCCTGTATAATCGTGGTAGAATAGTTGGTAATATGTCTGCCTACAAACCGGAACGCCCTGGTTGGATCCTTGGAGGAGGAGGATTTGTTTCATGTCATATGATCGTTCTGTAGCGGCTCAGGACTACACAAGCCTCCGTTAAATGGGATACCTAGACAGTGACCTACCCTGAATTTGGAGGAGGGGAAAGGAAGGGCTGTACTACCTGTACTTTTTCCCCCCTCATGTCCTAATTTCTTATCATTAACTTAAGCGTATTATGAGAAATAACTCAGACATGGAAATATGTGTCTAAGCTGATTAGTGTTTGGGTTTATCATTCTATTTAAAACTGTCTGAGACCAGCCCGCCAGTAGTTGGTTTCTGTGAATTTTCAATCGAAATAAGGAGCCTATAATTTTTTTGTACATAGAAGTATTTCATTCAAAGCGTATCTGTTTCGAAGGACAAGCAACAGAAATCTTGGATAGTAAACGAAATATCTGGCATGCCAGAAGTCAGAAATACACCGTTGCTAGTGGCAGTATACTCTTAGATAAACCGTCAACAAGTCCCAAAATAGTCTCCGACGGAAATTAATGAAGTTCGTGAAACTTACTGTGTGTGTGTGTGTGTGGCACAAGTCAAGTTATTTTCTTTAGCCTTATAAAAGTTGTTTTTAATTTTGTTTCAGGATTTGGCATTTACGTAAATGATAAGCGTTTAAAAAAGGTATCGTATTTCTTGAGCTTCATTAGTCGTTGATTGAATACTTCGCCTTCACCTTGGTTTGGTTTTCTTCACATTATCATCTTTGTTGATTCTCGAAAAACTGATTCTCGGATTATAGTTACGATGGAAAATAACCACAGAAGTGATTTGAGCTAACTTTATGTGCATTAGGTAACTTAGAAAAAAAAAATCTCAAGAACTGTTTGCTTGCTCATCATCAGTTTTGGTCGGATTATAAAGGGTCATAAGTTAGGCGTCGAGTTCGTTTTTGGACCAGATATTCAAATCGGAAGTGGTATAAATTAACCATTTCCGGTTCTAATGTTGATCGTTGTAGAGCAAAAGTAGTTATAGATAGAGAGATTAGGCTCTCTGCAATCGATTAAGCGTTCCAAGGATACATTACATGTCCGTCCTTAACTCCCTACTAAAACCGGAAGTGGTTGAAATCTACATCTTTCGGCTTCAATATAGATGTACATAGAGCAAAAACGATAACAGTGAGAAGCTGTTTTTTGGAATCGATTTAGCGTTTTAAGAATAGGTGTCGTTTTTACTTAAGCTTCTATTCAAGCCGGAAATGCCACATTCAGTTTTATCGTTGATCGCCATGAAATGAAAATCGTATTAGATAGCGAGAAGCGGTTTTTCTGCAATCAGTTAAGTGTTCCATATTCCATTTCTCTACTAGTGGCTGCAATCAGCCACTTCTGGTTTTAACGTTGATCCTTATAGAGTAAAAACGGTAACTAACAGGGAGAAACTGTTTTCTTCAGTCGAGTAAGCTTCCCAAAAATATATTCCATCTCCACTTTAATCTCTCTACTGAAACCGGAAGTAGTATAACTACTACCGCTTCCGGTTTCAATAATAATTGAGAAAATATCACGCCATAAAACAACTCCTGTACGTGGTGTGTACGTGACACTGAAACTTGTTCGTAACTATAGAAATTAGTTGAAAATATTGTTTTAAATATGCTCAGTTCTCATTTTTCGTATTTCAATTATTTTTATGGAATACAAATCGAATAAATATAACAGTTATACTGTTTATAAAATTGCGTTTCACCAGGCTTTAGAGGATTCAGTATGTTCTGTCTTCGTTAAATTGTGCGTGACGGGTTCGTCATTGCACGTAAGACTCTTTTTTCAGATGGGGCAAGCAAAGTAACATTTAAAATAATTAGGAGTATGTGGATAGTTATTAGGTTAATGCGAATGAAATGTTCACTTTCACATGTAGTGGGAACCTCACCTCAGCAACACAACAGAGGAACGGACTAAGATTACGTGTCTAATAAGTCATAAACTCAGTACGTGTCCAGCAAACAACCGGTAGTAGTTACCATACAGTCAGGAGGCAGTGCGTTACTGAACACTTGTGTCTTTGTGCTTAATAAGGACGGGGCTGTTTTGAATGATATTCATCATAATAGCTTATCAGTACTGCCATTTTGAAATTACAAGCCCAGGCTTAAAACTTTCCAGTCACACCACGTACATGATTTTATATTTGTTTCGATGTTGTTTCAAGCCCCTTTTCGGACATTCTTTGTCAAAATAGAACAAGTAAGGTAAAGTGGAGCGAAGCAGAAGAATGAGACTATAAGTAGAAATTGTTATTGTAAGCTTCTGTTAGCTGCATCTTTTGATTCCTTCATAAAGTTTAAGCGCTTCCGCAGAAGCATGGCCTGTTGAAAGTGCAATATTAATAATGAGCATGCCGTTGAGAAACTATAAGACTTTACAGTGTCACTTTCACCTACGAAATTCTCACATTTACACAGGATAAAGGACATTATAAGCTGGTTTCAGATATCCTTAGTATGTTTATTTTTTAAACTCAAATCTCCCGCCCGAGTTTTTTATTTTATTAAAAATACTTAATTTTTATATACTTCTAATTTACAGTAAGTACATAAATATTGCAGTAGTATTACTCATTATGCTGTCTTGCAATATCAGCTATTACGTGTTATTAGAAATGTGTTCTCGCGTTAATATGCTATGCGATAGGCTGTATAGATTTTTAGGATATGCTGGTGTTAACTCATACATAGTAAGATCAATAATACGATTGTGTAATAGTTGCGAATTTTAAAGTAATCTCTGAGAGGAAGAAGAACAGGATCTCTTGAAGTTGTCTAGGCCCGTCACTGATGAAGACAGCATTTTACAAACATGAGAATACGATATTTGAATCACTCCTTGCATTTACATTAATAGATTTGTGAATGACAGAGCCCACTCAGTTACCCATTTAAAAAATAATACAGAATATCTCTAATATTTGAAATATTTTAAAGATGTTAATTACGGTTAAATTTTGTTTCAATCCTTAATTATAAACTGAACCGTATCGTTTAAGCATTTGGGGAGCACAGTGGTTCAATGGTTCAGCGTTCACCTCGGGTACGAAACTACGCAAGTTTGTAGTGGACAACATTACGTCCGTCGATTTTCACGGAATTTTCTCGTTTTTTCTTACCTTCTTATTCCACCACATCCCTCTTCTAAAGGACATATAAAACCGAAATTTTCATTTTTTCGTCTAATCATTCAGTGATACAGATAGCATCTTAAATAGATTGAAAGATTTCTTTGACGATTTGCTTAACATGCAGCCAAAAGCTTATGTGCGTGGAGAAAGAGAGATACACACTGAAGAGCCGTATATTCCAGAACCCAACCGAATAGAAGTTGAAATCGCTATAAAGAAATTAAAGAAACACAAATCTCCGGGTGTAGACAAAATTCCGGTTGAGTTAATTTTAGCTGGATGTGAAAAAATTGTGGAACAAGATGCACAAACTCATTCTCCTTATCTGGAACAAAGAAGAATTGCCACAAGAGTGGAAAGAATCAATTATTGTTCCAATTCACAAGAAAGGCGACAAAACTAACTGTAATAATTATCGAGGCATTTCTCTTCTGTCAACATCCTATAAAATCCTTTCAAACAGTCTGTTAGCAAGATTGACTCCATACGCAAATAAAATTATTAAAGATTATTGCGGATTTAGACGAAATCTATCAACTATCGACCAAATATTTGCCATTAGCCAAATACTCAAGTGGGAATACAATATCTCGGTACATCAACTATTTATTGATTTTAGAAAGGCTTAAAACTCGGTTAGGAGAGAAACCTTGTACAACGTTCTTACAGAATTTGGTACACCGAAAAAGTTAATTAGATTAATTAAAGTAGGTTTAAATGAATCCCATAGTAAAGTCTGGGTAGGAAAACTTTTGTCCACGAGCTTTCACGTCGAGAATGAGCTGAAACAAGGAGATGCGTTGTCGCCGTTATGAGGAAAATCAGAGATAGTAACCAGAACCTAGAGTTGAACGATGTTCACCAGGCTATGGCGTATGCTGATGTAAATTTAATAAGGAATGATAGAACAATAGAAAGAAATGCAGAGGTCTTATTAAACGCTTGCAGGGACATGGGTTCAGAAGTAAATACAGAGAAAACTAAATACGTTGAGGTGCGTCGGGACTGTAATACGGCAAATTATGGATGCTTTAAAATATTAAATAATACTTTTGATAAACTAGATACTTTCAGATATCTAGGATCTGTATTAACAGACGAAAATCATATTCACGAAGAAATTAAATGTCGACTAAAAGCAGGGAATTCGTGTTATTGTTCAGTTCAAAATCTCTTGTTGTCGCGAATTCTGTCAAGGAATTTGAAGCTTAAAATATATAAAACGATAATCATGCCTCTTGTCCTGTATGGTTGCGAAACATAGTCGCTTACTCTGAGGGAAGAACATAGAGTGAAAGTATTTGAGAACAAGATCCTGATATGAATATTCCGACCCAAGAGAAACGGGAATGGGGAATGGCGGAAACTTCATAACGAGGAACTACATAATTTATACGGTTTACCCAACATTGTTAGGGTCATCAAGTCTAGGAGGCTTAGGTGGGCAGGTCATGTAGCTAGGGTGGAAGAAAGTAGAAACGCTTTCAAAGTCTTAACTGGAAGACTAATCGGAAAACGACCATTATGAAGACCTAGGCGCAGATGAGAGGACAATATTTAGATGGATCTCGCATAAATATGAATATAAAGTGGAAACTGGATCCAGTTGGCTAAGGATAAAAGCCAGTGGAGAGCTTTTGTAAACGCGGCATTGAACCTCCGCATTCCATAGGCCATAGAGTTAGTTTAGTTAGTTAAATTATACCGATAACCACGTTAGATATATTGTTCATGAATCTCGTTATTATCATTTAATAATAATAATAATAATAAATGGAGATATGTTTTTCCTTGGAATGAAATGAAGTTGGAATTTAAGAAGAATTTGCTGACGTCAATGTAATTCCCGCTGTTGACGCGTGAATGTCGCTCGCTGCTACAGGTGGTTCCTTCCGCTTGGCGTTGGAAGGTTATTTTTGACCGACCTATTGAGCCCATTGGCGCAGCTGGAAAACTACTTGCATTACGAGATTGAGGTTTTCAGCTGGCCTCCCATTCCACTTCGTTGCGGGAACAACAAATGGTCGTATTGATGAGGAAATTCATGTCATCGAAGAGAATGTGAGGTATTAATTTACTCTCTGGTAAATAGTTACGTTAACAAACAGGGTCTTCGAGGTCCCTCATCTCAAACCCTTTCTGAGACATGAAATTCTCAGTGTGGGAATAAAATATTCACACAGTAATGAGAGTCAATAATATAACTGAATGCATGACAATGTAACTAATACATGACAATATAATGTGAACAATCCTTCATAACATATATGCTGTGGCCAGCTGCTAGCCAAAAGTATTCCCTCATGCTCTAATGTTTCCAGTGAGAAGTAACCTTACGGCTGTATTTCTAACACGGAAATGAAACAGAAAAATTACATTACTACCATCTGAAATTACATCACTACCGTTTTCCATGCATGTTATGCATCGGTTCATCCAAATGTTAGAGTGCATGGTTTCCTAGATTCGCTTCCTATTGAAGGCACAGAATTTTAGTGTTGATCCGATGTTTTGAATTTAGAAGTATCAAACTGCGGTATAGAAGCAATATATTTATTGCTTGAGATCGATGCGTAGATCACGCAAGTAATGCAGTTCAACTTGACTTGTCTTTATTCATGTACTTTGACACTAGTGAGTTACACACGCATATTCTTTCCTTTTTTCAGAATGCAACATTGCGATTGTAAGTCGATGTAAAACTGATCTTTGATGAAAGACGTAAAGAGGTTGTCTTTTTACATTTATGTATTTTTTCATTGTGTGTCTAGCACTATCTCAAAAATTACTGAAGTTTGGGTAGTAGAGTAGTTTAGTGACAATCTGGCGGGTCTTAACATCTCAATAGTGTTTCAAGTTAAGGTAAAACTAGGCTTAATTCACATTTATTTCTGTGTCTGTTACTTAATATAATAAATGTAGTTATTTTACTACTGATAAACTTTGTGTTAGAGATCCAGTAGATGGCATTAAAATTGTTATGTATATATTTTCCTTGTAATTCCTTGCAGTGGCGTTTTAAAATGTGTTTCCCTGCGTACTATGTATAATACATAAAAACTTCGAGCAATGCTTTGTGAAAACACAGTTCTACATGAAAGAATTGCCACAAAAGATTTTTCTCCTATTGTTCTTCTTACCGCATATGTGAAACTGTTTTGTGGGTTCTGAGGCAACAAAGGTAGTGTTCATTGTCTTAATTTAGAGAGGAACTGGTACAAAAGCAACCTGGGCATGAAATTGGCATTAGCCACGAAAAGAAAAGAGTAACCACTGTAATTGCCCTTTTGTCAAAGGAGAAGCATTTTTATGATGGCGTCACAAAAGAGCGTGATTAGGCAGGTTAGGGTCTTTTTGAATGAGTAAATGTCTGCTCCTACAGAGGCAAACGATCTTTACAATTAAAGCGATGCTGTTAAAGACCAGCAAGTGGAATTGTTGGTTTTTCAGGGAGATCAAAAAACAGTATCTTGTTCTTGCAATCATCAAAAGAAAGTCGCCGAGAATTTCTTCTTTGTTTTGAGCTATTGGCTCTCATGTTTCACTTAATGGAGACTTTGTTCCAAGCGGCAGATGATTTGGCAACCACTATAGAAAGATTCGGCCTTCGGAAAAATGCTTTGAGGTTTTACACGTTGAAGATAACCGACAAAATTAGCGGGTGATGACCCGGAAGTATCAGAACGCAGAGTTGAAGTTTTCTCCACAGAAGACATCACAGTGATCACGAGTGGTACGCTCTGAGAGTTTATACAGATTACAAACAATGGAATTTGGAATGTTTCTTCGTTTTCTTCTCCCCATAGCGCAGAAACAAAAAAGTTGTCTGAATTCCACCATCAGAGAGCGCTATGTTCTGTAAATTTATACGAGCATCATGATTGTGGGTTAGGTCTACAGGAGAAATGAGACTGAGAATAGAAAGAGCACAAGGTACAATCTAGAAGCAGGTCCAAATGGTGATACTCATATCTTATTTCCAAATAAGTAAAAAGCTTCTCATATTATTAATTTAAATTTTTTTTTTTATTGACCTGTTGTAGTAAATAAAAGTGGTTTTCATGTTTCGTATCTAGTATTTCATAATTCGGATATGAATGAATGGGAACAGTTTATTATCCAGTCTCGCAATACAATTGGTATTTATTTAAGTCCTAAAGAGAATATGTACGATTATTCTCTGTCAGATTTAAATTTTTAAAGTTCTGGAAATTGTTAGATGTTATAAAAATTATGGAGATTAAGTTTTGGAACTTTGGAGAAACTGTTCAGTAATAGGTTTGTGTTTAAAGAAAATAATTTCAACGCATACGTATAATGTATAGTCTTGACGACATTTAGTTGTTTGAATGAAATTTCATATTGATTCGTTCATGTAATATCGTAGAAGTAATTATATAGCTAACGAAATAAGGGTAACGTTGTCTTTGTTACAGGAGATATTTCCGGCAGGGAAGTTAATATGATTCAGACTCTGCCTCAGATTTCAAAAAGTTCACGTAGTATATAGCGTTACTGCTGATACGAGAGATTAATCAAAGAAAATACTTTCGAATCGGACGTTTAGATTTTGCGGATACGTATATTCTGATAATAAATTTAGTGATAAAAAGAAAAGAAATGAAAGTGAAATTTTCAGTTTTACGTCCCACGGTTATGCCGGCTAGGCTAAAGAAGACGGTGATGATGGTGAAATGAATGAAGTGGAAGGAAACGGGAGAACCCCGAGAAAAAGCCACGAACACAGTGTTTGTCCACCACAAAGCCCACTTGGCGCGAGCTGGAATGGAACCAGAGACCCCGCGCACTAGAGGTGAACGCTCTACCACTGAACCACCTTGCTCCCAGTGATGAAAAGAGAAAAAGAGGAAAAGAAGGAGGGAGTTGTTAGGGATAGAGCACGAAATAAGCTGCAGGGAACTCCAAATATTGCTTTCAGTACTAGCCTTTTATTTGCTATTTTAACTCAATCGTCTCATGGTTTCTTCTCATAGTATAGCGGACACAGAGTTTAAACGATTTAGTATTCGAGTTTTCGAGTTTTACATTTTCAGTTTCATACTTCCGAGTGTAACGTTTGTGAATTTAATGACAAAGCTAGAATAGTAACCAAACTATTTCTACAAATTTCGCACATCTCTGCAGCGAAATTTGTATTAACGTTCTGGCTTCATTTCGAAAAAGAAAGGAAAGAAACGTAGAAATCCTGTGAATTCTTAATTGTGACTATTAAACAGTAGAAAAACATGCAGGTAATTTCGGACAATACGTTTTGTGTGCTTGTAATATTACAGATTGAAAAGTGTTCTAATGACCGTTATTATTTTTGTTGTTGCAGATCCAAAGGGTTGAAAAGCTCAAACAAGAAATTCAAGTGCTACAGGAAGAATGCAAAAGATTGACTACGGATGTCGATCGTTACTCGGATTGCCAGGGTAAGTGATGGTTGTGCACGTGAGGTACTAAGAGCTATATGGAGCTAAACTTTGCATTTGAAGCGTTATTGTCATTGTGCAGGCGCGTATGCAGTAATTTTATTATTTTATAACAAATAATTAACTTCCTACGAAATACAAGTAGTCCTTCATATATAGATTGTTCCAGGAGGAAACCGACATACGGTACTTCGCAATTATGTTCCTCACATCAGAACAAGAGAGAAGTTTATTTTACACTTTGCTGAGAAGTGCCTCTTTTCGTGATACAGGTTGACTGAGTTCGTTTGTTGATAGTCATAGTGCAGCCAATCTGGAGTCATTATGACTAAATTGCCTAAAAGTGCCTGTATCTCCGAAATTAAGCACTTCTCAGCAAAGTACAAAATAAACTTTTCCTTTGTTTCGATGTGAAGAACACGTTGACTGAGTTTGTTTGTTTGATGGTCGCCGTGTAGCTAGCCTATGGTCATTAGCACTAAAGTGCCTGTCTCCGAAACAAGGCACTTCTCAGCAAAGTGCAAAATAAAATACTTTTCTCTTGTTTTGACGTGAGGAACATATATGCGAAGTTTGTTTCCTGCCAGAATACCTGTGTGTGTATGTATATAGCTTAGTTAGCATACGCTGACAATTGCAATAGCGGAAAAGGTACTTATATATATATATATATATATATATATATATATATATATATATATATATATATATATATTATAAAGCTTTCTACACTGTATTGAGGCAGAGTAAATGCATTCGACTTGTCTTTAAGCTTATATCGCACATTTTTTCTGAGGACTCTATGTCTTGGCTTCCTTGGTTTTAGAGACAAGCCAGTTTTGCATGTAAAATGAAGGTTGTAGCATCGGTCACGCACTTTTATATCAGCAAAATGATATGATAAAATTTCATTGTGCCTAGATTAAATGTCAAGGTGAAGAAAATGCCACAAAGTAAAATTTTCTTATTTCTTACAGATAAAATGTTTTGACAAAAATTGACTTTATCTATTCACATAGTTTCGTTCATGTGCAGAAACTACGAAAGTTAAAACTTATCGAGATTTTGTTAGTGTGTACTATAGCAAACAAAGTTGTTAAATAGTTAAATATAGTTCAAAAGTAGGATGAACTCGTGCTGATCAACTAATTAATTTCATCTTGGATATACAATTTGCAAAGCTTTTAATGTCTTGTATTTAATATACGTCATAATATTATCAATAGTAATAAAAGTGACTAAATGATAATTTTGTCGTTTTTTGACTTTTACGTAATGCGTTGCAAATATCAATAATAATAAAAACACGTAAACGAACTTTGTCTGAAATCTTATCGATTCCTCTCCACCTACTGGTTTTAAATATTAAATCATCAAGGGCTATGTAGTGTGAACATATTGAACAGGTATATTGTTTGCGTATCTTCCTTTACTGCTTATGAATGGAAAAAGAGGAAGTAGCATGATGTGTTTTTAATAAGTTTTCTGTAGATCATTGTTGACTAATCGTATTTGTACCTTGCCGTTTTTACAGTAGAGGGACTTCTGTGTCATTTTCCGTTAAAACTTTGACTGCATGTACACTCATGTCCAAAATTATTGTCGCATGTCTATAAATATGTTGTTGTAGGAATATAATTTAATAACGAATTTGCCCGGTATTTCTTATAATGTTAGTATGTGTATAATCGGCAAAGACATGTATGTGGCAAATTTGTTGTCAAAAGAGCAGTATATAAGAAAAATAAAATGAAAATAAAACTTTCTTGACCATTTAGCAACATTTTGTTTTACTCATTCTAATTTTCGTGTTTATAATTCTTTTCCTATGAAATTTACCATAAATATACATTTCCCGATTACACACATACTATCAATATTAAAAGTACCGTGCAAAATCATTATCAAATTATATTCTTACAAGAAGACAGTTATAGATATACGACAATCAATTTGGACATTAGTGTACCTACGAGGATCATACAGAAACTAATAGACAACAGTTTTTCGTGAATCGAGTTTTTGTTTTACTGAAGGAGAAACACACTACGTCTTAATCTACAGCCTTCTCTTTACTTTTTAGCGAAGTTGCCATTTCTTTGCATGCATTTCTTGCACCTTTCTGAAAGCTTGAAAATACCCTTGCAATTGAGCTCCGTTCCAGCTGCTCCCAGACATTGACGCATCGCTTTTTATATGTCCGTCTCTAATAGCGTTGGTCTCGTAGCTACCTCCTCACAAAATGAACAATAGGAGGACGCAATTTCGGAACTGTAGGAAGTATGAGGCAGAATTTCCCACCCCGGTTTCCCAATTTTTCTACCTGGTGAACTGAGCAGAGTGCGGGTGTGCAGTGCCATACTGAATGAGAGTTTTCTTTCCAGGATGTTTAGGTTCAAGAAGTTATACCAGAATGCACCCCTCTACATCCTAGAAAACATGTCTGTAATATTACCAAAGGCGACACTGTCTTTGCTTCCTTTTTTGCCGATGGCGTTATCCTATGCTCTACCGCCTTATTTTCTGCTCATATATAGTGATGAAACCAACTTTTATGACCGGTCATAGTACTAAATAAATAAATCATCTTCCTTTCGTTATTTGTGAACAAATTCTTGATTTTTTTCGCTGCATTTTGTGTTGAATGTCGGACCTAGCGGCAACAAATTTTTCAATAGGCTAACCTTACAATCATTTCCTGAACTTCACGAACGAGTCTTATTGCGAGTATGGCTGCAGTTGTATCCACAGTGGCAGGCAGTTTGTTGCGATTGGTCAGCTGAGGTTCGATGCTCTTGTGTTTCTATCTGTAAAATACTTTACCCTTCTTCGAACACTGCTAGCATTCATTCAGACATCTTTATACGCACACCGAAGTCTGTTGCGAATTTAAGTAGGAAGAACCCACCATTTAACAAGAAATACAATCACAGCACATTGTAGAAACTAGAGACTACTTTCAGCCATTATGAAAAACTTGCCTGTACTCACGCGATCAAAGTTAATGATGTCACAGTACTTGGACAAGTTCACTTCCTCATTGTTTGTGAAGTCTGTAGATTGTGATGATTTATTAATTTGTTTGCATATGTTGATAGATTCTGATATTTCTGCGTGTGTGTGTGTTGCTCATTACTTGCAGCATATTACTGGTATTCTTGCATTTTTTCATTTAGTTAAATACATAAATGTTAGTTTTTATTCATTGTTTAGTTATTTTGCAACGTCCGTATCGTAATGTTACTTATATATTTGATACAATTAATTTCCGTGTCATTTTGTGTAGTGCCTTTGGGAGAAACGGACGAGGAGTTCTATGAAAATATTTACACTGGACAAAGAGGATTGGTCCTTCCTTCAGAATCAATGCCGAGGAGGCCGCCACAAAGTAAGTAATTTAAAACTTTTATGTTGCACTTGTTCGGTGTTCTCCAAAATTATTAAGTCACATATCTATTTAAAAAAATAATCGAAGTTTGTTTTTATGTGCAATATTTACAAGAGATCAAGGTGTAAAGACTCATGGTTAGAAGAACTGTATGAAGATGACAGTACAGTAAGATTCCCTTCATATAATGCATTTAATTTCTTTGATGACTATGCCATGTTATTTCTGTAGGTGATTAACGATCTGTAGAAATGCTAGTGAAAGAACACATTGAATTCGCCAAATAATTTTCTTTGTAATTCACATTGCAATCTCTAGGACGCGACATGAACATTTTGACAGTAGAAAACTAGAAGTTTCCGTTTATCTCACAGATGTACTGCATTTTTATATTAAAATTGTGTTGGAAGAAGTTGTATAACCTTCCAGTGAAATCTTCCTTGTAAGCCCATGTGCTAAAAATATGCTTTGTAGTGGTGAATTTTTGTTATTCATATTTATTCAGTATGATTGTGAGTTATGCATAATTTGTAAGGAAAATTTACAAAGTTGGAATTTTTTAAATACCTACGTTATATATTTTGCATTCTTATTGACGTGAAGATAATAATCCTGTTAATAAATCAAGAGTCCAAAATACTGTGAACTTCCAAATGCACATCATTTAAATCTAGGGGTAATTAATATATCTCTTTATAAAATGTTTTTTAACTTCTGTTGAGCTTACTAGTGTTAAATTGTGTAGTTCTGTCTTATGTTGATTGACATGTTGTTATGAAATTTGAATCAATGTAGTATGTTTGGCATGAAACTGCTGTTGTTTCTGACTTTAAATAACTGACTTGTTCTTTTATAATATTGAGCAATCGTCTTAATCCTTGAAATACGTTAAAACATCTGTGAACTATAGAAAATAAGTTGATAATGATTTTTGAGGTATCTTCATTGTTTATTTTCAATTTGTTCACAGGTTCACAATTGCCGCGCCAGCAAGGAATCCAGGAACCGAACGAGGGCCCGAATTGGCATTGCTCCACATGTACATTCCGTAACCATCCAGCTTTGGATAAATGTGAGCAGTGTGAGATGCCTCGCATCACTCTAGGTACAGACTCTGTGCATCCTCCAAATCTAAAACCTTGTTACTGTCACCGCGAGAAAGTGTCCAGCTTGCCACTTGATGCATCTCCTCTAACCTTTATTGGCACTGATGGACCAAATGTTGACAATACACTGACAAGTAAAGGATCGGCCGACACATTTTGATTGACGCAAAAGTTCTTTGTTGTGTTTGCGTGTTTTGTTTGTATGTGTGTGTGGAAATAACAGTGTTATTTGGTTGATTCTAACTTCATTGTTTGCGTGATTTAATGAGCATGTGAGAAATTTTCTCTCGCATGTGAGACTAAATACGATTGCGCTGTTGAATTTGTCTTTTTAAACTAACAGTGTGTGTCATTTAAAATTTATATATATATATATATATATATATATATATATATATATATATATATATATATATATATATATATAATTGACTGATTTTATTCTGTGAATGCAGAAGTAAGGTAGTTGTTAAGGTTGCTTTGTTATTTTGTAAATAGAAGTAATAATTTATTTCGAATCAGTAAGTTATGTCGAAGATTTAATTTATCGACAAGAATAGAAATGGGCTTTAAAGTTGTTACTGTTTTCGAACATTGACCAGTGGAAAATGCGTTTGATCATCCGTTATTATCTGATTTTAGCCATGTAAAAATATGCAAGGAAGAAGAACTTGTATGATTTTTTTTTGGCGTAATTTAATTCAAGTTATCATATTTAAAGAAGCAAGAGTAACGAAATAACTTCAATCTCTTAAGTTCCATTTCATCACTGAAACTATGAAATAAGGATTACAGCTTAATGTGGGATCTGAACCCCACCGGGAATCAAAGCTGAGTCTTAATAATAGAACAGAAAACACTGTTAATCTTCGGACAATGAAGGAACGGAAAGAACTTAGTTTCCCAAAGAGTTCCGAAAAGTACAAATACTAATTTTGAGTAAAGTCATAATATCAGGTCTTACTTAGCATTAGTGCAGGAGAATTAGCATAATATAAACTTATTTGTTGATGTATAGTTTTGTTTTACTTAAGAGTAGTAATTTCTATTTTCTTATATTATTTATATGAGGGAACAGTGAAGTCGGAAATTAGTTTAGCCCTCTTCTCATTCCTGACCGCTTCCAATTCCAGACAGTGGAGATGATTTGGAAGAAAGCTCTAAGAAAAATATACATCATATATGCGTCAGAATTATATTATACTAGAAAAGTGGCTTGCTATCACATAATGTAAACATACAAATTTGTAGCATGGGATGAATTTTACCCCCTTATTTTTGAAGTATTTCAAACTCAAACAAGAAGCTAATTTCCTGAGTCCGAAGCTTCATTAAAATCGGATAAATTTTACATAAGTTATCGGGAAACAGCAGAAGAGACACAAATAATTGCCGCCTAAGTCATACAGTAGAAGTTCCTTCAATTTGTGAATTACATGGTTGAGCAGAATGAATTACATTGAAGTAAACCCAGAAAAAAAAAAAAAAAAAGATATTCAATATAACGGCTTCCTAATGTGAAAGGAGGAATCAGAAGGAAATCGCGCAAAACACAAAGTGACGTAGGACCAACTCGAGCTTTCTTTTTCTTTGTTAGTATAGATGTATTGTGTTAAGGATATTATAACCTATTTTATAATTAAGAAATATATTGTTACTTTCTTCTTCCTTTGCATATGTGTTTTGATATTTGTACATATTACAAATATGGAGGTTTTTGTGCAGTTATTTTTATATTGGTGTTGTGTGGAAGTATTCAGTATACTGTATTGATTGGTTACGAATATATGATTATTTAATTCGTGAGTGTTTACGTCTAATAACAAAAATATATGAAGCAATATGTAATTAATAATGCATTTTTAAAAATATTTTTTCGCAGTACATTTATAAGACTGTAAAGTGATTAACCGTATTAACTAAAGATAAATATTGCTGAAGAGAGCATTAGTTATTTATATTAAGGTAATGTTTGTGTTCATAATTAACAGTTCGTTTGTCAAATCCAGTATACTAATAGTACGTACATAAATTTGTAATATCCTATTGATGAGCAGAAAAGGATGACGAAAAAACTAATTAAAATAGGCACTGTAAATCATTTTACATATTCAGAAAATTTAGTTTAGAAACATAAGCGTTAATTTTATTTTTTACAGCGAAAATGCAAAGTTAGCGTGAACATCGTAACACCATATCACTATAATCGGAGGGTAGTATCATGTCCCGTTTCCTTTGTTAATACAGTTTATAGATGATTTTTTCTTCTGGATACAGCTTGAAGACGAACAATTTTTATTTCCTTTTTAAGTTTCGGTCCCTATTGTGCGTAGAAAACAATAATCGTGAATATTCTGTAAAGAAACGAATAGAAAAACAAGCACAAAGAACTTTGCATTAGTTGTTTGTGCATTTGTAATACATAATATCCATTTATGATGTACGGTTCTTATCGGAACACACAAAATCCTACATTGTATTCGTAACTAAAAGATATATTACTTATGTAGAGTTGGGACATTGGAGTATATTAAAGGGTTTGACATGAAATTATTCGCTTACATAAATCAAATTCCATGATGCGAATCTCATGATGACTTAGGTCAGCGTTTTCCAATCTCTGATGTTGGGGCTCCCCATGAAATAAAAAATGAGGTTTTAAATGTCATATGATAAGGCAGTACTGTTGTAAATGGAGATATTCTGAAAAATAGTTCTACCAATAGGTTTAATATTATGCATTCAGCATTCACCTAATGTGAAGAGTGGTGCCGTTTTTGAGATATCAACTTCCATATGTCTGGATCAAAACTTCGATCTGGCTCCACGTTAAGTATGTTTTTGTTTGTTTGTTTTTCATACGTGCGAGATGAGAAAAATGTCTCGCACAGATATCTAGTGGAAAATGACAGCAGATGTCTTACAGCCATTTTGGGAATTTCAGGATAAACAGCCTTAAACTGAAATCAAAATTCTAGTAACGGTAACAAAGAAAACAGCACTTTGAACGTCAAATCACAAGAAAGCTCGATAAGTTGTGTTTCTTCGACTGAAGGAAATCTATATTCCGAATCTAGAAAGGCATCATTTTTACTAGGAAAGATCGGAAAATACAGACGTAATTGAAACGCCAATGACTTCAAGTATTCAATTATACTTCACCAACATCGGCAGAAAGTGGTTGTTCACTGAAATAAATGAAATCACTCAGTATTTATTTTTCTTTCTCGAAATTGTTGCATCACAGATTTAATTTCTTGATTGATACCTATATCATTTTTTTGCACAAAAAACACTGTGACAGAAGTACCTTGAAGGCTTGAGTGAAGAACATTCAAGATTTTAAAAATGCCCGCCAAATAAGCAAGAGACGAGAGCTACGTGAAATGGTTTTAATTTTGTGTTAACTTGAATTAATGAGGAACAACCTCATGTCACGTCGTATACGTCATGAAGCTCAAATAACCGCGTCAGAGCCATGCCCCGAGACGTCCAGCAAATTTCTGAGTGTAATAATAAGTGTTCCTGATCACTTCTCCTTCATGATAAAGTGCAGAAAATAACAGGATGGGCCCTAATAAGTGTTTTACATATATCTTTCAGTCTTGGGATGATGTAATTTAGTTACTAATTGTTTTATCTTTTTATATTCTATTCTTCTCAGTTGGTTCAAACCTAGGTGTGAGCAGCGTAAGATAAAGTTTAATGAAAAAATTTTCTGCGGACCTCGTTTAAATCTTTCACGGACCACAGATTGGGAAACATTGTCTTAGGTAATCTAGCCGGCGATTATAAGTTAAGGGATATGTGGTCAGCACATCATTGGCCTTGTTGCTATTATATTATTATAATTATTATTTAATCTAACCTTTGCTTACATACTGTCAGCCAAATAACAAATGACTTCATATATATTTGTTGATATATGCTATCATATTTACCTTGTATCTCAATTTAGGTGATTTACTTAAATAGTTTTAACGTGCAGTGCAGCTTTCTTCAGTAATTTCCTACAATTCGACCGCGTGTGGAAGTAGAGCACCTGTGTTTCGAATTTCACGTTAAGCTGTAGTTCCACGTCTCTTATAGCCTCTTTGTTGCAAGGGCTCTAAACTCTTATCCATCCGTCCATTAATTTTCGAGAATATTTTTAGAAATAATGTTTTTATTATTGGAAATTCGTGTATGCTGTGCTACTAGTAAAGATTATTGCATATTTTTAATCTTTTCTGTGAACTCTGAAAAGAAATTAATTGCAGAAAATAATTGATCACTTAACCCAATTTCAGGCAAATTCTTAGAAAAAAAAATATGACTTATCGATTAAAATTGACATTGATTTTGTGAACCTTCCTGTAAGTGAAGAAAATATGATTCTAGAAAAATATTGATCACTTTCCACTACAGAAAGTGGCAGAACACACTATAACTGTATAAGTAAATCATCTAACTTGAGTTACAAGGTAAATAAGGTATATTGATTTTATACATAGTTCATTTAGTTCGTTTATTATGAACCAATATTACGGGATACGCCATTGTGTTCCTGTAATAATATGGCTTTTCTTTTAAAATCGTTGTTGATATTGTTTGATGTGGAACATTTGCTTTACGGACGTAAATATTATTTTAACAAATTCTAAAGGAAATAGTTTTGCTTTATCTAATTTATACGTAAATTGAATATTTTAGGATTCTGTTTTGAAATTTCTACGCTGTTAATTATTTAATATTTACGACTCAATATTTCAACAGTTTTTACCTTATTTTTACCAGTAGATTGTCATTTTCCTCAAGTTTCATTACGAATAGATGATATCATATACGTCGCACACTTTATTTTTCTGGCAGTTATAATCAAATTTATTAATGTTCAAATTGCTTTCATGTGTTCTACAATGTTCGTACGCCAAACGAGGGTATGATTTGTGTAGTTTTCACAACTGATTTTCAATATCTATACTTAAAGACTATTGGGAAGTTTTTCTTCGATTTCATAACACGCTTTATTAATTGAAGCAATAATAATATTTAAATTGAACATCCATAAGCCACAACGAAAGCAATAGGCGTTAAACATAATCAAACCAGGTTCTGTAAGAGCCTATGTGAACATTGAACATGACGTAACATTTTTAACAATTTTAAACTAGAAGTACTGATTAATTTTTTATTATGCTCGTGTTTAGTATGGTTAATATTGTAAGTTTGTAACCCTAAATTCTAGATACATTGTACTAATTCATTTAAGGACGTTGTTTTACCTGTGGTGCGAAAATATTGTACAGTAGCTCGATTAATTTGATCTATACTAAATGTGTGTAGTCCATGCTCGTGAATAAACAAGCCTTTTGTGAACATGTTGAAACTAAAATATTATCATAGGTTCGCATGAATGTGGCACAAACACAATATTTATTACTATTGTAAAAACATAGTACATCAAACTGAAGTGTGCATAATAAAATTTGTGTCATTTTGTCGCCAATTCATTCGTATATATTTTTATTATAATATTTTTAACTTCTGTTCATGACTTGTCTTCCGTATTGAATGTATATACAAGGATTAATAAGAGCTACATTCCTTAGGTATACTTAGCAGCACTGAATTGTAGTTAAGTTTTCGTATGCATGACAGCGACAATGAAGTTCATAACTAGATCATTTTGAGACTTTTTAAAGTGATGGTTTTGTTCATTGTATGCATGTAGACCTGCATGTAACTTACGCGAGTGTATTCTATATATTTAAAAAAATGTTAATAATAATTTTAAAAAATGAAAACATTGTTATGGTATGTTGAATAAATACCGTTTGAGCGAAAATAACTATTGCATGTGTATTTCAGACTGATACATTGATGCACAATATACCTTGTTTTTTTCTTATCTACTTTTTTTTGGGGGGGAGGGGTCATAGTAGCTTAGTTCTTAAATTTTAACTAATATGATTGAAAACCCTAGTGTGTGTCAATGCTCTTCCTTTACGAAGATACTTGTGTTGAGAGGAGAGTGTGCAGTTAGAGCTAAGTTTGAGGTAGTTCACTACAAGAAGGACAATAATCCTTGATGAATCGGCCTAAAAGGAATACCTAGATGACTAATATCTGGGAGAAGGCGGCAACTTTCAAAGTTAGCGAAAAAATTGTACTAATTGATATGGCAATGTTGACATTAGTCTCAGGAGTAGTTATAGTAAATTTTTGATGGCTGGGATACTGCAGGTTTGCAAGCAAGGGGACATTAATACACTACTTTGTCGGCAATAGAAAGAGAAAATGTATACGGAGTCTGTCCCAAAATACCTAGAATATGTACCCGCTGACGACTGAACTGGGACGATTTGTGGCGGGAAAGGTAGTGGTGGGGTCTTCAGAAAGCAATGGAGTCACATCAGTTGCCTGTGTGGATTGCTTCTAGAGTGAACCCCTGTTTGACTTCATATTACGACTTCATGATGCCACTTTCAATGGAGCAACGATATGCGATCAAAGCTCTCTTTTATGTTAGGCTCGAACGGGTTTGGAGACAATGACTATGATTAAAGATGCTGACGGGAATGAAAAAATGTCCCAAGAATCGGTTTTTCGGTGGCACAAGATGTTCCGAAAGAGCAGAGGAGGTTGACAACACGGAACGCCCTGGATGTCCGTCAACGGCACAATGTGACGAAAATGTGCGAAAAAGTGAGACGAAATCAATTCCGAAAGACTCCTAAGTGTTAGACTGTTAGCAAAAGAGTGCAATATTCCGAAAACCACAGACATTGCATTCTTACAGAAGATTTAGCCATGAGAAAGGTGTGTACCAAGATGGTTCCCAAGGTGCTATTTTAACACCAGAAGACTGCTCGTGTGACAGTCTCTCGTGTACTGTTGGACGGCTATAAAAATGACTCGCATTTTTTAGATAACGTGGTGACGAGGCATGAGTATTTTAGTAGACCCCGAGTAAAAGAGACAAAGTGGAGATTGGCACGCGAAGGGTTCCATGCGCTCGAAAACAGCAAAGATGAGAAAGTCCCAGGTGAGGGCAGTGCTCATCGTCATTTTTGACTCAAAGGGCATTATCCACAAAGAGTTTGTGCTATAAGGACAGACAGTGAATAGTAAGTTTTACGTGGAAGTATTCAAAAGGTTACGAAAAAGAGTGCAACGCGTCTGGAAGGATATCTTTGTGAGCTGAAGACTGCACCACGACAACGCGCCGTGCCACACCACCTTTTAACTGATCGAGTACCTGTCCAAGTGGGTTGCCTTAGCCACCCTACAGTCCCGATTTGCCAACACCAGACTTTCTCTGTTTGCAAGAATAAAAATGAGCGTGAAAGGTAACCATTTTGGAACACTGGATAACGTAAAAAAAAAAGGCCGTGTCGAGGTGCTTGAACAAGATTCCCGTCGACGCCTTGCAGGAAGCATTGGCAAGAGGGGCTGGCAACGATATGCCGATGCACAAGGGAGCTATTTTGAAGAATTTTAGTAATTTGTACTTTGGCCTGCATAAATTCCTTTTTCCGAATTTATTCTACTTACTTTTGGGACAGACTTTGTATTATAGTTTTTCTTATGTCAAAATATATTTCCAGAAGTAAAACATCCACCTTTGGATCTCTGGAAGGGGGTGTTCTGGGAAACACTCTCGGACAAACAGTAACAACGTGGAAAAGATTGTTGGAGGAGTAAAAACTAAATAAAATAATTAAAATAGGAATATAAAACCTACTACCATGTTGCAGGGAGGCAAATAAAAAAATATTGATGATTTTTTAAAATCTGGATATTTGGTAGGAATTGTGACGTTTAGTGTTGAAATAATCGGGAATCAGGAAGTGGAGGATATAAATATTTTATTTAGGTAATAAGAAGAGTGGTCGTAATGGTCTATGAATACGTAAACGAGAAGATATTGAAAGTAGAGTTCATTGATAGAATTATGATGTTAAGACTTAAAGAAAAAAAGAGGATTTAATGGTGATACAGACATACACACCGACCATTGCGCAAACATGTGAAAAAGAGGAAAAATATTTAAAAAGAGGTGAAATCCTGGACTGAACGAATGTGGATACATGTGTAATCGGAATGGAGATTATAATGCAGTTGTGAGAGGGGAACAGGAAGGTAGTGTCGTAGGAAAATGTGGTTTAGACTAAAGAAATATATATAGTTTAAGGAGAGAGACTCGTCAACTTTTGCCAACAGAGTTCACTAGTAACTGGAAACACTTGATTCAACAAAACATATACATGAAAATCCCAATAGATAGCCGGAAATACCAAATAGATTATGATTCAGGATAGACACAGGAATTGATTTTATTGAACGTAAAATTCTCCAGTGGACCGACCTTTTTCTGATTATAACCTTGCGCTGTGGGAATAGTCTATGAACCTCAATGTGTCATTTCTCTCAAAACCTGCACTGAAGTAACGTTTACTTGCAAATACAAGAAAACTGCAAATATATCAACGTTCCCTGGTCGGAATGAATTGAAGCCAAGTGAAGTGAAAAGTACACAAGTTTTAAGTTTGTCTACAAACTACACGAAAGTGAAAAGAGTTAGATTTGGGATATAGAGAACTTGCAATACCTGTACAATGAAGTGGGAACAATTCGATGAACATTATTAGTCCAAATACCAACCAGAAGCCAGTTTTTAAGCAAGAACAATTTTAAATTCCTCACCATACTTTTAATGATAGAGAACACGCACACACACGCACACACACACACACACACACACACACATATATATATATATATATATATATATATATATATATATATATATATATATATATATATATATATATTTGTATCGAAAGCGAAAGGCATTTTATTGCCAATGGATAAAGTTTTTTCGATCCCCAAAAGAGAAGAAATATCTTCACCTGAAATAATCATATATTACGAGGTGATGGGATGTAATCATGGTAATGATATTGTAAATCTAGCTCAGTCTGTTATGCCTGTTACAGAAAATATTTACGAACACAAGATATGAACAATAAAGCTACACGATATAATGTGTCTTTGCCATCCTCTCTGCTCTCGAATATTGATATGAAACCTACTTTAGATTTAGGACAGGTAAGTTATGTGAAATTGAAAAATCGTCATGCCACATATTGTCATAATTAGCTCAGCGTATATTAATATTTCAATATATAGTATAAATGAATGTATCAAGGTATTGACGTTGTTTTTGCCAAAGTACTTAACATAATGTAAATAATACTTTCAGTTGGTCATTCGCATTATTCATAAGTAAGCAGATTAATATTTCCCGTATTTCTCAATAATTTTTATTAACAAAGCAGCGTCCTTTCGTAGCCAAGTGGCTAGTGCAAATGGTACACACGGAACCCTGATAGGCTGCTGCTTACCTTGGCTGCAAGCCCGAGTAGCGGTTCGGATCCTAGTTTAAGCAGTAAACTTCAATTAACCAATCATTCTCTGATCACAACATTGTGCGGGCCAAAATGGATATTCAACTGAAAAATGTAGCCAGAAGAAAAAAAGAACAAGAAAATGAAGACGATTCATACGAAATTACGAAGAAAAATATTCAAACGAGGAAAATATACATACGTAGATTCAGGTGCTAATAGTCGGTGGGAGCATATAATTAACTTAAACAAGGAACAGAAGAATTTTGTAAAGCAACTATGAGTACATAAAAGAGTTAGAATAGTAGAGAAATACGAGAAAATTTATAAGGATGGAAATTATGGAAATTCGGAGGAAAGGAGGATATTACGATAGTAGTGAAAAATAAGAATAAAGAGATAATGAGGTGAATGAAGTCCTTAGAAAAATGAGAATAATATATTGAGGAACTGTGTGAAAAGAATAGACCGCTTAGCCTAAAGTACAGTAAGTGCATTTCGCATAAAAGGTTTACGATAGGGCCGTCTTAACGCATGGGGCCATTGCTCTCGTGCCCGTGTGTCTCACGAGCAGAATCACATGTATTACACGTAAAATTCAATCGTAGGGACCCCAGCATACTTGTTTGCCCAGGAGCTTATAATGCTGTCAAGATGGCACTGGTTTGCGATATTTCAGGACATGTTTGTAAGAGCTATATCTCGGAAAGGCAATCGGGATACACAATATATCAATTTAATTCATTAAGAATTTGAGAGAAGAGGGCAAGAAAGCATTGTTCTGACTCTATGATGAAATATATGAAACGAGAGAATGGTCAAAATACTCTTTGAAGACATCAGCCATACTGTTGACTAAGAAACCGATCCCAGAAAGATATATTTAAGTATTACCGAACTATTATGTGACATGCAGCAAATATTGAGCTTCGAATACTAAACAAAAGATGAATCAACTTCGGAGGGGGCAGTTTGCGTTGAAAAAAAGGGTGAAAGCACAAGAGTTTCTATTGATTAAGAGCAGATCAATGTTGTGTTTATTGGTATAGAATAGGCTTGTACTGGTTGAACTAAAAATAGTTGATGGAAGTCAAAATGATGGTGGATAGAAAGGAAAGTATCGAAGATTGAAAGGGAAAGTTCGACAGGACGTTACCTCTTCTAAGTGTTATTTAATATCTAGTAGAGATAATGAATAAGGATGTGCTGAAAAAAGATATTGTTTCTTAAGATGGTAGAAAAATTCGTGTATGTGGTTCGCAGTGATATTGCGGTTGTTGTGGAATTTGGAAAGAAAATAAGATGTTGAGAAAACGTTGTGAAGAATGTTGAATTAAAAATATACGTTAGAAGGGTAAAAGCAGTGGTGATCGGAATGAAACTAAGTGTTCTGTATCAAATATAGAAAGAGGAGGGAGAATGGAAAAGTGACTAACTTTTGGTGTCGTGATAGTGTTATGAAGTGTTAACGCGAAAGTCGATAGGATGGTAATGGCGAAAGAATTATTTAAGAAGACGAAAAGTTTATACCGTGGGGTTATGAATGAAGATGTAATAAAATTATTCATGTGTTCGTCATATTGCATTCCGTGGGGGCAGAAACGTAGACACTACGCAAAAGCATTTGGAGACTTCATTTTGTGGGTTTAGACAAGAATGCAGAAAATTATCTATGTGAAACAAAATTAGTGAAGCAGTATTGCTGGGAATGTAAGTTACAAAAGAACACCTTTAGATCTAATAAAAAAGGAAAAAGAACAGCTTGTGGGAATGTTGGTTGAGAAGGAACTATATTATGAGGGACGTGCTAGAAGGTGCGGTGGCAGAAAGAGACTACAGTTGATAAGCGATATTAAAACGGAAGGTTGCTACTCAGGACGATGAAGTTAAATGAGGATTATGATTCATAGAAGTTGCGCGGTTTGCGGCAAGAAACCTGCCACTAATAGGAAAAGATGTATGTTGCTATAAAATAGTTTTTCCTGTCAATTGGTAAATCGAGTAGATCGTTATGCATAACTATTGAGCATAAGATATCCCAATCGTAGCCTCGAGATCAACCTAGAACGTGGGATTTGTCATCTTATCTCGATTCGTTTCATTATCATATTTATTTTCCATAATCTCCTTTACTCTGTAAGGCATAATCGAGAACCTGAACTCAAATTTTATCTTCCGCGATGGCTAGACAACGACAATGGCTTGGCGTGTGATAGAAGGTTATAACGTTAATCTTGCGGCTTAATGGTGTTATTACCAAAATAAATTGACAAGTATTTTACCTAGATCATGATGCCCAGGGCACAAAATTGCATTTCTCAATTTGAAAAAACATCATTTAGCTAGTATTAATTCAAGAGAAATTAGAAATTTTCTTCCATGTCTTGTTGCCTTCAAACAATATTTCGAAATTTAAATAAGCTTCTTTTTCATAATTAGTAATACTATAGATGTAAAGAGTTTTGTTGCTTTCTTTCTTTCATGTGCATTACCAATCTCTTTCATTTTTAATAGTTTCGATATTCCTTTCCGATACTGAATTTTAATTCCGTCTTCTGATATACTATATATCGGAGATAATGGTGAAATGCATGGGTAAAGACTTAATATCCATGTATATTGAAAAATATATGGTTAATGTGTGTGCATAAAGAAGTATTTAATCTTTTTTTCTTTCTTTTCTGTTCTTTCAGCTGGTGGGGAAACCCAAGATATCCATATACATGTAACACATCACAACTTTCCAGCACGAAGTAAGAAAAGGAATATGATTGAAACAAATAGTAACTAACACATGTGTTATTTGAAACAAATAGTAACTAACATCTGTGTTATTGCGTGCGCATCGTGAATGTTTCATACAGTCAAATGAAAATTACTTTTGCCGTGTTGAATGTATACTCTACCAACAGCAATAGGTCATCGTAGTATAAAACAGCCATGGATCAGTTGTTTAAATTCCACCATTTCTTTTTATAATAATAATAACAATAATTATCTGTTTTGTGACGAAACCATCGAATCGTCATTCTTGCGAGTTTTTAACTTGACTTAGTATTTAAAACTTTAGGTAACTCATGTCATAAATTGACCGTATTAACCCGAATATAATACACTCCAAGTTTTGTGATGATTTTAATGGGAAAACAAAGTGCCTATCATAAAATATTATGTTATGGAAAACTTACCAATTTAAAGTGCTTTTTAAGATCTAAATTTCACAGTATTTTAAGACTTGTATCTTCTGGTAGTTACGGAAAGTATATTTAGATCGAGTTGAATACCCTTGGAAGTGTAGGGAAAATACTTTGATAGCAAATTTTAGGTATCAATGAAATCGACTCGTACTCAGCTAGGCAATAGCGCTAAAAAAGGATCTCTACAAAAGTAAATTCAAGGTCATTTTCTATCAAGAAATAATAATAATAATATTTGGATTAAATGTGATTAACCTTTACACTTAAACTGCTGAGAAACTACAAATGTGATCCGACAACAGTCCAGCATTTTGGCATTTACTGTACAGTGCATTGTAGGTGCAATACCCAGTAGCTGCGGCTGAGTGTTCTATGCAAGTTTCAAGTTGTTTGGTAGCAGTAAAACCCAATTGGTACTGAAAGTAAGCTGCTTCAGATTTTGCCGTTGCGTAATAATAATTATTTGAAAATTCTGGCAATTTGAACTATTCGAACATGGAAAGTGAATCTACAATAAGTTTTGCAGATAGCGGTTAGACTTGTGAACTTTGCATCCATAAACCGTATCGCAAAGAGTACAACATTTCCACATCGCGACGTTCATAAATATACTTGGACCTCATCAGATGGAACACAGTTAATTGAATTGACTACGTTTTAGTAGATAGAAGAAGAAAATGTACCATAATTGTTCAGTCGTTTAGAGGAGCTGACTGTGTAGCAGCAATAATAAAAGAGAGATTCTCGTTGAATAAAGGAAACACTCAACATCTGGAAACGGAGAGGTTTAATTTTAACGAATTAGAGGAGAGCCAGGCGAGAAGGAAATAACAGATTGAAGATTCTTGGTTTTAGAAGGTTCGTAATGCACTAGTTTATCAACCTCCCGACTTTCCATATTAGAGCTAGTCGACGGAACAATTCTCACTGATACATATAGCACTTTGAATAGATGGAAAGATTCTTTAACGAATTTTAACTGTCTAATAATTCTTATTCAATTTTTCTTTCTCAAACAACGATAGATGGTCCACGGAGTTATGAGTGTATCTAAATAATGACAGTAAATATTAAAGTTAGTAATTTGTTAGTTGATTTATTCACTCTTGATCGAGAGAGTATCTTTTGATAATAATTCACTTCAAATGTGTATAATAAAGGAGAAAATACGGAATAAACCTAATACGGGAATCGCATGAGTTCCGAAGGAGCTACTTACTTTTCCAAATAACCCTTTATGTCCTGAGCAACATAGTAAAATTAAACTTAACGAGAAAATCAACTTGAAAGTTTGATACAATACAATACAATATTCTAATACAGATGTCTAGATCAGTTGGAAACACTGTTTAACTAGTTAAGTTTTAATCTGCGTACAATATTTCATTACCACAGCACTCACTAATTCTGAGGAACTGGAACTTGAAATTTTAGCTACTTATAACACTCGGAATATGAGGAGCAGAAAGAGAGGATTTATTAAACTGCTAAAGGCATATCATTCGACTGACTCGTATACCTTGTCTTCAGAAAACAAGCGAGCCATTGTCACGTTGTTGTCATCCTCGTACTTGCCAATAATTATTTCGGAGGAACTCCTCATTACGTGTTGCATTACTTGAAGTCTTGAAATGAGAGTTTTTCGTCCATATTAGCCACGTTAAGCGAATCGAGCGGCATTTAATATACTGTATATTAAGGATTAATAGCACTTCGATTATTTTATCTACAGAGCTGAAATTCCCAAACGTCCGATCTAGCTCACAATTGCAACGGATGAGTAGTACTGTTTTTAATAACGTGTTAGTGCTACAGTAGCGGCAGCTATTAAATGATAAATACAGTCATTTGAAAGATGATAATTTCTGAATTTGACTTTCTCTGAGTTAGTGAGTGTTGTGGTAGTGGTAATGAAACTTCGTAGGCAGATTAAACTTAATTAGTCAGAGAAACCAGTAACCATAAATTAGTATTTTCAACTGGTATAGATCTCTGCACTCATAAAATGATATATCAAACTTTCAAATCGGTTTTCTCGTTAACCTATAGGAGATAAGTTTTTAACTTTTACTGTGTTACTCAGGACACAAAGAGCTGTTTGGGAAACTTAAGTGTCTAAGTGGTTTAGAACTAGTGAGGTTTCCTGTAAGAAATGTTCTTGATATCAGTGACAGGATTCCCATCGACCTGGAAAACTCAAGGAATTTCATGGAAAGTGAGAAAACTTGGAAAAGTCTGGGAATTTTAAGTACGGAGTTTCACTTCTTAGAACTCATTTCTCTTTCAGTCTTACCTGGCTGTTTGGTAGGGATTATTTTGTAAGATAAATTAGTTTGTTTTGCAGAACTTCTCTACCTATATACACATTCTATACATATACATGCATAATGGATAAAGAAACTTCTGGTCGGGAAAAATATAATCGTTATTTACATTATATATAGATTTATAAATTTGTAAATCGTGATCCATATAACCTGGAAATATCACCTGGAATGATCGATTATTTCATTTAAAGCAAATGTACATAAAAAGGAAAAAGAACGAATTATTGTTACTTCTTCCGTATATAAATTTGCTGTATGCGTAGTACATATATACTACCTATTACACTAAGCTTCTATCAAACTGCTGTTTAGCTTGTTGGGATCGGTTACTGCACCGGCTACAGGAATGTGCATACAAGTTCGTCAGTATTCTAATAAGTGGTAGTACTTAATTTTCCGAAGTACGCTTCAACTAGTTGCACTTCTCACTCTGCCAAGCAGGTTTTAACCATCTCACCGCGCAATTTGCCTGAGAGAAAGATGCTGCTGAACTTCTGTAAATATGCCCATCCCCAAGTGAAATCAGATACTAGTTTCACCACATTTTTATTTACGTAACGGAATAATAAAACTGAATAGGCACCGCGTTTTATAGCATTTAATTTGCACGACACCATGTACGGAAGTAGACTGAGATGCCTCTAAATTTTGCATCCCTAATCCGAAGTAGTGCTCTGTGTTGTAGATCTGCCACATGTATCTTTTCATGTTTACGGAGACAAAAGCGTGTGTTATAACAGATTCAAGTAATAGCAATATAAATGAGATGTTTATATACGAACTTTCACTTGTGTTAATTGTACATATATTTCTGCAATCTATTTTAATTCGTTTACCTCATAAACAGTATTTGTAACTGTTTGTCCAATTACTGTATCTCGTTTATTCAGAATTTTTGACAAAAGAGTCTGTAAAGAATATGTGAAAGATTCAAGTACTGTAACAAATAAACAACTGAAACTTTCAGTTCTTCTGCTATCTTTTCCCATCATTTATTAAGTACTACTTATCTGTTGCGGTGATTCTTATGTTTAATGTTCCAGAGTAAAGAACGCTTATTCGCAAATCTGTCGATTTTATGATTATACAAATAAGTAGTGAAATGGAACTAGTTTTTCAAATTATACCAGTAGCAAAGGAATAGCAGAAGATACACTGAATGAGTGAATTAATGCTTCGCGGTAGCGAGGTGACTGGTAAAACAATCCAACACATTTGAATCTAGTAAAAATGCGAGGATCGTGGCAAGTTATTTTACTATGTGATATGCCATAAATTTATATGTACTGAAATTACTAAGCAATTACACAAGATGAATTCAAAAGTGAACAATATTGTGAACTGCTTATGCTGTTTCCACACTAACGTTAAGATAGTATGCCATTGAGATAGCCGAACGTCACGATGGTAACGCGGTTACACACCATTCTTCTCAAAGTCATGACATTTTCCTCGAGCTTCGCCAATAGCATTGTGTCACATTGTTTAGATACTTCAATGCAGGAAAAGAAAGATCCTAAATCTTATTTTGGGGAATCATATTCCTTTGCAAACTCTTCCTTAAAATTTCAGTACTTCAAATCTTCACATTATTTTCATTCACCTTTCTAAAAATGTGGGATATTATTTCGCCACCAGACACAAGCTTATTTTTGCAAAGACACTCTCAAAATTTAAGTCAGAGCTTGTAGCAACTGCAGTCAGTATGATAGAGTTTTTCAATTTTTTTTTCAGAATTTGGTACACTGTGTAATTTAAATCCCTACGATACACCTATAAAAATACTACAATTTTTTCCATAGGTAATGTCCAAGTGCCTTTCAAATAACCAGAAACAGTTATTATTACAGTTTTAAAATGTGTGAATAATAAGTCTTCTACAGAGCGTGCATTATATTCCGTAACATATTAACTTTCTCCCAATACACCAGTGGTTCTGTTGCGTTACATTAGTCTGTCAGGATACGCCGTTTGAAAATTGCTCCAGTATGGTTTCATTACCAGACACTGCCACTGAACTTATCATACAGCATTCTGCGGAAACATAGTTTTAGACCGCTCAGTAGATTGATGCACTGAGGTCTGCTTCAGAGGGTTGTACGAACATACTTTATTGTTCCTTCCCGTGTCCTTAGATGACCTTTTATTATCGCTTGCACGCAGCCATTATCTTGTAAGTCCGAACACTACTTTCGAGTTGGCTTGCCGGACGCTAAATCAATTCTCAATTTTATGCAGAAATGCTGTTAAACGATCGCGATAGACTTGGTCAAATGAAACCCAAAAATACAAAATGCCGTGTGGTGCCCACTAGTCGCCGTTTTTCTTATTTTGACAAAATTCCTTTTTGAAGGACACAAAAGTGACAGTGAGGAAATAAAATTTGAAGCAAATATCTTGTGAAGCAACTTCCTTTCAACAAGAAAGACCATACTGACTTCGCATAACAAATAACTGAAATCAGGAACGTCATTTTGACTTATTCTGTTATATGAGTTACGTATATGTGTGTGTGTGTAAAATTTCAAACTTTCATTTGACTGTTCTGAATATTAGTATTAATACTTATTTTATAGTTGTTGGTATTGTTCTAACACTACTTACTTTTTAGGTCTTCAACTGTCTTTTTTCACGTGTGCAAGAATTTTATTTCCTTATTAAAACTACTACTAATAAAACTCTTGAAAGGTAAGACAATGAATTGCATGTTTTCTATCTGCTGGAAAAGTAAAAAAATGAATAATACTCTATGCTACTGCTAGTCGAGAGGTCTGCAGATTAAACTGGAGAACACAACACCTGCTAGTTATCGTTTAATTCCCGCTTTGAGTGTGAATATTTGTGTACATTTCAACTTATAGCTAATTTTCTACAATTTTTTAGTATATAAGGCATAACTGTGGGATGTAAATTTCAAAGTAAATACCAGTATAATTACTCTGGGCTTAGGAAATATATTTACCAGGCCGTACATGGGAAATTATGTAATTCTATTTGGTCTAGGAATTAATTCGTGCGGTTGGTACGCACACATTGAAGCTGTAGTACAAACACAAAATACATAAATACCTTAAGAAAAATATTGTCCATCGCTAGCCACCACTTTCGCCCATCTGTCAGGCAATGTACGGATTCCGTGGCGAAAGAAGTCCTCATCCTTGGAAGCGATCCAGTCAGAGACCCATGTTTCGATATCTTCTGAAGAAGTAAACCGCTGTCCAATCAAATCGTTGTTCATGCAATCGAACAAGTAGTAGTCCGAAGGAGCAACGTCTGGTGAATACGGCGGGTGGGGTAAAACTTCCCATCCGACATTTTCTAAATAGGTTTTGACCGGTTTCGCGACATGTGGGCGAGCGTTATCATGTTGAACAATAAGTTTATCATGTCTGTTCTCCCATTCTGGTCGTGTTCTGGCCAGAGCTTGCTTCAAACGCATTAATTGTCGTCGATAACGTTCTCCATTCATAGTTTCACCCGGTTGCAGCAGCTCATAGTACACCACACCTTTCATATCCCACCATATGCACAGCATAACCTTTGCACAGTGAATATCTCGTTTTGGTTGTGATGGACCTGGTTCACCTGGTTTCACCCAGGCCTTTTTTCGTTTAGGGTTCTCGTAATGGATCCACTTCTCATCACCCGTAATAATTCGATGCAGAAACCCCTTTCTGCTCTGTCGTTGAAGCAGCAATTCGCAAATGGTTTTTCGTCTTTCAACGTCTCTGTCTTTCAATTCATATGGAACCCAATGTGACATCTTTTGAATCATTCCCATGGCTTTCAAGCGTTTGGAGACTGTTGTTTGATCAACGCCTAATGCTGCTGCAAGTTGTTCCTGCGTTTGACACGAATCCTGCTCGAGCAATGCTGTCAATTCTTCGTCTTGAAATTTTTTTGGCTGTCCAGCTCGCTCTTGGTCTGCCAAGCCGAAATCACCACTTCTAAACCGTGCAAACCACTTCTGACACGTTCGCTCAGCTAGAGCATGGTCACCATACACTTCCACCAAAATACGATGACTTTCAGTCGCACTTTTCTGCATGTTAAAGTAATGCAGCAGGACATCCCGCAAAAACTCTTTATCAGGCACAAATTGCGCCATGTTCACTTAACTACAAACTGGTGTTGTTGACGCTTTAATCCACTGCCCTATACTACGAACGATACGCGATGACAGGGGTTTGCAACACATGTGTGGATACACGGAACTGTGGGACGCTCCGTTCGTTGCGCCATCTCTTGTCCACCCGCACGAATTAATTCCTAGACCAAATACAAAACAAGATGTCTTTTTCTTTTGTTGGGGATGCGAGGGAGTAGAGAAAATAGCTTCAACTTCAAGGTTAATATTGTTGCAATGTTCTATTTTCCAAGAAATGCAACACATTCAACTTTAAGCGTAAAGGAAACACACTTATTATTTCCGTAATCGATAGTATTAAAGTTTAGTTCTATAAATTATATTTCCTCACTGTACCATTAAAAGATTTGTCAACTAATACACAATAACACACTGAGCAACGCTATGTGGTAATGTATATAAAAAAAAAACACTATCACGTAACAGCTTCAACACAATAACTGTGTCTTCATCAGATTTCCACTCCTTCTGGTTGCTTGGGAGTTGGTCATCACTTATATGCTCTCCGGAGATCAACTTTTAATTGAAGACACAGTTATTGTGTTAAAACTGTTACATGATAGATTTTTTTTTTCATATTATCATAGCCTTGCTCAGTGTGTTATTGTGTATTAGTACAATGGAAACAAGGCCTGATAGAATAGTTATTTGTCAACTAATATATCTTTTTGTGAAATCTAAAACTGTTTCCTTTTTTGGTAAGCCTTCACATGGTGACCCTATACAGAACAGCATAAAGTGAATCGTGAATTTGTATGTAAATGGAGACATGTGTAGACTAAAACATCAAAAGCGTGAATATAAGAAAAGCTGTGTGATGTCAGCGGTATGAGACGAGTATCAAATGTCGTCATTCTATTTATCATTACAATCACCTAGAGTTGCCGACAATTTGTTGTAGTGGCACAAACTTTAAACGAATTAATCTGTTTAGTCTCTTTCCTTCTGACACCCAGAGGACAATTTTAGTCTGATAGTTAGCTTTAATCGTTGAGAATAATCAGATACTTTTACACTATAGATCGTTCCTACCTAAAATAAGGTTGTCAAATATCTTAAGTTGAGTGTTCTATATCTAGGATAACTGATAATTCTCGTAAACTTTCTTACGGTTACGGATATTGGAAAAGCTTAGGAGGATTTAATATCGGCATGAAGAATTTAAAATAGTCTGTGGTCCTGTATTGTGCTAAATTGATCTTCAACTAACACTAAGAATAAATATTTGCATCAGAAAATACTGATTATGCTATCACAACACTAATAAGGCACATTATAATCACATTCACTAAATACTTCATCAAATAAGGAAGAGAAGAAGAAGGACAAAGAAAAAGAACAGGAAATTGCTGTGAAGCGTCCAGTTGGGCGCCAAATTGCAACATGACTACATATTGTCAGGCCATGCATGTGAAATATTTCGTGTCCTGACCTTAATAATAGCATGCTAATTTGACAAATGTGTATTGATTTCCAAATGTATATAGAAAGTGCTTCATTACGAAGATAACATTTCATCATCTCATGTTAACATGTTTAAAAAGGGGATCTTAAATGATATCTTAATATTGTAAACTTCTCCCATAACAAGTATCGGAAAGCATTAGCGTGTTTAACTAAATCGTAGAACTGAATTTAATACGAAGAGTTTCGTATCATATGTCTGATAGCTGGATTAATCTTTGCCCCAGGATATGTTCGGGAATATTTTGATATTGGGTTGGTAAGATTGAAGTGTCTTGGTTTTAGTCTGATGGGAAACCATCTTCTGTAATGAAACTAACAGATGGACCAAGGTCAGGTGTACATTACAAGTCATTTTGCATGTTCAGAAAATACGTTAGGGAATCCATTCTGTCAAGGAGCAGTGTGTTCTTGAACAAGATCGTGTGAAATTCCACCATGAAATGCACACCATTGCGAGTGATTTCCTTTACGATGTCAAAATAAAACTTTCTGCACATGTAATCGCAAGAAAAGATCAATACTGAATTTGGGCTGGAGAGATGAATGAATACACCATGCGCTGTTAGTTTGTGGAATTTCATGCCACTGACGCAACATCTAAAATGAACCCCGCGACCACCGACATGTTCTGATTAGTTACTCAGGAACACTGTTAAACTGGTTCATCGGAAAAGTGTTTGTGCAATTGCAGGCGAATTTGGTTTATACCATACCACTATCGTTTGACAATTTCGTGCAATTGGCGGTAAGATGAAAAATTGAACTCGTGGATGCCACACGGGGTTGATTTCGATCCATATGGATCGTAGTCTTTAGATGCGGAGTTCTCTGAATGTACGGAATAACCGAGAAGGTTTTCTGCATCGATTGTCACTTCTAATGAAAAATGAATACTTCGAGAATCGTAAACTGTGAAGAGAGTCGTTGGATCACGATCAACGTCCAGGGTGGTCTATGATGAAGATGATCCATCATGTCCTTACTCCGTCGATGCGAAACCATCACTGCGGATCGTTGCACTTTCCATCAAATGCACCACAAACTTTGTCCGCAAGCACCCATCAATGGTCAACAGATATGATGTCATGTGGTACGACAATGTTCACGTATACAAGCGACATTGCAGACTCTCCCATGAGTTGTAGTATAAAACGTTCCCTCACTCACTGTATTCTCCTGACGTCTTTTGCCGACTTCCGGCAACTCAGTCACTTCTTGGCAGTTCAAATTATTCCCTGATGATAGATGTGTGCAACTGTAGTTGAGGATTTCATATCGCAGACTCCAGTGTTTTTTCATTGTGGAATTCAGTCGTTAGTTGCGCGTTGGCAAGCCAGAGACTATTTTGACTAACAAACAAGAACGTATGCAAGGGGTGAGTCCTGGGGTCCGGATTTCCCCCGAAATCCCGACTTTTCTGTAAAATTTAGTCAAATTGTAGGGGTGATTTTACAAATTTTAATATAATTTTTATTTTCATATTGAATTTGAATCGCCCCGAAAAAGCTTTTGACTCCTTCCGTAATAAATTCCTGCATATATTCCTACTGACTACGTATTGTAATGCCTTGCTTTCTCTTTGGAAATAACACATATCAATTGGATATTTCAAATGTACCAACCCAATATATAGTTAATTCTATGAGCAACAATAACTAATAGCTATAATTATTTGGTTTACATATAATTTTAATTGGCTCGATGATGACTAAAGGTTTAGGGAAAATATAATTATTTTAATACATTTTGTCTGTGATAGTGAAATCAATTCACTTTTTTTTTTCTTGGGATAACACTTAATGTTAGGTAAGATACTAAATAATTGTTATTAATAATTGTTATATCTATTTTTGTTTACTGCTATGACAATCCTTAATTTGCCTATTTAAAATAAGGACTGCCCTTACTAAAGAAGTAAAATAATCGTAATTGTTATCGTATGGGACGAACGGAACTCACATTTATTTCTCAGTAAACTCCTCTGTTGTGTTTCATGAAAGTTTACTCATTTATTAAAAGTAACTAGCTTAACAGACCGAAACGCGGTCCATCCTCAGAGTGTGGATAAATAAAAATAAATGTGAAAGAGGAATCGAAAGTGGAAACAGATTATTTAAACAAAATCTTATTTTTTTTTTTTCTTTAAATCGTCAGTGTTACTTCGTCATTCTCAAATGTTTAACCCAATAGTTAAAGGAGTTCAGTGTTGCCGGAATTTTGTTTTCTTTTTTTTAAATGACAGTACTGCAGTATTTGTTGTTCCTAGAGATTTGTGTTTTTTGAATGACAAAATAGTTGCACTTGCTGAAAGCATGTAACGCAGGACCAATATTTATCTAAATTGCCTTGATCTGGACTTTAAGACTGGATTATACCTAGGTATTATAATGTTATAAATCTTATTAGTTTCTTTCAACTGAGAATGGACCGTTTTTCAAACTGGAGAGCTTAGATGAAATTAAACTTAAAATAGTCATAATGTTCTGTTTGCATCCCACAAAGCTTAAATCAGTTTCGTTTATAATATTTAATACATTTATTTATGATTTTTTTTATTATTATTATTATTTCCTGATTTACCTTGCATCAACATGATTATTAACGTTTGTGCATATGTATTTGTGACAAATTGGATGTAATTTCCCACTAGCTTTTATGCTAACAATTGATTACAAATATGCATATAGTTGTTATAATGTTATAAACAAGTTAACCTTTTAGCCTTTCACAGAAACATACAAGGTGTTTTTCTTAACACCATTGCTTTATTTTTTTCTAGGAGTTATACATGGTTGGGTTGTATGACAAAAGGGGGAACTAGCTGAGTCAGAACACTTAAAACAGGTACTTATATTTTACGCTTCTTTTTTGCTTTTATGTATTGTGACACGATTTTTTAGTGTAGCTTTAATTTTTGCAGCATTCTTTCTCAATCAATGAAGTTACCAGTGTTAAGGTAGGTAAGAAATGCATAAATGAGTGACACACGAAACAGGCAAACCAGGATGAAGATTTTGGAAGAATATATAAATATATCCATGCAAACAGTTGCATTATCGATAGCGTCCTTGTCTATTCGCCAGGAAAACGATCGAGTAGATTCGATTTCCTCGAGAGTTGGTTATTCTTAGAAAAGTTTCTGGATTTTCTTTAATTGTACAAACAAAACATGGATCCACTTTTATGTTTACTTCCGGAAGAGTAACCAAATTTCAAATTAGAAACACAAATGAAATTACCCTAGAAATAACGTTTCCAAACATACTGTTTCGGGGTTAGGCTCATGCTTGCAAACGAGCTTTCTAATAAAAAACGTATTATCATTCTGTGTGCTCGTGTTTTTTGCTCTCTCAATTGGGTTGAAAAACGTGCTAAGGATCAAATATCTACTGAAGGCTTAAAATCGCCATCAGGAGAGACACAATGACTACCTTAGAAGAGAAAAATGAAAGGGAAACACGTTCCTCAATTGCTCACTTAGTAGATTTTGAAATTTTGAGGCGAAAACTAACGACTAAACAGTTAACTTTTCACTTCTTATGGACAGTAAAATCTGCCTTATCCAAGAACAAATAGGAAATAATAAGAACCTGAAATGTTAAAATTTATCATATTCAACATAAAAATTCAACTGTAAAAATTTCAACTCAAGACACATTTAATAGCTTTATATTCATATTGACATCTTCTGAAAGCTAATGAAGATGGTGAAAATGATATAAGAAAAAGTCAATTAAAACAAAATCAGCCTAACAAGGAAAAGGAAAGCAATGGAGAAACTGATTTTAAGAATTAGTTACCATCAAAATTTAACAGGATGAAATTGTATGGAAACCAGATGAAGATTAAGTTCGACGGAAAGATTAAGAAGAAAGACTCAACGAAAAAGTCGAAAAATATTGGAGAGGATATAGGGAGTAAGAATGCATCAAAAAGGAAGCTGTCGTAATTGGCAAAATTAATTTAAAACTTAACAGATTAAAATTATGTTTAAAAATTATTTATTCTAATAAAAATTACTCTAAGAGAACAATAACTTAAAATTAGCTCCAAAAATAAACGATAAAAATTAAAATATGCTACCACAATCTACATAACAAGAATTTTCTAGTCACGAAAGTTAATGTAAAATTTAATGGGTAAATTAAGGCTATGGGCTTCTATCGTTTTCATTTGAACATGTTTATTGCAAAAGAATGAAATATCATAAAAATACAGAAACACTTTTACAAGTGAAAATTAGATACGAATATCACTTAGTTTATTTTTATACCTGTTAGTTTTAATGAATTATTTTTATATTTTAATTGTGGTAACTCAGTTCCCGTCATACATATTTCTTCTAAGTACATGTAATATAAGTTTAAAAGTTTAGATAAGCCGATAATATTGTCCTAGGTGCGAGAATAACTTGAAGTCCGAAACGTTGGAGGATTCAAATAACTGGATCTGTTGGATTGGATTTAATGTAAAATATGTACTCTCAACATAAGTTATATGGTTTACCCAACATTGTTAGGGTCGTCAAGTCTAGGAGGCTTAGGTGGGCGGGTCATGTAGCTAGAATGGAAGAAAGTAGAAACGCTTTCAAAGTCTTGACTGGAAGACCAATCGGAAAACGATTAGGAAGACCTAGGCGCAGATGAGAGGACAATATTAAGATGGATCTCACAGAGATAGGAATACAAAGTAGAAACTGGATGCAATTAGCTAAGGATAGAAGTCAGTGGAGAGCTTTTGTGAACGCGGCATTGAACTTCCGGGTTCCATAGGACATAGAGTTAGTTAGTTAGTTGGGTACTCTCAATTTTAGGTATGATAAAAAAATGTATGATTGGTAACAAAACTTTGGATAACGTATACAGAACGTTGGGCATCCTTGACCTAGAAAGAGAGACCATATTCATTACCTTTTTTAGTTTTTCACATATTTTCGGTGAATCAGAAAAACAGAAAACAAAACTGTTCTGAGGCACCAGATTCCAGTTACGGTTCGGAAGTGGATGAGTGCCAATTACGGTTCGAATCATCTTAAGACCATTTTCTCGTTCATGCCCTTGCGCGTTTGTATGCCATTTTTCGGTATTCAATTTAAATTTGAACACTCTGTACTATTGCTTCTACATAACACTTTAGCATTTTATCATAACCGAAATCAGTGTGTTTCGTCGTTATTAAAACATTGAAATTGTAAACGTGTGCAATTTGCTAAATACACTTCACATTGAGTTTTTTCCTGTTACTTAACAGTGCAGTCTTACAGTAGTGGCTTAAGTATCGGTTTCGCAAGTTGGAAATCTTGGGTTTGATTTTTGTTGAGCTAATAAAGGAAGTTTTTATCATTTGCAATATTGAAACTTCTTATGTATAATAACATTAAAAAATATTCAAGTTTCTTTGATCTTAAAGTTGAAACTACTTTCTTCACAGGAAAAATACTAACATGTCTACAAAACGTCAGCCGTATCAACCTTCTATCTGAGAACGTAACGTGTTTAGCAAACAATTGATGAATACAAAAGACTCATCCTTAGTATGAGTCAAAAATATAACTGATTAAAACCAAGCGTTATTGTTCCCTAGTGGAAGTGTTCCTAACTTTCTACTTGTTCTACTATTACTATTGCTAGAAATAATATTTTTGTTCGCCATTTCCAGTACGTTTCATATATCCGTTCAACCAAAGTTTTAAATAGAAACATTCTTTACTATATACGTATGTATATTTTGTTAAAATATCACTATAACCCATAACTAATCCAAATTCGTTTACCCAAAGAAAGGGCGTTATTATGTATCGTGATGAAGACAACAAATCCTACTTAATTTCTGTTAAGATATCAGAAGTTTCGATCTTCATATCGTCCAGGAGCTGATACTTTGTTCTCCGCTTTCTCCTTCGAGAAACTAATCCTTCCAAAGTCTCTCTTATAAGGCAATTCGTCCTTAGACAATGTCCAAACCAACTTTTCCTTTTTACTATTAACTTCAGCATCCTTCTTCATTTATTCTTCTCAGAATTTCTTTTGTGCCTTATTTTCTCTTTCCAGTTGATCTTTTCGTTCTTCTACATATCTACATCTCGAACCTTATTATAATAGATATAACTATAATTGCAGTAAAACATGTGTGAAAGTAAAGGAATGTGCGTATGACTGTGAGTATAACAGAGCCCGTTCTTTAGCCACTTTTTCCAGAGATGCCATTTACTAAATATGTCGTGATAACTGTTTGTGAATATGTACCTTTTATTTCATTGATTATGATAATTGAATTTACAATAGCAAAAGAACTCGTTTTCTGTGGGATGTGTTTTCCCTATTAATTCTCACCCCGCTCCAAACAAGCTATTTCAAAGCGGAACTGCCTGGCTTGTATATCATCCAATATTTACAACTTAACAAAAAAGTGAATTTTATTGTTCCGTTCCTCAACACAACCACCACAGACAAGTAACATCTTGATTTTTAAGGTTGCTTACTAGAATAGTTTAATAATATATATGCCCCACTTAGTTTTCTTGAGTTCTTCAATTTCCATTACCTCTCTTTAAGAAAGAGCGAGAGAAAGTTGACAATATCAACGTAAAAGACCTGAGATTTTTCTGACAGTCGTTCTTTTCGAAAAGACAGCAGCTGATAATTACTGACTGAATGTCGAATGATCAGTTTATATTCTTAACGGTTGTCTCAGATTTTTTCATTCACACGTTGCGCCACAGCAAAGATCTATTGTTTCTTAATTGTGGAAATTTCGTAATCCTTTTCATTAGCGAATTACGAAATATTTTAACAAGTCATATCGGACGATTACTTACTAAAAGCGAAAAGGATACGGAAATTTTTCATAAACTGGAAGCACAACTCTTCGTTTTACAGTAAGTGATGGATAACTGTATTCGTGGTGGTAAAGAAAATAAAGTTACCTTCATTCCAGTGAGTGAAATTTATCTAAAATATATATATATTTTTAAAAATTTGTCAGTGTTATATGATTTATTGATTATCAAATGTTTCTGCTATAGAAATGTATTTTATCAAATTTAAAATTAGTTTGATGCATAAATGTCTAATTAAATGCTCATTTGCATGTATTTCAGTCTAATTTCACACCCATCCAGGTGTCACTGATTAGTCTAGAGATTTTAAACTGAGAACTCATAAGTATTTGTTTTGGAACTAAAAGTTAAAAAATGCAATGTAAGCAATAAACATGGATTTTAATACCAAAGCATTAAATTTGCAATTTACATACGTAAAAAAAAATTACACTTTTAATCATTTCATCATATCTTCATGTTAAAAATAAATACATAAAACATCTGAGACCAAGTTTCAAGCCCTCTTTCTTCAAGTTTTACAAGTTCTTCACCTCAACACGCTCGGCTACCGTCTTCGTATATATATATACCTTTTTCTTTTAACATGAGTTTCATTCCCATTCGAGGATGAGCGGACCATGAAAAGCAATACCTTCTCTGTGACCGGAGATATTTTCAAGTTTATGGAGCGTTTAATGTGTAGAAAGGTTGCAAACTATATGATATTATGAGCTGAAGTAGGAAAACGTAAAAATGTATACGTCTAGCAACTAGTATCTATATAAAAAACGGAGGGAAAATACGTGATATGAAACCAAATAATAACATAATCGAAAAGTAAACTTACAAAAGTCTTGAAAAAGTGCAACTAATTAATTAAAACTTTTCTGTTTTCTTTCTTAATTTTATCTAAGCGAAGAAAAATCAATAATGATTAATTCCTTAATTTTCAATTTATTTTAAATGACGATTTCTGTGTAGCATGTGCAGGCGTTTGTAAACAGAAATACACTACTGATGTGAAACACAGGTGCTGTATTATAATTAATTGCATTTCAAGTAGTCATATATAATGCTATTCTGAAATATTCCATAAAAAATTAGATAGTTCAGAGGACCGTAATAATTACAATGCACTATGGTATAAAACCACAGTTTGATTATGACTAATATGAATATGGAAGCTGCCTACTTTCTAAAGCTATCAATAATTGCTTCCAATTAGGCTTTGTACAATTAAAATATAGCAATCATCTGTTGGAAAACTATAAAATCTAAAAACTATTGTCTACAACTTTTCAATTTATCCAATGATTAAATTTGTATAATTATCTTGGATATAACTTCTCCCGTATTGTTATTTCGTAAACAGGAAATCATTTAAAACTGTAGCTGCGTAATTGTGATATTTAACGGAACTTTAAGATAAGATTGCCAGAAACAAACGTGTAGATGTCTCTGAAGTAGATATGAGAATCTTAAAACGTCTTTTGGCTTGATTTTTAATTCTTTTAAGTGCACATATATAAACGTTTAATAATCTATACTTTTCAAAAGTTTATTAGGAAGCTACTTTAAACTTTCCATACAATCCTGAGTACTGAAATACGTTACTTTCGGACAAAAATAGAGACTTTGCACCAAAAAAAAAAAAAAAAAAAAAAAAAAAAAAAAAAAAAAAAAAAAAGGTGGTGGTGTATATTTTTCAACTTAGCGAAGAAAGGAACACTGTAGTTCTCTTCCCCTCCCTCATAATGAAATTACGAAACTGATAAAATAATGCTAATCAGCAACAAATGTTTTCATTATTTCATGATAACTAGACATATTTAAAAATAGCCAATAATCATCGATAAAAAAAACTTAATTTTGTTTCTCATCTTATTCTCTGTAGTGGCATATCAGCTAAAATAAGCAACCAAAATATTCAATTTGTTGTAAGAATAGAAAAAAGCAGCAACAACGCAAGTTTGTTCGCTCAAAAATAACTTTTTATGGAACTGCTTATTCCACAAACTAGCTTAAAGAATGATTGAACTGGGGCAAGTTATTTCTTGATGTTGAATTGCAAGATTTTTCCTGACGATCTTCACTACGTTTCTCACCATTTTATCTTTTTTTTTACTTTTGAGCGACGACACGAGAGATGATGATATAGTTATGATGAAAAACAATCGAATTTGAGTTTTCAACGGATTTACACTTTCATGCCTCCTACACACCGAGAAAGTGATTTTTCAATGTCCATTAGTCGCGATGTATTTACACTAGCCTACAGGCCATACTTTTCAGCATATCCGCACCTAATTTTAAACTTAAGGTTTTATAAGCTACCCCAGGGTTGGAATTTTCTTCCTACTCTCAAAAATAAGTGTATTTACTAACGGGTAAAATTTTTAAAAAATTGATATTTTCTGGTAAACGAGTCTAACGATTTTGTTTATATTTTATATATCAATATTTCATTAACAGTCCCATACTATGATATAAATCATTTTTCTGGTTAAAATCCAGAAAGGGTAGCTTATCTTTGGGAAGTGAGTTCCTTTCGGACGATTTTCTCGAAGATGACTCAGGTGATTTTGTTTATATTTCATTATCAACCTGAAAGACATGGTTCGATTTTCGGCGGGAACTCATATAGTTCGGATTCCACGTTAATCACGTCCACGTCTCATATAACCTCGCTGCTGAATGGGACGCTAAACTCAAAATCAACTGAACTCATTAATAACCTAACAATATCCCATAAATCATTTGTTCTAGAATTATCAATGAGAGGTAGTTTACTTTACGGAGTGTGTTTTCTTCGGACTAAGTTTTCCGAAAACCTTACAATTAGTTTCCTATTTCACAAATACAGGTTTCGTGCGAGCGGTCCCAGGTTCGATTCCTGGTAGAGGCACTCGGTTGAAAAAGTGTCAAAAGCTTTAGGCAAGCCTCTTGAATGAGGTTTTCCTCATTCACACCAGCCAAATGTCGGGGTGGTACCTAACTTAGGTCCCAGGCCGCTTCCTTCCTTCCCTTTCTCCGGATAGTGTGCTTGCCGACATACATTCCTCATACATGACGGGCTAAATGGCGATAGGTGCTGAAAGCCCAGAAATCTAAATCCTAAACAAATACTTGTTTCAGTAATAACTACAGTATAACATAACATACTTAAAGAAATTGGAGCGAGAATGTTTGGTGCGCTGGCCTGTACCTTTTATTTTTGTAAGTAACTCGATAACAGTAAACATGAAAAGGGTTGGAAGTAGGCCAATTAATACTTGCTAAATGGCCTATAACAAAAGACAAATTATACCATTTTGTAAATTCCATTGAAATAACTTTCGAAAATTTTCGATATTCTTTATTGTCTCTAAATTACTTACTAAAATTCTAAAACTAACGGGAAGCATAGTGTAGAACTTTCATATTATGGTTAAACAAATAATAATAATAATAAAAATAGATATACAAAATCAAACTGTAAAATGTTGAGTATAAAATCAAACTTATTTTGTTTCCTATACTATCACTGTTTATAACAATTATGCAAATATGAATTAAACTATTTTCTTTGTTTTATTTTGCAGTCGACGAGTCCTGACCCACCTCTCCTTTGCGTGTCCGTCAGCTGAAGGAGTGAAGCGAGAGGTTCGCAGGGTGGCAGGAAGGTACATCGATCGTTTGGAGCTGCAGGGTGGTTCAAAATAAGTGTTACATGCTTTGGTACAACGCTTCAAGCTATTCACTTAAGCCCACGCAGAAGATCGGTGCGCTGTGCTCAGTTAACATTGTATGACGCAAGTTAACTGGCCTAGCAATCGTGTGACACCCGTGATGTTTTGTGTACTCTCAAGATGTACATATATTTATAGGGAAAAAATAAATCATTGTTTCCTCACTAGCCTGTTTTTTAATATTTCCTCTATGTAGGTTGGATCACATGATGAACTGTAGTTCTAAATCGTCATAATTTCGGTGTTGACAAGAAATCATACCAACAATATTTTACTAATTTTGTTCTCATATAATTGCCTAAGTTTAAATTTAGTATAAAGATCAATTCGGTTGTATATAGTAGAATGAATCAAATCTATCAAAGCAGTAAATACACACGGTATCAGCTGTCAGGTAAGTCACTCGAAAAGAAATGCATTTGAAATGAATTATTTAGCAACTACGAAACTCCGAAATGGTCACAAGTTGTATCATAACATTACGTAAAGTTATCCATATAAAGTTTTCAAAATATCCTCCATTATTTTCAGTGCACATATTACATTTTCTAAACACAGAACATATTACTCATACATAATAATTTATGGAATTCAGAAATAGTACGCTCTCTTAAATGCTCTTGAACCGTATATTCTTTCATTTAAACATTCGTCACTATCCATTTCAACAGATCGGCTTGCCATAAAGCCAATTTTGAATTAGCTTGAAACTTAACTAAATTAGTGGAAATAAGACATGAAAAGCAACTTAACAACCCTTTTTTCTTTTATGCATAAAAATTGCTTGCTGAGATAGAGATACAGGATTTGGAAAACTTTGCACAAATAGCTCAAAAACATCTTGGTAATTGTGGTCATACAACCGCCACTTTTTAAGTACGAACACACGTTCTTCCTTTGACAATTTTATATTCATTGTAAAGTTATTTAGTTACAAATGTAACAAAGTTTAAATCCTTTGTATGATCACTTTTTACAACATATTCACGAACCACATCATAACAGTTTACATCAATCAGCTATTGCTATCTAGTCAACTGAGAACTGAATAGTTGCGTCAAGTAAATGACCCACACTGCATATTAATATAGTTTTGCCACTTTATCACTGCTCTCACAAGTTAACATATATTTAGTTCTTTAGTCCTTTAGTTTTTCTTTATTCTGTTTTAAATATTGCATATCCAAAGGTAGTATGAACAGTACACATACATGGTAAGTTCATGAAATACTTTCTTCATACATTATACATCTACGAGGTCTATTTTATCTTTTCACGAAAATTACTTTTATCTGAAGGTCGGAAGCCATATTCTCCTTCAAAGTAGTGTCTTGAGACTTCACAATTTTTCTCAGCGATTTCATTCACGGAATTATTTCTGGAACATATCTTTGGAAATGAAGTACAGCAAAGGCATCGCGTTCTCCAGGTCTACGTGTGATTCAAATCGAGTTCCTTTCAGCATCATTTGCACTTTGCGAAACAGTAAAAAATTCGAAGCCGTCAGGAGAGTAGAAACCATAATAATAATAATAATAATAATAAACCAAAGAAATATTATGTTTGGCCGAGAGATCCTCACTCAAATCAAAGAATGAGCGGGTAGTGTCGAAAGCAGTTGCCAAATTTTTGCTGCCCACACGTTCGGTCATTTGCGCATTAGAGCATCACGTTGGTGATGAAGGAATTCGGAGGAGCACTAAAAGTTTTGGCCTTGTGGTGCGTAGCCATAGTACATACCCCACGCTATCACAGAAAACCAGTTTACCACCCTATAATTTAAATGATGCCCCACAACATAAAGCCATTTGAACATTAAGACTTGATTTGACTTGAGGAGGGCGTGGTGGCTCAGTGGTAGAGCGTTCACCTCTGGTGCTTGGGGTCCCGGGTTCGATCCCAGTCCCCGCCAAGTGAACTTTGTGGTGGACAAACACCGTGCTCGTGGGTTTTCTCGGGGTTCTCCCGTTTCCTCCCACTTTCTTCATTCCACCATTTCACTCATCTCTCATAATCACCGTCTCCTTTAGCCTAACCGGCATAACCGTGGGATGTAAAACTTAAAGATTTCATTTCATTTTTGATTTGACTTGAGTACCATCAAACGCTGTACATTTCAACGCAATACGGCTGCTGAATGTTATTTTATTCATTTATTTTTACTAGGCTATCAGTTACAGACGTTCTCTGAGCGCGCAAGCATCTTCTGTCCTTTATTTGTTTCAAATAACAGTTATCGGATGCTTTTATTTACAAGTAGTATTGTGTCACTGTTACGAATGTATGTGGCATCATTTTCTTTTAGTTTAATGTCCCATGGTTATGCCCTTTAGGGTAAAGAAGACATCACCGTTAGGAGAATGCATACAACAGACTACTTAGAGCATTTTTTTTTAAATACATGTACGAAGATAAATAAGAAACAATCTATTCCAGCAAAATAAAAATTGAGGCGGTCTATGTAAAAACGGGCACAAAGTTTATGTGCCCTTTTAACGGAGATTTCATATTCTTATTCGCCTGTGTCTAAAGGTTTAGCGGTGCCAATTTCATGTCAATACCTCAAAAAGTTAGGCTGGTAAACCTGTTTGAAGTCGACGATGTCATATGCTTGTTGATTCCACAGATGTTCAAAACAGAAGTTGTCTGATCACTAATGTTACTCTTTGGTTTGGTAACTTGACCCGGTCAGAAGGCATAGTTTCTTCCAGTGCGACCGACAATGGTTTGATCAGAAAGAAAATTTTACAAAAGGAGGTGATTGGTAATTCAAAGCCTTATCTAACGGCAAGGGTGTTGTGAAGGGAAATCCCATCACCTTTTGAAGTTATGAACGCAGACCTTTTATATGACTGGGATCCTTTTCTGAACAGTTTCTTTAAAAATAAAATAAAACTGTCTCAAAAATGAAGGTTTCATTTACTTTACTGAAATATGTTATAATCGAATTCATTACACTGTGGACTGGAGATTCAGATTCAATGGTTGGAATCAGAAGATTGGAGATTTTCACAAGGTAAGAACTACAAGGTATCCTTACCCCAAAATGAATCAATTAGAAGTCAATGATGTTAAAAGTTTGTATGTTTTTTTACGGTATGACAATATTGTCTTTATCAAACATGTGATTTCACAATCTCCATAAGTTTGTTTCAGTACATTTTAAGAAATAAAGATAGTTTCTGAAACTTTAACAGGGGTTTCAACTATCCGTTCTGTACTACGAAAATGTTTTGCGTAAAAAGAGCACATAAACGTACTGCATATTTGCATGTATTACTCATTAATATCCAACTGCAATACAGTGTCATAGGGAAATTACGTCTTGCAAAGGATGTATCTTCTATGCAGTTTGTTGCCAACTCAGTAACTGTTATTTTATTGACAGCATACAGTATTACCACTTTCTTTTTGCGTTTACTCGAAACAGTTTTTTCCTCTGTCCTTTTTACGTGGATCGCCTCAATTGCTAATGGTAATGAACGACATACATTTTAGCGCTATAAAAAAATCGCTTTTCCCGATTCACTCGAAAACTACGCAAAATAATTTCACCCTTAAGAATCTAATTTTGTTCACTTCGATGTTATCTGCAGATTCATATATGTTTCGTCTTTGAGCCACATTACAGTTAAACAAAAATTAAATTTAAGAGTTAATCATAACTTTTGGCTATATCTTATTAACTGTCAGCCTTGCTAGAGGCATAGTAAAAATTTTGATGAAGAGTATACTTCACCTTAATAGATGGCGTGGTTATCGTACAGCATCATTTTTATATTTATAAAAAAAGAACTCGTTTTTCTCGAAAACTACGCATGAGGATTTACCCATTTAGTTCAGCTCACTAAGATCTATCTCATCTTTGGACATTTTCTTTACATCAAATGCGAATAATATTTGTAGAATTTAAATGAGGTTTATGCCACTCAAAACAAACTCTCAAAGACATTATCTTAGTCTGTATTGAAATATCAATGACATCTACAAAATGGATAAAATATTTACATGCTTTTAATAGGTTTGTGAGAAAATTCACATGTAGACAGACACATCAATACACTGAATTTCTTTTGTACATAACTTTATACAATTTCATAAAAAGACAACTTGTATATAATGCCCGCTACACTGCAGTTCCTCGTTCCAAGTTCTGCTTGATCTCTGTTGTGTACTGGCCATAGAATCTCTCCAACTTCTTGTTAAACTTCATGTTACGCTCATTGATGTAATCTATGTCCGCATCATCGTTGTGCATTCTACGTCGACTGTACTTCTCTCGCTTCGCTATCCTGGAAGAGAAAGAAATAGAAGTGTTATATTTAGATTCTGCAACAAGATCTTACGGTACACTCCGTACTAAACAAATAAGCTTCTTTGTGGTTTGCTTCAAATACGATATAAATTTTGCTTCACTATCTCATTTGTATTTTTACATTGATTTCTTTTAAATGTGTTTTGATACTCAATGTATGTATGTCTTTCACCCAGGCATGCGTGATATGGAGTGGTCATGCGTGATATTAGTAATGCGCGAAAGTTGAAAAATTTAATTTTTAAAACAGGTATTGCAACGCAAAATGAAAACCACGATTTCTACTCTTTCATGCAAACAGGGGCCTTTTCTCTGCATACCTCCTTTATTGGAAGCAAAGGCGAAGGATAAAAATAAAGGAAATTATGAAACGTTCATATAATTGAACACGGGGTGTTATGTTAACTTTGAGTCGCACTCGCAAAATTCTGAACAAGTATATTGCGAGTTGGCCATTCCTGGACAAATGTATTATGACGAAATGGACGATTTTTAAAATTGTAATATTTCCGCGCAGAAATTATATCAAATAATAATTTTCAACTCCTATTACATCTTTCATTCAAAAGCAAATAAACACCGATGACGCAGCGCCAAATATTAAAAAAAAAAAAAAAAAATCTCTTGTCCTACTTTCTTTCCTCGGAAGCCATCACAGCAGATGAATGTATGAGGTTTTCTTTTTCTTTCTTCAACACAAGATTTATGTTTAATCTATTTATTTTACGTACGTGACGTGGGCTACAATGTGCTTGAATTCACATATACTAGTGTTTACTTACATTTACGTGTTTTTATAGAAAAGTGTTATACAAGGTGGCCCAAAAGTAGGTATACACCCCTGTATTGATGAAGTACAACATTCTACTTTATGGCTTTATTTGATTCTGCTGTTCCGAGCTTAAGGTATAAGTTAAAAGGCTTTAAGAACAAATAATAAAGAAACTAAGTCTACCTGATGGATAACAATAAGAAATGATATGAACTACAGTGAGCTGATCAGTACGTAACTGTATACCTACTTCTGGGACAACCTGTAGCTTTGGCAAATAGCAAAGTTAACAATGTTACAGATTTCATTTTTACGCAACTTTTATATATCATGAAACAAAACAAAAAAAAAAAAAAAAAAAAAAAAAAAAAACCTTTCTTGTTGCGTGGGTTATTTTATCAAGATAACCCAGGGACAATTATAAGATTGTATTGTTAGTACGTTCGTTACTTTACACGATAACTCTTGAACGAAAGATATCTTAATTTTTATGTTTCTTGCAATAAAGCGCTAAAGCGGTTACCTCGGAACATTCCCTAGCTTCTGTGCAACATGCACAGTAGCAAAGCAATGTTAGTTGCCTATAATAAGAGAATATGGAACCACACGACTCTTTTTATTGTCTTTAGAAGTGTTTATTACCTTATATTTTACCTACCTTTCCTGCTATGGACTTCATCAGAGGGCCGATATTTCTTATGATAAAACTTAAGTTCCTCCTGCGTGCATGTTTTACATTTTAGTATTCTAATTGTTTTCAGTGTTTTCACAATTTTATGTCCAATAAAGATCAGACGTTTATCTGTATGGAATTTAAAATAGTAGCACACGAGAAGAAAAACTAAAGTATTATCCCCAAAATTTTTACCCCTTTGATGAAGTCTACAGCAAGAAAGGTAGGCGAAATATAAGGAAACGAACTAAGTCCATGCAATAAAGTGGGGATTTTTTCTTTTCTTTCTCCAAAGTTAGCAATGATTTAATCTTTACATATGACGATTGTTGAGTTACAGGATTAGCGTGGAGACAATGTGGATTATATATAAGGGTGGGCCTAAAAAAAATCGATCGTTCATGATGGGTAATGCAGAAAAGGTGCAATTGGTGGCACTAAGTTTACACAAACAATTTGAGATTTTTTGGAAAACTTTAGGAAAAATGGTCTTTTGCACTAGCCATTCGTAAAATCGTCTTATAACAACGTATAGAACAAAGTAATGTATGTTTATTGTTTAACAATACACAAAAGCACTGTATCACACGAGAAAAAGTTTTCGCGTGCATATTGAGCAAATGTTCCAATCTAACTGAGTGAAGCGAAAGAGAAATAAAAACCGTCTGACAGGTTTTATCCAGAAACACCGCTCCGCCTCGTTTCATACTCTCCTCCACTTCCGGACTTGTAATCAAGGCGTGCTGCGCAACGTTAACCATAAATAAGATCCATCTACGCTTCGAATGGAAAAACTGAAGTAAGTTGCAAGAAAGATAAATACAAAAGAAAGAAACCGGCGGGAGATCGAAACAAAATATATATTTTTTGTCTATTTATACGCAGAGAGGAGATTTAAGGAAAAAAAAATCAGATAATTTAGAAGGCACACAGCACCTAAATAATACTTGATCAGAGCTCATTAAGGCATTTTGAACGCTAAACATGAATATATCCGTATTAAATTAAAATGATACAGTGTCAAAAGATTTCAACAATCAGCGTTTCAACGAAACTTTAATAGATTTTCGGCAATTCATTCAAGTTCTCAAAAATGTCAATTTTTTGGTGTAAACTTAATCTCATCAATTACACCTTTTCCGCACTACCCACCACCAACAAACGGGAAAAAAATAAAACAGCCCGCCCTATCTATCTATCTATCTATCTATCTATCTATCTATCTATCTATATATATATATATATATATATATATATATATATATATATATATGATCAAAATAATGGAGATTCTCACTGCACTGCACACGTAACCTTTGCGAGTTACTAACACTGAAGATTCGTGCACTGCGACTATCCTACGTTAGTGCTTTATAGGTGTGCACCCACAGGGGTTGACAGGGTCCGAACCCCCTCCACCCCAAGAATAAAATCTAACTCCTTTTAAATAATGTATGTACCAGAAGCTCCTTCACGGAGGGCCACTCGGTCCAGACCCTCTCCAATTTTTCAACTGGACCCTCCCAACGAAAATTTCTGGGCGTGCACCTGGTACTGTGTTGCGTGATAGTGTTAGGTTGTTCCTTTTTCCTTACGACTAAAACAGGGTAGTTCGGAATTCACTTTAGGTCCTGTCTTTACAGCCTAGTTATTGATGATTAAATAAACAGAAGTTTCGAAATGAAAACAGATGGTTAAAAATATATACATATACTTACTGCTTCTCAAGATCTTCAACCATCCTGTCAATACCTTCTTTTGTATCTTCGTGTAGACCATGAAGTATTGTATTATTGGTTGAATAAAATGCATCACCCAATTTATCTTTTTCTTTTTCGTACAGGTGCATGTCAGGTTTGATGTTTTTAACAAGCCTGTTATACTGCCTGCAAAAGATTAGTATGATTTAAAAAATTAGCTGAAACGATTAAATTCGCTCTGAAAGAAGCATTACAACTATATCTTATATACACAAGGTGGTATCAAAAAGTTTCGAGACTAGTTGTGTTTACAACAAAGTACTTTATTTATCTATGTTTATACACTATAACCTTCAAAATAATCACCTTATACAGCAATTCAGAGCTCCCAATATTTCTGCCACTGCTGGAATATGTCCTAAAAGTTTTCTTTTCGAAGCATGTCAAGCACCTTCTGCGATTCGAGCTGGATCTCCGCAATGGTGTCAAAACGGCGACTTTGAGCTGAATCTTCAGCTTCGGGAAGATGGTGAAGTCCACAGGAGCCAAATCTAGCGAGCAGGATGGGTGTGGAAGTGTGATCATCTTGTTTCTAGTGAGAATCTCACATGTGGGGAGAGTACGGTGACGGGATGCATTGTCATCATGGAGCAGTCAGTCTTTCGCGCGTCACAGATCCGGTTGCTTTTGCCGAATGTCCTTCCTCAGACGCCTTAAAATCTGGCAGTAGAACTTGATATTGACGGACTGGTCCCTAGGGACGAATTCGTGATGAAAATGCCGCGAATGTCGAAAAAGACGATGAGCATGGACTTGATCGAGCTGCGGACCTGCCTCCGCTTTTTCGGTCGTGAAGATGATATCGCTCTTTCACTGTAAAGACGGTTGCTTTGTCTCAGAGTCGTATCCGTACACTGAAGTTTCGTCACCGGTAATGATCCTCGACATAAAGCACAAGCCATCCACGGCACGCTGACAGACTTCTTGGCAGACTTCGGCGCAGTGTTCCTTCTTCTCCTGAGTCAGCGGCCTGCGAATGAATTTGACAACACGGAGCATGTTCAAATCACACATGAGGATTGCCTGCACTGTTCTATATGTCACACCATAATGAGAGCAATGTTGTGGATTGTCTCGTGACGTTACTCATGCATAAGTTGCCGAATGATTTCCACATTTTTGGATGTTGTGCTCGTTGAAGTTTGTCCTGATCTCTCATCGTCTTCCAGTGATGTTCTTCCGCTCTTGAAGCGCACGTGCCACTCAAAACACCTCGAACGAATCATTGCAGCATCGCTGTATACTTGCCGAATCACGTCAAGCGTCTCTGTGGTGGGATTGCCTAGTTTCACACAATTTCACGTTCGTTCGTTGTTCTAACTTGCTGTCATGAAAAAAAAAAAAAAAAAAATTGCAGACTTGGTAATCCACATTGTCAGAATAGCACCGGCTGCATAGCTCTCGATGTACACAGGACGATGTCTCTTGGCACACTAACTTATGAAGATCGGTGCTTCCTGTGCCTTTCCGTACACCTTGCGCTGCCATCTGTTGGAGTGTTTCAGAACGTCTCGAAACTTTTTTGATACCACGTCGTATACATAGTATAGCTGTAGATACAGCACATCGGACATTTCACAAAAACACGAAATAACAGCAATAGGCAAAATAAATAAATAAATAAATAAATAAATAAAAACATATTAACAATATTTACAAGTTCATCTTGCACAATGAGGATCGAGAAATTCTTTCAGAAGTAAAGATATCTAGGCTTTCTTAATAACATTTAACTTTACCTAGGTATGAACGTTTGAAACTGTTCGCATTTCAGGGAAAAAATAGTAAATGAAACACACATACAGTAAAGGAAGGAAAACTACTACGACTCTGTTATGACACAAATTACATACAAACAATAAAAACATATAAAACCTCACATCATCTATTTCCCACCAAGTTTAAATAAAGACAACACGAAAAGTACAATACTGCATGCTAATCCCTTTTGTTTGAAAGATTAAAAAAAAAAAAAAAAAAAAAAAAAAGTGTTACGTAAATTCTGATTTGCATTACTATTCACACAGAAAAAACTAAAACGAAATCAGCCTTCGTTTTCCTCCCTGGAGAACTTTAATTTCTCAGGTATGTATAACTGGAGATCCTACTATATCTTTCCTTACTTATTTCATTTGTAGATAAGAGAATTGACAAACGTTTATGAAGTGACTAACGATATGTCCATATTGACACAGTAAGAGTGATTGCTGTGCTAACTAGAATAACAATATTAAAAGGTTATGTGCGCACGTATACAGCAAACTGATATTCATAAAATTTTCTTTCCTGGAAATTCACCCTTAAAGTGCACGAATTAGTTTTGCTGTGTTACCCGACCAAAAATATGTGCTATGAATATATAACAAGACTTTAGACTTTATAATGAATAAAGTAAAATAAAACATTCGGCAAACTGACGCAATTTGATAATCTATCAAGCGAATCTACAAGTTACCTTCAATTATCGACTCACGGAAGATTATCGAATATCGAAACATGAAGTTTAATACGGAGCCATCTGTTAGAAGATTGGAAACTATTTTATAAAATTTCGAAATCTTTCCAAATAAAGACTCAGCTATGGGCTTTAAGAACACGTAAAAGTTATGTACGAGCCAAAAAGGAACGCTATTATGTTAAATTTAAAAAGGAGGGGGGATTTTGCGTCCCGTTTGCATTTTGCTCGGACATCGGACGACTTTCAGAAAAAGGGACAATCCCGTTAAAAACAGAGCGTCTGGTCACCTTACTTTATACGCAACTAGCGCCAATTATCCGCTTCGCTGGATTAAAATAAGAAAAATCAGTAATATGTTACGTTAGTCAGTCAATTTTTACTATTACTCTGATAGACGATGCTTTTTTTAAAATAAATAACTAAATAAATAAATATTACTTTTGTTGGATATTTGGATTTAAGTGCCATTGAAAGTGCCACTGTACATTTCAGCGGCCCTGATAACTATGGATTCGGCACTAATATCAGTTATTTTCTATCATTTTTATATATCTCCGCCCTCCCCTAAGTTGCACTGTCAAAGTGAAATGATAAAAACCACGCCAAGCCCGAACTCATCTATGTTGAAAATTTGATCGAGGTCGGTCGGGTGGTTCAAGAGTTATTAAGTCACAAACATAGTCACAGTCATATTTATCTAGAAGATTCGAAGTCAGACAATTATGCTTAAAATTCACAAAACAGAACAGAAATACGTTGGTTTTATCAAATGATCAAACAGAAAAGCTCTTGTTAACTAAATACATTGTAGAGTTAAATACCTATGCAGGAAAACTTCCGATTATGATATTAGGGAATAGTTTCTATTGTTTCATTTCCTTTCACCCCAACGTTTTGTGCAAAAACAGTCCTCCGCAAGTATGCAATCACCTTTGTTGAGAAACAAGGAATAAATAAGAAAAAAAATCTCACATTATTAGTGGAAGAGGATAAATCAGGTTATTCCTTAATTTCAAATTCCTTTTATCATTAATTAGAGAAATATTCTTGTAGGTCTGATTTTCCACGAGATTTATACACACATTGATATTAAATAATAATAATAATAATACTGTTTCAGAGTCACTTAGGAGCGTAAACCATATATCACAAAACCGATCATCTTGTACCAAAATTCAAAGAGATAATATGAATAAAGTCGAAATTAGAAAAGAAAAAAATGTAAATCATAGAGGTACTACCACGAGCAGCAGCAAACGGTACTCATGTGGCCCGGAATGATTTTTTCTTGAAATGCAGCAGACGATTATTTACAAATATTTTTCCTCAGGGACACTGGAGGCGAATGTCAAATATTTAATTCATTTTTATCTATCATCTTCAGTTTATGGGGCATAACCGCAACTTATTAAATAATCGATGTCCTTATGTTATGATTTTTTCAGAGTTTTACATTTTCTTTCTTCCTTTTAGTTGTGCTTTGCTTTCAATCAAATCAAGGCTCCTTTAAATACAAGAAAACGTGTTTTTTTAAAAGTTCCGCATTGACCCGAAAATAGTACAATCTCTTCAATATAGAAACAGGTTTATAAATAAATAAATAATAAAACGAATCCTCGTATTATATTTGCAGCTCACCCTTTATACTTGAAAAAAGTATTTCACACCACGCAGGTCTGTATCCATCTCCCACGACCGCAACCGTGCTACTGCTTGACTTATCGAGATCACATGTATATGAGAAATAGAAATGAAACGAAATCTTTGAGTTTTACGTCCTACTGTTATGCTGGCTAGACTAAAGGAGACGGTGATGATAAGAAATAAATGAAATGAAGAAAGTGGGAGGAAACGGGAAAACCTCGAGAAAACCCACGCACGCGGTGTTTGTCCACCACAAAGTTCACTTGGTGCGATCTGGGATCGAACCAGGGACCCCATGCACCAGAGGTGAACGCTCTACCAATAAGCCACCGCAGCTCTTTATATGGAAAACAGGTAATGGTGATGTGTCATGTTCGATTTGATCTAACACCTAAAAATTTGCTATGAATGTCTTTCCACTACGCACCCACGGAGTACTCAATTGATCTAAGTATACACCACAGTACTAAATACAGACTGATAACCACCGGAAGAAGACGATACAATGAAACAGGGATTTAAATCTTAAAAAGAGCTTTAAATTGATTTGTTTTTCATTATATAATATTTTCAGTAAGTGTGTATTATTTTATAGTGGACATTTTTATTTTTTCATTAGACTCATCTCCAAAATAGTTCTATTGGTGTCTAGTGTATTCGGGCCAATATCATATAATGTGAAAATTTTGAAGTAAACGGAAATAATGGAAAACAAAAAAAGATGGATACAATATAGGTATACTTCTGTGATAGAAGGTTATTCTCAGCTACATGATTTAAAATATAACGTAAGAAAAACGCAGATAAATAAAAAAAATGGATTTTATCCTTTGAGATCAAATATGTTGCTCATTCTGTTGTTTAAGTATAGTACCGATATAAATGTTAAAAGCGACAAAAGGACCCAGCAATAAGAAAGAAAATAGATTTCGACACGCAAACTTTTACCATGAGAGGAAAAAAAAAAAAACAACGATATCTGATTAAAATGAAGACAGGCGTTTCTATTAACGTCCATACGGCATATGAAAAAGTTTTCTCTTTACCTTATGGTTGCTTGTTCATAATCTGCAAATCCGGTATCAGGGTTCTTCTTCTTTTTCTTCCTCTCCCATCTTTCTGCTTCATCGGCTCCTACTTCTAGAAGTTTTACCCGATCATAGTCTTCACCCTATAAGTGCAAAATATTACAAATAAATGTCAAAACAAAAGACAGCTATTCAAACAGAAAACTTGTCTAGTAAACTTTCCAGCTGTTAGGTAAAGAAAGCAATATGGTTATTTCGAAAACTACCAAGAATTAAAAAACGAAAAATAAACTATACGGATAAGAACTAACTATTACAAGAAGCCATCAACGAACTATTCATATTGCATATTCATATTATTATTTTTTCTATTTCCCTTACTATATCACATTTTTCCTATTCCAAATAACCTTTCTTCTTAGAATTCGTGGGAATGAAACAAAAAATAGAAATTAGTGACATAAAAAATGAATACTAAACAGTTAAAATTGACAACTTCTGATAACAGCTACTTCTTTCGCATGTATTTTATTGTTCCCCTTTTAATCTTACTAGCTCAGAAGTACGACACTCAAAAAATTCACGAACCAATTAATAAATGAAAATTGAAATCTCTCATTTCTGCAAAGCTTCAAATTTCAATTACCCATGGATAGTATCTTTATCTATAAGGGAAGAATTACATGATGGCGGTATCATCATAGATACATATTATAAAAGGCATTCTATACAGTCGCAGGGAAATTGTACAAATGAGTTACTACGTATAAAGATGAACTTTTCCCAATGCTACATCTCAACTCAGATTTTTATATGGAAGTCGCTAGACACGTTGTGCCTTTAGCAAATCTTAGATAGCCTATAATATAGACTATTTACATTTTCCAAAACATGCACGGATTGTAAATGTTTTAAACAAACTGAGTGTCTTTCCGCGTTTTCATAATTAAATTGTTCTTATTTGCTTCTATAGAATAAGAAAAAATATAACAGTTGTTTTTACTACCTGGCGTTTTTATTCATAATTTCCTTACAGAGATAGAAAACATTTAAAAAGACCATTTTAAAGGGCTCAAACAGGCCTATAACAGGCGCACAACCAGAGGGGGGTTAGGGGGGCCTGACCCCCTAAACTTTTCGTGGCCCCTCCAAACCTCAATACAAAGGGATACAAAAAACACAATTTAGATATGTGTAAGAGAATTCTTAATGACCTGGCTCCCCCTGACATATTCATGGCCCCTACAAACCTCTGTGGCTCGTTTCGGGACTGGTTGTTCAAAAGTCAGGGCAACGTTAAATACAATATAAGGTATGAGACTTCGTTATAATGCCCCCAGCGCCGGAGGAATTCTGGTAGTTGGGACTTCAAAAAACAAATCTCAAATTTTTCTTATAGGGGTTGACATTATTTTTCTTAATTAGTGTAAATGATATAGAAGTAACATACAATTACTATAGTATTTGTGAAAATTAAAACAAAAGATATAACTTCCGTATATAAGCAGCTAAAAAGTTAAGGTTTGTGTTTACCTGCCATAATTGTTACACATCACCCAATTGTTTGGCACCGATAATGTTAAGTTTTGAAACCTTGCACTTTGGTTGAGAGCGAAAGTGCCGAAATCACTACATTTCATCCATACCATTGCGTATGGAGCAATATTGGAAAACACACTGGGGCGCAAAATCGAACCCCGGTCTTCTAGTTGCCGAACAAATACTATTACCATTTCAACTACTAGTCAATAACTGTAAATTTTGTAACGTTCTCAAAAGGATACATTATAATTACTAAGATTAATTGCTTCGTTTTCTTGTATCCCTTGAGTGAATCAAATTTTGTGCATTTTTTACTGTGCTATCTTCTACGCACCACACCCCACGCACCACAGGTAATCGCTCTATCACTGAACAACCGTGCCCCCTCAATTTTAACCGTAAAACCACTGACTTAATATATTATATGGTTTCACGATTAAAATATTAAATCAATAGTTCTATGATTAAAGTTCTTTGATATGAAGAGATTAAATATAAATAAGAAGACTGTAACTTAAAGTATTACCCTCTTCGTACTACAACAAATTTAAAACTCGCCAACTCCTTTCCTTGCTACATGGTCAAAAGTAGGTGACAAATCTCTGAGATGTTTGGCGGGGGGAGAGGGACACGATCTCCTCAAAATTTCGTTATTAGAGGAAATGGGTGAAGGCTGAAAATACTTGTACGGAGGAAGTAAAGAAATAGGAGGAACATATTAATGTTATATTTGTTGTTAAGTAGTAGTATTACGTTGATATATAGTTATATGAAACTTTGTCTAGTACCGTGCTATTATTGAAGTAAATACAGGAGAGACAGACTACAATTCTACAAAAAATGGAGGTAGTATTATACATATAACTGCTATGACAAGACAAAGATGTTGAACGCCAATGATAAGAAAAAAACTTACTACTACCTCATAATAAAAGTTGTCATAATCACAATCTTGTGCTGACTGAAGTGGAATCCTATTAAAAATATATTTAGGAAGAAGAGTAAGAGTTAACAAGTTAGATACTGAAAAGTTTAAAGAAGGAGAAATGAAAACAGATTTGTTGGAAATTTCGAATAGAAGTACATAAACAGGATAAAGTAGACACAGGAACTACCAAGTTGTGGGAGAGTTTTGAACTTTGAGAGTAAAAAAGTGTGTTATTATGAAGGTAGCACAGGTAAGAAGCATGGGTTATACAAGAAAGTTGGAAAATTAGAGAAAGAAAAGTACAGACACAAAGTTGCATTGATTAATATAAAATGTGTAGAAAGTTGAATGCGAATTAACGAAGAAAATCGACAAAGAAGGGGAAATATACAATGGACGTATAGGTGACAAGAAGAATAGATATATATGTCAATAATTTGTATGGAGATAAATTCAATGGAAATAGAAAGGTAGCATGAAAAATCTACAACAACAACATAGGAACTAAGGATAGAAATGAATTTTTACGAGCGAATGCAGCTTGAGATGATGGATAGGATATATTGATGATTGGCTGAAATGAGGATCAGCGTCTCTTTCAGTAGCAAGGCGAGTTTAGACGTAGGCCTGCAGTTTAAAATCCAAATGGTGCAGTTTTAATGTGGGATCCAAACTACATTAGCTCCCGCAGGGAATCGAACCGGGCATCCCACTTCGGGTGCACGTACGCTAAACATATAGCCACAAGGAAGCTCGAAGAATATATTGTATGACAAAAAGATAAACTGTGTATCTTGGCCATTCAAAAAGAAAATGAGTAAATGAGAATTGCAAAGAATATGCGATACTAAGGGATACGGATTTAGCTCAAAGTGGTATACAAGAAGGTAATGGAAGGTGGTACTGTTCTCAACATGACTCCCATGCCACATCCTGAACATGTTACAGTACCTGTCTCAATAAAACATGTAACCATCCCAAGTGATTACACAACTATTCGGATATGTAGCCGTCAGCTACTGTATACTATGTCTGTCTTGAGAACCGGCGTTTTCAGAGCCGGCTCTAATTAAAGGGACGGTCGCCGTCGTGTCAGTTGGGCAGTGCGAATGATCCTTCCAGGAGCACTTCGGTACGTCACGAGGACACTGAAAAGCACACAACAGCTACGGGAATTCTCTGCTTCTCATCGTATACATCACCAATAACCGCTAACACGACATGATACGCAAATGGCAATTCAACGGAATGGAACGATTATCCGACCTCTCGCTGCCTCAGAATATGGCTATGCTCGAGGACACTTAGTTGTACAATATACGTTCCTGTCGTTGGCCTCAGAATGATCCACACCTACGCTGTCCGACAACCTTCATTTAGTACCAGGAGGATGCCCTCTACAAACACTATGATCAGCCTGTTGTTTATGGTGGTCGATGTGCTAGGACCTTCAAACTTAAGATCAACATGTGCCCTACAAGCACCATACAGCTCCCTCGTCTATAACCGATTATCGTACGCGCCTTTGGCGTAGAACACCCGAGTTCTGTTCATAGCGGGAGCTCATGTAACTTGGATCCCACATTAACCTCTATGTCCACCTATTTATTATTAATGATGTAATTCCTACATTTAGACGAAATTCCTTAAGGATCATAGTATATAGAAAATTATATATATGTACAGTGACCTATCAGTGATGGATTAATTGTACTGATAGAGGTAAAAAAAAAAAAAAAAAAAAAAAAAAAAAAAAAAAAAAAAAAACGGATCCCGCTAGCTCACGTAAACTCCTATTTACCTCACGATTTTGACATAAGTTTAGTTGGGGTCTACAATCTTTTTTTGTTCTAGTCATTCCCATCAATTTTTATATGCCAGTGACGCCCATGATGCCAATAAAAAGTATCGAACCAAATTTGACTCACACACAGAACATTGGAAATTAAGGCAATTAACTTTTTCACCAGTAATTGTATTTGTTCTTATTCCTTAACCTCAACTACCAGAAATCCCAACTGTACTTTTCACAAATAAAACAAAAATACTTCAATACACAACTGACTATCGTTGCAGTATCTTTCTTATGATTCTTACCTTTAATTCTGCTTCTTTCCTCCGTTTTTCATCCTCTAGAATCCACTCTGCACGGCGCTTACGGGCTTCCCAATTCGACGGAAGTTTATTTCGCTTATCTTCCTCTACCACCTCCTGGTGATTTAACTGACGGGCCTCGTTCTAAAACATAAATGAAATGAAAAATGACTTCATTTTTTTTTTCTAACATGGTGAGAAGAAAATCCAAAATTTATATCTGTTAACAGAATAGTGACACTGAAGGGCCTGGTGGAATAATGGAGAGAGAGAGAAAATTCCACATTTACAACTTTGTGGGAAAAAAGCAGTTTAAGTTTTCAAGAACGATAACAATCCTTGCAAACCTTAGATAGCAAATCTGGCATAACTCAGCAGAGGTTTAAACCTATGATAATGAATAGCACCAGCTTCTATAAAATGCATGAGAAATAATTTCTATGGAGAAGTGGGATAGGCTCGTTTCTCACTAGGCCTTTCAGTTGTATGAAGAACAGTGAATTTCATACTATTAAATCTTCTAATTTCCTGAGGGTTTTACAAGTATTACAAAATCCATGTCACTGTTTTAACTTTTTAAAATCTATCACTTAGTTGGTCTTGTGTTTCTCTTTTCGACCCAGCAACCACCTGTTTCATCTAGCCTTCTTATTTTGCCCTTTGGCCTTTATTCTTCGGTATAATTTTCTTTCTCATCAGTTTTTCATATTATTGGATAATTTTAAAAATGCATTAGCCTTAAACACGAATATAATCACGCTATCGCATTTTTGGATTAATTAAACATGACTGACATCACGTATGTACGACAGAAAATTTAAACTCTTCTGAATCAAGACCAGAGGAGAAATGTAATTGCACCTCGTACAGAACACTATGTCGGTTCTGTATGGCGAATGCACACATATGCTGGTCTTCGCCACCAGAAAAATAAATAAATAAATAAATAAATAAAAGCTTATACCACTGCTGGAAAAGTTATGCTAATCGTGTTCTGGAATCGACAAGTATGGTCTATGTTCAAGGCAAGGATAAATTGTGACCGCTGCATCGTACTGTGTGTACTTTTGGGGGTAAATTCGGATTACCATTTGCCGGAAACATTTGACATTGGTGAATCGAGGAGTATTGTTCCATTATGAGAATCTTGTGTGGCCCCAGTAACCCACGAGCGTCTTCGGGACTTTTGGTAGTAACTTCAACAGTGTTTGCCCCAAGTGATCTTCATCTGTTTGGTTCCTGAAATCCTACCTTACCGACGATCATTTCGTGGATGAGGTGATGCTAAATGGGAATTTTGCAAGTGGTTGCGACAATCCACGGACTTCTACACAACAGATATTGGGATGCTCATACACCAGTGGAGGTTATGTGGAAAAATGAAATTAGTTGCCATGTTAGTACTTTTTTTTTTAAATGTACCCGTTAAAACTTAGTTAATGACTCTTCCTCGTATATTGCGAAGCGAGCATGGGTATATTTCCAAAAATAAAGATATAACACAGCGTTTCTAACTTTTTTTTCAGCTGAGAACCACTTTTAAAAGTCAGAATGCTCTACGAGCAACTCTATTCTTGTTCTCTTCGAAACAAATGTTCTTTATGCTTACAAAATATTGATATAGTGTTAAATTAGTATTAAAATTTCGTTATTTTATATTGGTACGAGATATGTTCATTTTATTACAACAATTGCAATCATTATTTTTTCTTCCCTTCTAAGAAAAACATCAGAAAACGCTGAAACACTCCTTTAATTAACATGTGTCTACTCTTAAAGGATTTCGAGATATGGTTATGTTATTTTAACAATTACAACCAAGCAATTTTTCTTCCCTTCTACGGGGAACATCTAAAAATATGTCTAAAAATCATCGGTGAAAATATGTCTAATTATTTTAAATGAAAAATCTAAATACCAAATTTCATGTTTCTAACCTTAACGAATTTCGAGATATGACAATCCAATTATAACAACTGTAACCCCCATCCTTCTTCTTCCCACCTTGTTTTTCCCTTCTAGTGCATATATATATATATATATATATATATATATATATATATATATATATATATAACAGTGAAGCACGTGTCTAATTATTTTAAACGAGAAATCTAAATACCAAATTGTATGTCTCTAACTTTCAGAGATTCCGAGATATGGACAGCTTATTACAATAATTTTAATTTCCATCCCTTTTCCATTTCCACCCTTTTCTTTCCTTCCAGGTCAAATGAAATGAATGAAAAAAAAAAAAAAAAAAACCCGAAATATGTGTCTAATTATTTTAAATGGAAAGTTCATGTATCAAATTTAATGTCTGTAACATTCAAAAATTCCAAGATATAGACATTTTAAGATAATACAGTGAAACCTCCCGTAACGGACACCTCTCAATAACGGACACCTCTCTAATACGGACAGATTTTTTTTTGTCCCGGCAAAAATATACGTTCTTTTACTGAACAAAACCCTCTCTTACGGACACTCTCTGATACGGACACGGACAATCCTTTGTTCCCCCAAACGTTTCAATAACCTCTTCATAACGGACAGGAATTATTCCCGGTTTTGGGATATATTACAGTAGACAGAAAAGTCTTTTCCCCACAAGTGTATCTATCATGAGTCTAGACCTAGTGAACCATCAAATAGAACAGTTTCAAGCTGAACTTGAAATTCTTGTTTTTCTCTGCCCGCACTAAACTGCTTTCTGGGAGGAAGAAGCATGCCTTTTTCGCTTGAGTTTAGCCGGTTAGTTGGTTCCTAACGAATCTTTTGAGAAGCTTCTGAGAATTTGAAATAAATGAAAAACGCTTTCCCTCCCATCTATCTCGCATATCCAAACACCTTTGGCATATTATTCTTCATCAGTTGATAGATGGTGTGTAAGTTCTTGGATTTTTTACAGGGTGATGAAGTATACTTAAGAAAATTACCATACACGCATTATCTTTTGCAGTATGCAAATATATTAACACATCCCCCAGCAATAATATTATTTAACAAAAATAAAATTCTCCCCCATCCCTCCCAGTAATTCAAATAAGTACTAAATAAAGTATTTTCATATTAAATTTTACGTATTTACGCTCATACATAATGCATTTACTGCATACAATCACCGTTTTGAGAAATTAAATTTCTGCAACCTCTGTAACGGACACCTTTCAGTAACGGACAAAAATTAATTTCCCAATGGTGTCCGTTATTCAGAGGTTTCACTGTAGTCCCCCTTTCCCACCTGTTTCCTCGTCAAATTTCCAAAAATCCTTTTTAATGGGACCTTACATCACAAATCCTATACCCTGTCCAAATTTCAAGTTTCTAGCTTAAGTGGTTTGGCCTGGGCGTTCATCAATCAGTCATATGTAAAGACTACTAGAAAAAGATAAATATTAGTTTAAAAAAATAAAAATAACTGAAGATTATTAAGAAAATTCATACTAATTCCCTATTAGAATTTGTATAATCTATACTTCTTTCAGATTCCCAACTAACCTGTGTGAAATGTAATTTACCTTAATATTTTTTTATTCTTTTCTGGACTAATGTTCCATCTATGGCGACCACAACGCAATCCGCAAGGATCACTTGTAGTCCGTAGATCTAAGTTTGAGAAATACTATTGCGATTTTCAATCATTAAGAATACAACGAAACAAATTTCCCGACCGTACGTAGGTTAATAGCTAGCGTTCTTGCATTGCAATCGTAAAACTGGAGTTCATAGCTTTTTCTTCAGTACAACCGCCCGAATGCCAGAACGGCATCTTTACATATAGTCCCTGACCGAGTTCCTTTCATTTTCTTTCCTAACATTATTATTGTTATTGTTGACGCCAGTATAAACTGGCTTCACAAATTATATTTGGAAGAGCAAATGCAATAAAATTAAAAACGTGTAAAATAAATAACACAGGAGAATGAACAATACTTACCCTCTTAATATGCAAGTCGCGTAATCTTTTCATTCTTTCTGCTTGTCTTTCTTGGAAGCTAAGCTTTGATGAATCACAAGAGGCACCAGACGAACTGGATGCAGACGGAACGTCCAACCTTGCTGCTGAACTCATTGTGTACCTGGAAAATGAGAAGAAAAACTAATAAAAATACAGAAAATTGAGTTTGCCATCTCCAAAATCTTTCCCTCGGTTGCTTATCTGTTTTGCGAACATTCTTAATATTTTTAATAGAATGCAATGCAAGATTTGAGCTTCAACGTCGTATCTGTATCGTTAACATGGTGATCCTACCCTGGATACAAAGGTTTCGATGAAGAGAAACAAACGTGCACAACAGATGGGAGTGAAGATATAAAGATTGATTCATTTATATTCAGCCGAATTTGAATGTGTCAGTTACATAGGAAATGCCGTGTTTCCACCACCGGTTGTGTTTGATCCGCAGGCCACCTCTACTATTGACCGGCATCGGAATTTCCATTACATAAGACTACGCTGCAGCTGGACTGTGGATATTGAATTCCACTTCTCTTTACAGGCTTTCCACAGGCAGCAGATAGTGCGGACTCGACGATGGGATAGGCGTCGCTTGAGAAATCCGAAAACTAAAAAGTTCCTTGGAATGACATCTGTACTCTTGACAGGGATGTCAGAGAGGGGAACTGCCGAAATTCCAGTTTCCTGTTCCAAACGGCGATAAAATTGGCATGAACTTTACTATCGTCTGTGAGGTAAATCTATGCCCCATCAAGGGTAACAACACACTTCCAGCGATCACCTGCGAGATAACATTCATACAGCTCTTACAGTTTCTTTTTCGCTCAGCCACATAACACGGTTTCAGAGCGTGTACGTTCCTCTTGTGAACAACTGTGAGGCATAAATCCTGTGAATGGTTTGACTGATTGTCGCCTGCGATGTGCGGCACTTGTTGGCCATTGCACGCTGTATATGAGAATTTTCGGAGATCGCCATACGCTGATCCACACGAAATAGCGACGGAGCTGTCTTCACCCGAAGTCGGTTTCTAGCTGCTCCGTCAGTGTGGTGGACCCAGGACTTTGTGCCGCATATTTCCGTATAATACGTAATTTACAAATTTCTATGATGTGCGACGCCGTGAACTTAATGTCGGAAAGGACCACAATGAACTCCACTCAAAATCTGATCCCGGCGAAATTAAAATACCGCTAATTTTACAGTAATTATGTGATATCTTCAAATAGATAAAAGATAATCGAAATATGGAACAAGAGCGCCCTAGACAATATTATTTTGCGTGAGGTACCGTTATCACAAGTCACCTAGAGGCTTTCCGTTTTCAGCTGTTTAGTTAGAATCGCGAAAATAAATGCCGATTTTCAAAATGGCTCGAAATCGAAAGCAGATAAATGAGTCGTGATAACGGTTTCTCATGTAAAATAACATTGTCTAGGGCGCTCTTGTTCCACATTTCGATTATCTTCTATCTATTTGAAGATATCACATAACTACTGTAAAATTAGTGGTATTTTAATTTAGCCGGGATGAAGACTCTTTAAGTTTCGGCGACACCAGACCACGCTCGACCACACACAGCGTGCACGCTCCGAATCTACTGCGTGACTAACGAGATATTGTTGTTTTCTCTCGTGGCAATCTCACAGCGATAGTTTGTGCGTGCAAGTTAAGTTGTACATTGACTTCAGCTCAATATAAATGAATCAACCTCTGTATTTAGGGTTGCTGAATATTTTGGAAAGGTATGGTATTTAAACTGAATCTAAAAAGAGAAATATGATACTGACAACCCATATTGTTTCCATTTCATATGTTTAGGAAGGAGAAAGTTAAAACCAGTGAATTAAAAGGAGGAAGTACAGACGGTAGGAGACGTAACTTTAACTTTTTGTTTATTGAAGTCTAGCGTCTCTTTTCAGCATTGAGACTATATCAAACGTCCGAATCACCGAAATGCGTTCAATCCTCGCACATCTGAAATCAAACTCGGGATTCCATGCACAAAAGCACGCACTGAGCTAGCAATAGATCAGGAGAAAGCACATTTACTTTAGGACGTCATAAGCACAACAGCTATAAACATACAGTTCCTATGCAGTAATCATCTTACATTGCCTAGAAACTTGATAAGTATTTACGTGCTTTGTGAATAGCGATGGTATATAGAAGAAGACCTAGTTTAAAGTGAAATCTCAACCACTATGATTCGTTAATGCTCGCCTACCCACAGTTGAACATGGGACTTCGTTCACAAAATGCATAAGAGCTCGCCACTACGAAAATAAGCTAATAAAACAAAGAAAAAACTGTTACAGTTTTACTAAGATGTTTGCATGAGGAAATTTGCTTGGTGACCCACTAGCGAGCGCAGAAGCCTGAGAGACATAGGGTAGAGTGAAGTAGCACAGAAAATTAGCGCGCTATTTAAGTCATTTGTATTTACAATACCACTAACTTTTGTTGCGTATGTGATACTTAACACTTTATTTCACTCTTTCTCTATGCATCTACTGTGCTATTTCTTGTATTCTTTTCCCACGGTACCACGCTAAACCATCAATTATCGATCGTGTTGTCCCTAGCGTTGTATATTCATCACAATTATATTTTAGGCTATCTTGTGTAACACTGTTCCAACACAAACTATTTAAAAGGCATTTCTTTCTCAATTCTAAACATAATATGCTTCAAAGTATGGCCTGGAATTCTATTCCTTCCTAACAATTTTGCTTTTCTAATTCATGGAAGTTTCCAATTTTGTTTTCATTATTCTTAGTATTTGTGCACTTTATAATCATTTTTATGCTACCTACATAATACATACACAGTACAAATCCACTCATAATCTAAGGGTAAAGAAGAGACATAAAACACATTGACTTTCACTTTGCTTAATCTGCACAATGCTTTCTTAATTCGGAATTCCACCGTATTCGGAATTAATCTTTCTTCCTGACTTTTTCACTACTACTTACTTCATAAGTATTTCGCATGTATAAACTACATCCTATCCATTGCTGTTTGGTAACATACGTTACCTGCAAATTAACTTAGATGCAAAACTTGAAATTCGCAGTCATATTTATAATCGTGACCTCTCTTTCCTTGTGATGTGATTGATTTTGATCCATAAAATTTCCACTTTCCTGCTAGTCTGACATTAACTAATTTCAAAATACATTTACAAGTTTTTATATTTGCAGTAAGTATAATTATAAACACAAAGTTAAGAAGACAGCCCCTGGTTCGATCCTAGCTCGCAGCAATTTGATTTTGCGGTGGAAAAATATTATTAATCTCTCCCGTTTCCTCCTACTGTCTGTATTTCACTATCATCATCATCGTCTTCCTTAACCTCGAAGTAATAATCGTTGAATCTATCTATTAAAATGCTACAATAACAATTAAGAGCGACTGAGCTCCAACCTGTAACTTAGCTTTCAAAACTTTGATTTACGGTTATTTGTAATTTCACGTTTATAACAAAGACAAATATTTTTAAAAAGGTGTACTTTACATAAATTACTGAGAGATCTTATTCACAAAGTTTATCCTTTTAAATTATTGTTCATAGCCTTTGCATTTTAATAAGCCTTTTCCGAAATAAATGCAAATGAATTGTGCTGCCATCTCTGGAGTTTTTTAAACTATACGTTTGTGGCAAATCCTTTCAACAGTGAGATCTCGGAAACTACAGGTTCTAGAAAGATGACGTTTTCACTGATCGATTGCAAATTTTGCGTAGATTGTCCAGTTCTAACTCAATATTTGAAAAAAAGGACCATTATTTATTACATTTTTACGGGTACAATGGAAGTCTTGAAATTAAAAAAAAAAAAAAACTAAAGCATCATATCCTACCTATTATACATTCCAACACCATATAATTGTATATAGGGGCTGCATATCTCTTAGGTGTTTGTTTCATGGCCAAATTATAATGAAAAACGAAGGATAACCATTTCTACAGTCTAAGTTGAATCTTTATTGTTTGGAGTGTTTTGCCCAATGAACACCATATATCACTGACATTATAATTGATTGTGTGTGTAATATATTAGCTTATTTTAAAATGTATAAAACGATAATCATGCTTGTTGTTCTGTATGGTTGCGAAATATGGTCTCCTACTCGGAACGAAGAACATAGATTGAAAGTATTTGAGAACAAGATCCTGAGACGAATATTCGGACCCAACAGGAACGGGAATGGGGGATGGCGGAAACTTCATAACGAGAAACTGCATAATTTATACGGTTTATCGAACATTGTTAGGGTCATCAAATCTAGGAGGCTTAAAAGTGGGCAGGTCATGTAGCCAGAATGGAAGAAAGTAGGAACGCTTTCAAAATCTTAACTGGAAGACCAGCCAGAAAACGACCATTAGGAAGACGTAGGCGCAGATGGGAGGACAATATTAAGATGAATCTCGCAGAAATAGGAATACAAAGTAGAAATTGGATCAAATTGGCTAAGGATAGAAGTCAATGGAGAGCTTTTGTGAACGCGGCATTGAACCTCCGGGTTCCATAGGCCATAGAGTTACTTAATTTATGCATTTGCTTATTAAATACTACTAGCAAGAAGAAAGAAAACACAGATCATACATGAATTAAAAACTTCAACCGGACGTAGGCTCAAATCTTGCAAACGGTACGAGATACTGAAAAAGTAATCGAAAAGATCTCCCCCTTATGGTATCTCTTGCCGATTTTCAGCAAGACTTCTTTCACTTGTGTCTGCAAAGGGACATGTACAGATGTGAGGAATAACAAGGAAATTCATGCTCATATATGAATAATGCGCTGTGTAAAGAGCCCAGGTTCCGCTAGTATTAAACTAAAAAGTTAAGAAGGCAACGAGGTAGAATAAAGGACCAGGATGTCTACTAAAATTCCAAAATGAAATTTCGTGACTTTTTCGTGACCTTTTCTTTACCAAACCATAAAATGTCCGAACATTCTCAAGAGCGATTTCGGGTGCAAATTAGACCGAATTTTCATGCATGCGATAATAGCTTTGCTTGCGATTCAATAGCGTCTAAAGCTCATCATAAAGACATTTTTGGTGGTGAATTTTGGCATTTTATAGAACAAAATTTTCCAGTCTGTGCTTATATTTGTACAGACCCAGAAGCAAAATTTCTCGACTTTCATGACTGTTTTCTGATTTCGTGACTTTCGTGATCGATAGACACCCTGAGGACTCTCTTATTTCCAAAATTTACAGCTGAAGTATATGAGCGTGTGGCCCCCCTCACTCCCATTCCATTTTAAATTCTCCCAGTTTTCCTTGGCTGAATTGGAATGAGGCCGCATGGATTATACGTCGACGCAAACTTTGTGTTAGTTTTATCCTTTTTATGAGTTGGCAGTGCTGTGAGCAGTAACTTGTATTTCCGGTTGACCGAACAAAAAGGGACATGATGTGGTGATGTTCCAAAAAATAGTGCCGTAGTTTCAAAAGCCATCCTAAGTTGTTTTTATTGATTTCAGAATTTTAAGTATAATATATCAATGGCAAGATTATTTATCACCCGTGATCCATATTTTTGTTAACAATACTGCTTATGGATATTTTTTTTAAAATAATCCTTTGGTGTGATTGGAGTAAGCTAACCGACGCTAGAAGAAGAAGGCGGGAACGGTGTGCGCGAAAATGGATGCAGCAATGAATAGAAGAGGTACTTGGGACAGCATCAAAATCCTAAGTTAATTCACCAATCCTTTGGGAAATCGCATCAATATAAGTCGAAGTGAACTGCAGAAATTGTGTTATTCTATATTTCAAGTAAGTTTCAGTGAAGTTCTACGAAAATAATACAAAATGCCTCAAAACAGCTCCAACTAAGTACGAGCACACCTTTTTAGTTTTGTGACAGCGTTGTTGTTCAGCTCTAAACAACAAATCTAATGTTGAATTTCACTCATGTTATGGTAAAGGAACATAGGTAAAACAAGAGATCAATATATTTTGTAAATTGTCAATCAGTGGAAACATAAGCCAGTACATTGCCAACTACGCAGCTGAATGATGAGAATAGAAACTATGTTGGAAAACAGGACATCCCTTCGAAGAAAAATGGAAAGAAGATTCTAGAAAACTGCCCTCCAATACATCTATTGGCCTCCCCCTTCCTTTTTCAAAATCTCCAAAGCCCCAGTGCGTGTGTGAATTGGTGATTTGTTAAGCAATTTGCCGGCTTCGTCGTTATAGTTCAAAAATTCAAATTCAAGTGTTCAAAACACCTTTTTTTATTTTATTTTATTTTTCTAATAAAATTCATGGGCTTGTATTCAATATGGTAAATGACAAATGAAAATCCTAAAATATAAAAATCACAGAGGTATCAAACTAAAACGTTGAAGTAAGTATGTATGTTGTATGTATAATATTTGTGTTTAAGTAAATCAATATCATACATGCATTATGTTTCAGTTGCTCCATACCAGTTTCTCACGCAAATCACTACTGGAACGGTAAGAATATTTGGTTGGTGTAGAAATTGTACGGATGTGCATCGGGCGTGTCACTGAGCGTGGGTACGCGCATAAACTGATTTGGATCGAACCCATCTTAATTAATGACTACATGCAATTCATCCCACAATCTCTAACCACTACTGCACAAAAGAGAATTTTATACTCCGTTCCATCATTCACATTCATTACAAATGGGAATTCTCAGTGTCTAAATGAAATAATTATACTTAGTGAAATCATAATTCAGTCGTACCGATCAAGACACGAGCCCCACAGGTCGTAAGTATACCTGCCCCGAACTGGAACCGAACCCAACACAATCCAATTGTGTTACAAAAATGGCTAGCCCGAACAGGAACCGAACCAATTGTGTTATAAGAATGGCGCTCCGAAACAGGAACAGAACTCCTTCACCGTACATGTAAAAAGTGGTGATTTATGTGCAGAAACGTAAAGGTATAAAGTATCTGACTCGTACTTAGAAATTTTCTGTAATTGCAAAAAATGGATGAAAGTAATGTTAAGTTAGTGCTGGATGCACTTAATGCAAATAAAACCGAAATGCAAAATTTACGTGAATCGTTAGAAAATAAAATAGAAAAAGTTGTTGAAGAAACTAATAACGTACGTGAGTTTTTAGAAAACAAAATTGAAAAAGTTAACGAGTCTTTAGAAAGCAAAATTGCTGAGATCAATGATTCCTTAGAAAACAAGATGTTAGAAATTTCAGAGGCAACAAAACAGCAGATCAACGATAAACTCCAGGCACAAATAGAAGTTGCAAAGAAAGAAATTTGGGGTAAAAGTGAAGAAAAAGGGGTCCAAGAAAAAATTGAATCAATTGAAGCTCCAATTGAAAAGGCTAGTTGTGCAGATGTAGAACAAGGGTGCCAAAGGGTAGTAAATGAATCAGTTTTTGTTAGCGCTTGCAATGGTAAAGAAACAAGTAGTCAGCCAGTGTCATACAAATGTAAAGGTTTAGTTAGCCAAACTGTTACGTCATGTAGGCCTAGTGTTCGTTCGAAGTTTAAACAGAAAGTAAATGCGTTGAACAGAAAATATTTGTCATGTTACGGAGGAAAGTGCACTGATAGGTTTTGTACGTGTAATTGTACTAATGTAGTAATATTAATGAATGGAGGCAAGAGAATGCGCTCTTTACTCATTAGTCATATGTTGAATTTAATGGAGCTAGGATGCGTCCAAAGCACGTCACAAACAGATAAGTTTGCATGTATTCCAAGTAATGACATATGTTCGTACTTCGTGAACATAGTTAGGGTTCAGATTGACAAGAAGGAAAACGGTGGTAACAATTCTCACTTGGTTGTGATAAATGTGTATGTTGCAAGTTTCAAGCGCATAAGGTTTTATTGTTTTCTATGCACCCAAATATGTGTAATGAATGATGAAATCAGTTCAGGCACTAGTAGCATCAAAGAGAATAATGTTAGTGAAATATCATGGCACAAACAAGTTGAAAGTTGTCAAAATGGTTTTAGTAAGCTGCAGTACATATTGAGTAAATCCGTTAGAAAGTACAAATATTGGTCAAAGCGTGGTAAGCATACGCACGGTAAGAAACAAAAGTTGAGGAAACTGAAACGAAAAATAAAAGGGATGCACAAAATATTGCGATCTTTTGAAAGAATGTCAAAGTTTGTCCGTAGGAATTTTAAGAAAACCCAATGTAAGCACAAAGGCAATTGTATGGTGGTAAGTAGTAATGAAAAAAGCAATGTAGTCACTCCAGAAAAAGCACAATCAGAAAATGTAAGTGAAAAGCAAAATGAAAAGTTGAAACCTAGTAAGCGTTGTAAGTTGTTCAAAAGGTTAAAAGTCAATGCAAAAGGAAACGATATGCAGGAATTAGTCGTTAAAAATTATGATGCTGTCCGTGAAAAATGTAGAAATCAGGTGAGAAAACCGTGTTATAGCCAAGCGTCGAAAATTCAAGACAAACGTGAGAAAAGGGCAAAAGTTAGGTTAGTCAGACGAACTTGTGCTAGGTGGCACGAGCATTCAGTAACAGCACATACGCGTAATCACACAGGGAAAATGAAAAACCGGGTTGATCATAAAAGCAAATTCAATGCTTCATACATAATCAGGCAGAAAAGTTCACGCAACAAAATTTTGAACGAAAATAAGTGCAGTAAACATAATTACAATATATGTGGAAATTGCATGTTAGTGAAGCAATGTGGTAAGTCGAAAGTCAAAATTTCTGCCAATATACGATTTGTTGTTGCTTTTGACAATGAAAAATCACACGCGTATGAAAAATCAATAAGTATTAAAGTAAATATTTGTTGCAGAAAACACACAGGCAATTACGAAGACATGTTTATTAAACGTTTTGGAATAAAATTCAAAATTCTTGTTGTACTTGAAAAACCAAGAGTAGGAATTGGATAAAAACATGCTTGCGAGAAAACTGGATGGTGTACATTTTGGAAATTTGACCGTAGCAATGTTTAAGATTTTTGAATATTACAAAAAAAAAAAAAATGAATGCAAGATTAAATATTTTGTTGTTAGAATGTAAAGAAATTAGAAATTGAGAAGATTGGTAAATTGTTAGATCCTTTAACTGGTAAATCAATTGGTTCACATTCAGTGGATAGACTTAAGGTGTGGAAACCTACGAAACAAACTCGTAAAATCTGGTTAGATTTAGCAATAAAACATAGTTCTGAGAAATACCATGATGTAATTTCAAACGAACTTAAAAATTCAGATCTAGAAAGCAGTGTTGAAACTGTTCTTTGCAATGCATTAACTACAACACCAGTATGTTTATCTCAAAGTGTTCAATCCAGAAGTAATAACCAACGAATACATAAAATATTGGAGAAATTGCTAGATATTGATAAGTATTTGAATTTTCTGTACTGTAAAAATTTATGCTCATCTGATGTATTGGAATTTGCGTTAGTAAATCTACAGAATCCTTATGTGGCACTAAATGAACAAGTGCAAGGAATGTAAAAAAAAAAAAAAAAAAAAAAGTCGTTTCATATGATATATGCAGGCATCTGTGACCCGCTATGCGACTTCCAGATGGCCGTTGATATTTCTTTTCCAAAGCAATGGAAAAACCAGCAAAGAAATATGCCAAGTCATGGAGATGAGGTCCACCCCCCCCCCTCTTATATATGTATTGGGTAATGTAACATGTTTTTAACGCTCGGAGTAAGCTATTTTGGTAAATCCCATTCTTTATTATTTTAAGTTTTTAACCTTGTATTCTTTAATTCGGCCTCATCTCGGGGAGGTAGAACAAATAATTCATTGTGGGTAGATTCCTTCGAAATTTAGCCAGGCAGATCCCGTCGAGTGATCAGAGAGAGTCATAACTAAATTATTACGTTGTAAAAATTTAGCTGTGAATCTTTAAGGCGCCGATAATTTTTATTAAATCTCGACAAAACGTATATTACTCAATATTGTGTGAAATAAAGTTTTTAATATGTAATATGTTTTAAATATTTGTTTACGAATGAAAGATTTCATTTCATATATTCGTGTTATTGTATTATTGTATTATGTTTAAAGTTAATTAACTAATTAATAGTGCTGTTTAAATGTTGTATTTTAAAGGTTTGAAGAATGGAAATATTACATTATTAGGAGTTATTCTGAGAATTAGTTATAAGGAAGCATATATTGATGAAAAGGTTATTTTTGCATTTCATGTGTCATTTTTCTCAAAATATTGAAAATTTTATGTCTTCAGTATGATAATTATCTTTAGTGTAAGATGTTAAAACACGAGTCAGATACTTACAAAAAAAAAAAAAAATTGAAAATTTTATGATTTAAGTAATAGTGTAAGAAATATATTGGTTTGATGTTAATAAATAAAATATGAATAAGATATAATATAAAATGAAACTGTGATAGATAATCAATATTACTCGACTTATATTGAAATATTGTCTTATAAAAACAAATGTAATCTTATATTTACACACACACACAAAAAAAAAGAAAAGCCCATTTAAAGTATATAGCTCATGAAATAAAAGCCCATCTACGTTTGTGTAAAATGTTAGTGAACTATAATGGATCAATATTAATAACGGAAGAAAGAAGAGGAATAATAACCGGAAAAATAACTCTAAGAAAAGGAAACCCAAGGTCCCAGGGTTCTGATAATCTTCAAAGAAGATCATCGTCCATGTCGCACGCCATTTATGAGCGTGTGGCCCCCCTCACTCCCATTCCATTTTAAATTCTCCCAGTTTTCCTTGGCTGAATTGGAATGAGGCCGCATGGATTATACGTCGACGCAAACTTTGTGTTAGTTTTATCCTTTTTATGAGTTGGCAGTGCTGTGAGCAGTAACTTGTATTTCCGGTTGACCGAACAAAAAGGGACATGATGTGGTGATGTTCCAAAAAATAGTGCCGTAGTTTCAAAAGCCATCCTAAGTTGTTTTTATTGATTTCAGAATTTTAAGTATAATATATCAATGGCAAGATTATTTATCACCCGTGATCCATATTTTTGTTAACAATACTGCTTATGGATATTTTTTTTAAAATAATCCTTTGGTGTGATTGGAGTAAGCTAACCGACGCTAGAAGAAGAAGGCGGGAACGGTGTGCGCGAAAATGGATGCAGCAATGAATAGAAGAGGTACTTGGGACAGCATCAAAATCCTAAGTTAATTCACCAATCCTTTGGGAAATCGCATCAATATAAGTCGAAGTGAACTGCAGAAATTGTGTTATTCTATATTTCAAGTAAGTTTCAGTGAAGTTCTACGAAAATAATACAAAATGCCTCAAAACAGCTCCAACTAAGTACGAGCACACCTTTTTAGTTTTGTGACAGCGTTGTTGTTCAGCTCTAAACAACAAATCTAATGTTGAATTTCACTCATGTTATGGTAAAGGAACATAGGTAAAACAAGAGATCAATATATTTTGTAAATTGTCAATCAGTGGAAACATAAGCCAGTACATTGCCAACTACGCAGCTGAATGATGAGAATAGAAACTATGTTGGAAAACAGGACATCCCTTCGAAGAAAAATGGAAAGAAGATTCTAGAAAACTGCCCTCCAATACATCTATTGGCCTCCCCCTTCCTTTTTCAAAATCTCCAAAGCCCCAGTGCGTGTGTGAATTGGTGATTTGTTAAGCAATTTGCCGGCTTCGTCGTTATAGTTCAAAAATTCAAATTCAAGTGTTCAAAACACCTTTTTTTATTTTATTTTATTTTTCTAATAAAATTCATGGGCTTGTATTCAATATGGTAAATGACAAATGAAAATCCTAAAATATAAAAATCACAGAGGTATCAAACTAAAACGTTGAAGTAAGTATGTATGTTGTATGTATAATATTTGTGTTTAAGTAAATCAATATCATACATGCATTATGTTTCAGTTGCTCCATACCAGTTTCTCACGCAAATCACTACTGGAACGGTAAGAATATTTGGTTGGTGTAGAAATTGTACGGATGTGCATCGGGCGTGTCACTGAGCGTGGGTACGCGCATAAACTGATTTGGATCGAACCCATCTTAATTAATGACTACATGCAATTCATCCCACAATCTCTAACCACTACTGCACAAAAGAGAATTTTATACTCCGTTCCATCATTCACATTCATTACAAATGGGAATTCTCAGTGTCTAAATGAAATAATTATACTTAGTGAAATCATAATTCAGTCGTACCGATCAAGACACGAGCCCCACAGGTCGTAAGTATACCTGCCCCGAACTGGAACCGAACCCAACACAATCCAATTGTGTTATAAGTATTACCTCACAAAGAAACTGTATTACGTAAGTAGTTCAGGCGAAAAGTATTAGTAAAGAAATCACACAACAAAATTTAACGTAGTATCCTCCTCAAAATAAAGTGAAATGTGAAGATGTTTTCCTTCTTTCTATTCGATGTTATTATTTAACTTTACATTACATGCTCCAGTTCTTATCCTTACGCAGACACGAAAAATAGCACCTGTTTAGAATGTTTTGGCATAGATAGCATTGTTGCATCTTTAAGATAAGACAGGTACGGTCAATTCAGGCGCGCATCCTTTTTTTTTTCTTTCTTTCTTGGGAGGGGTCGCAAGTCACTATATCTATGTAGAATTGAACGGGTATTATTCTGCACTCGTTAAGACGATAAGTAACTGTAAATTACTTTCAGAAAAAATGATAGAACTAGATTGTTTTTATAAGGGAAAGAGTACAGATGAATTGTAAGATTAAATTATCATGCAACATCAATCATTTTCCTGCTAAACAAGTAGGGCCTACAGTTTTATTGAGAAAGTATACAAATGTATGTTGAATTGGAAAATCTGGACCCCCTTTCCCCAGGGTTGGCTGGTTTAAACCAGCTGTTTTTTTAAAAAAAAAACAATTGGTTTAAAACAAAAAACGTTCATAACAGTTTAAGTGTTCTTAAAATCTTGATGAACACACATTTGTGGTTATCACGTTTCATTTCCGTATATAATTGTATTGTATTTAGACCTAAATTCCCCATTCATTACTCAAAGGGATTATACTACAAAAGCAACTTCTGTTTTTTTTAATGTTTCTTTTCTGATTTTTTATAGTTATTATTGTTATCCAACTGCAAAGAAAAATTCTAAATATTGTTTCGTTTTAATCATGTTTGCTATTGATAAAATACATGGAAATGTACTTTTTTGGGGGGAGGGGGTCATACAAACCTCCATGAGGGGCATTTATTGAAATCAAAAATATCTTTGGTATCTCTTTAGGTATAGTGGGTCAGAGCTAAAGTAGACTTAAATAATTCGTATCTTTATTCCTTTTCTTACTCATATGCAAATTAAGTCGTCGTATTTTTTAACTTGGACTAATGAAAGTTGTAGTGAACTAACTTGGACTAACTTAATTCTTTAGTACTCTGCAGTATTTTGAAATTGTCCATAAGTAATTCTGTATAATAGTTTCACTTGGGCAACAGTTTATCTTTTTGTCCTTCTGAAATGACTCTTGGCAATTATATTAACAAGTATGTAAAGATCAATACAACGTATTTTTATCAGGAGTCTTTCGTGAGTGAGTCAGGAGACGTATAGCATTAGTGGCCAAATAGTCCCGGTTTCGAGTTCAAATGGAGGACAATTTCTTTTGGATGTAAGCCGAGAAGTGGTTTGGATTCCGCTTTACGCTTATGTGATCTCTTACAGCATAACCCCATTGTTGCATAATAACACCAAGGCGAAACAAGCTTATTTCTGTCCATATGTGATATAAATACATAGAGCAAATTATTTAAACCAAAGAAACCTGGTTTAAACCAAAAAAAAAACGAGTTTTTTGTTGTTTTTTTCAATAAAAACCATGGTTTTTGCCAATCCTGCCTTCCCCCGTGGAAGCACCACTGGTGCAAGTATATGAAACATCGCTAATCTGTTCTAAGTTATTATTACAAGCTAGAATTGCAATTAATCTGCGTCAGGGTAGCAGCAGACACATTGGCGAAGGCAGTGGCGTAACTAAATGCTTGAGGGCCCTCCCGCAGACAGCGTAAAGTGAGGCCCCTTACTTACGCCCCTGGGCGACGGTAGGTATACATTACACGTAAAGAAAGATTTCTCTGTTACATCTGCGAATACGACGGTTTCTTTTTATAGTTGAAAATATTGCTAATGTAAGTGTTCGCGTAAGCAGTGGCGTACAAAACGGGGACCCGAGCTTTAACCTGATCTTCAGCAAGACAGTACACAAAACTAAACACTTGCTACATTGAAATGTGAATACAAACACCGAGAAAAGATATTGTGAGATTGAACTCCCTCCCGTGTTTACGAAATTTTGAACATATCACCGCACGTAAGGATACCTATTGGAGTACGTTGTCTAAAGTTAACCCGGCGTTGTTGTTTATCTTAAAGTTTACAAGATAAAATATGTAAATCACACAGGAAGAGTCATCTTAAAGGGAGTTATTTATTTATTTATTGGATTAGACACTAACATCATTTTTCAATAGCGAAGTTATCTCAGACATGGACATAAAGCTTAACGTGGAGTCCGAACCGCATAATTTCCCACCAGCAACCAACCCCGCGTCTCTCGCTTCGAGGACGGAAGCACCAAACAAGTAATCTGTGAACGTACAAACAGTGTGAAGTCTAGTTCATTACTATACAATTATAATTCAAAGATAGATTTAAGTGACCATCTAGCGCAGATTGATACGCAATTTCCCTACTTATTTTGCTTTATGCATATAGGCTACCCAGCATCATTAACTCGCCTATCCCTAAAGGTGCACACAACTTCCTCGTACCCTGAACCAGAAAAATTAATAGTATGCAATGACCACTAGCATCAGTTGGTGAGTCATATGTGAGGTAACAGTTCTTTAGACAGTTTACGTCGGACTTCGCCACGAAAAATCTGCTAAAACCAACTATATTTTCCTGCAGTTAACCTACATCAAAGAATACGACGTCACCTGTAATATACGATTGCTGTAGGTACTAAGAGGCAGGTCGCTATTGGGTTCCTATTCCCAATCTCGGCTTCAATATTTTATGTTGTGTATAAACAAATTTGTCATGTAAGGTCTTAACAATACTTACAACATAAATAAAAACATTTGCTTACTACCTGACTTCCCCAAAGAACCTCCATTTCTATATATACAAACAAATTCATTTTTATGATTTTCTGCATATTTTAAAACTAATTTTCTGTATAATTCTTATATTTACCTACTGATTAAAATGCGTAAAGAATATAATGTAACTACTAACCACCTTTCCACTTCCGTGATGCGGATATTCGTACTCATTTGTTTTCCAGTGGTTACAACACACATCGGAAACTGAAACTATCTCTAGAAATAGTTAATTGAGATCTCTGCTAGTTAAAAACAAAACAAAAAATAAATAAAACCTGAAATACATAAATGTTAATGAATTAATTATTAATTTGTTACTGTAGTCTTTTAAAAATAGCCCAAGGACGTTTTTCAGTAACTACTTCCATCAACGGAACTCAAAATCTGCGTTTTAATTTGCGATAATAGTTATTGATCTTCGCATGTTTTGAATTCCATTACACTTCGCAATTTCGAAGAAGGTGGATGAGGAATAATCCAGTAGTGGAACAGAAGTGGCGTGTTATGGAAGTCATAATAGTAAAAAAAGAAAGTTTATCACTTGAAACTAAGGGAAAATAGATTAACTAATGTTATTATTTGTTGTATTAAACAAATTAATATATTCAAGCGTTCTTACAAAAGCTCTTGTCGCGGCTGTAGGTCAAAATGTGAAGAGTGCACTGGAACTATATTTATAATAACAATTTACCTAGTAATTTTTCTTAGTTCTTGGGGCGCTTAAAAAACTATGTGGGAGCAACTAATCTCCGAAAGTATACGTAGAAGAAACACTGCCTATATTAAGAAAGTTTTATCAGTGTGACTCCCATCACGAGCCGTTTCTGGAGAGCATAAAGTACTATGTATTAAGAGCTTCAATTTAGCATGGTCCATGAACGATTTCCATTCTGATTTTTTAACAAGAAAAATGCAATAGTTCAATGTAAAATACTGTCTTTTTTTATTTCACTCCAGTAATCAATCGAGCTGGTTTAACTATGTAAGAAGTTAATTGCGAGAACTTGTAATTACAGGTACTAAAAGCAGTGGTGCCCACCCCCCCCTTATGTCTATGACGCACCCCCCCCCCAATTGTCTATCCGTAGGTGTTCTTCCATGAAAAAATCTTCTTTTCTATTAATTTTACCCCCCCTCATCAAACATATTTATATAGATTTTAACCCCCCCCAAATATTTCAATGACGCAGTTTGCGTCATAGCCCCCCCTTGTGGGCACCCCTGCTAAAAGCTATTGCTGTAATGATATGAAAGAGAAGGGAAATAACAATCATTTAAAATACTTTCCACAAATACGCCATTTTCAGCAATGTTGCGAACTTTTTCTCTGGAACGGTTTGAGATATCGAAGTGCTGTAAACAGCAAAAGATTTGTTCGCCAATTGCTAACCATACGCGTAGCTCAGTGGCGGATCTAGGAGATAAGAACTGAGGGGGCAGTTAGAACCCAGACTATGATAGGTATATCATGAGTTTACTATAAACTTTCAAGAATATATAAATAATAGCTTGAAATATTTTTGTCACTCAAAAAAAAACTGTAGAGGCCTAGGCCCCCGGCCCTTTCCTCGATCCGCCACTGGCGTAGCTAGATATTATACTTATGTAACTATGTTTTCTTGCGAAAACCTATCGAAAATTTTAAATTTTCAAGTCCTTGTAACTTCGCTCCTTTCGAAACAAGTCATACCATGACTATGGTATCCAACGCTAAGGTACTTCCGATGTGCATTGTCCTGTTTATCTCCATAGTATTGTACGTGTGATAGAGGCTGTCGAACTTTGGATGTTTGTGATACTATAGCAACCTTAGCTTGCAACACTGACTAATAAATGATATTAAGTTTCTTTTGACATATTGATTTGAAATATGTAATGATCTGAAGTAGTGCTATTTGTAATAAAAAAAAAAACTTTATATTGGATTGACAACACTGTTTTCTGGGTATTCTGGGTTGCTGGGTTCAGATGTAGAAGAACAACAGATAATATCTACATAACACAACTGATAGAAATATGCAGAGAAAGGAAAGAAGATTTTATTGTAGCGTTTATTGATATTGAAAGGGCGTATGATACAGTCAAGAGAAAGATATTATGGGAAGTAATGGGAAACTTAGGTATCTCAAAGAAATTTATTAAGCTCCTTAAGGAACTATTTAAGGATAACAAATACAGATATGAAATGGGAAACATAAAATCAAAATGGATAGGCAGTAACAAAGGTTTGAAACAAGGATGTTTTCTATCAGCAGTTATATTCCTGTTATATATACACGAAGTGGAAGAAGCATTGACCAAAACAATCAGAGAGATAGAATTAAGACTGCAAGGAAAATAAAAAGTAAGAAAAGTCCCTGGCACTCTATTTGCGGACGATGTAGCTTTGATGAGTAATAATATTGAAGACATTAGGAAATGCTAGAAACAGTAGTTAGGAAAGAAGAAGAAATTGGTTTAAAAATTAGTGAAGAAAAAGCAAGTTCATGGTTTTTAGTGGAGACACAGATGATCAAAATATACAAGCAGGAAACATAATAATAAACAGGACTGAGAAAATAAAATTTTTAGGAATTACACTTGAATAAGGAGAACAATACTTACTTGAAATGAAAAAAAAAAACTGAAACATAAACTACAAAAATAGACAGCAATTATAAAAAAAATAAAGCAATGTGGTCATACAACAGATATGAGGTGTCAAGAACACTTTGGAAACAAGTAGCAGTACTGGCGTTAACATATGCAAATGAAGTAATGACTTTAACGGATAAAACCAGAAATATTTTACAACAAGCACAAATTCAAATAGGAAGGTTTGCCCTAGGAGCAAATAAATTAAGTGCAAATGTAACTATAACAGGAGAGATGGGGTGGAGTGATTTTGAAAAGAAGAGAAGGTATGAGTAAAATAAAATATCTTGGAAGATGGAAGAAACAAAATTAGTAAAAGTTGTGCATGAAGCCACTAAACATATGAGAAAAGGGGAGAGCACAAAATGGTTTAGGAGAGTTATGAAATTAGAAAGAAAATATGATCAAACTACTCGCTAGCACAGAGAAGAGAATTATAAAAATTGAGAAAGAAATCACCGGAAAAAACAATTAATGAAAAAAGCAGAGGAAAAGTAGTATGAAGAAGTAGTCAAAAAGAGCAGTTTGCAAGGAATATACATATATAAAAAGCGTTATGAGAAAATAAATTATATGGACAATGATTTACGGAGCATTTTGCATTTCAAAACCAGGTAAGGAAGCCTTGAAATAAGGGTAAGATTGAAAAAAAAATTAAAGAAGTGAACGGAAAATGTCAACTATGATTTAAGGAAGATGAAACACTAGAACACTTATTTTTAAAATGTGAAGCAGTGTTGGGTAAGTTACTTGTAAAAATGTAACGCGTTACAAGTTACTTTACTTTCTCTTAAAACGTAACGCGTTACTTGCCCCAAAAAAGTAACTGTTACTTTACTTCGAAAGTAACGCGTTACTTTTAGGTCCGAAACTTTAAATATGTGAAAAAAAATATTACTTCAATTTTCCATACTACTATTATCACCGCTATTATTATTATTATTATTATTATTATTATTATTATTATTATTATTATTATTATTATTATTATTATTATTATTATTGCACGTCTGAATCGCTTTATTAATACACAAGAACAAATTTTTACTTGTTATATAAACATTTTCATATAATGTAACATTGATAAATGTCATACTGCGTTACTCGTAGGAATGGGTACGAGTGAGTTTTCTATGAAAGGGAGTCATCTACACCCCTCCAACACTCTCCTAACACTCCCCCAAATTTCTTTACACACACCCCTGGATGGAAAAGGAATACTCCTCAAAATCCAATTGTATCAATCAGTGTCATGTAGGTTATTTATTACATCAAGTTAAAAAAGGCTTCGCGTTTAGGAAGGAAGGCAATATTCTTATTTATTTCACTTCAAAATACGAAGCGACCTCGTTCTCATGTACGGCTTCGAGAACCACATGACCTAATTTTTTCGGGAGGTGTTTCAATCAAAACAATTGACAAACAGACCAGCTCATACCTACCTTCCTTGGCTCCGCGGTCGTTTCTGAGAAAAGAGATTGATGGACAAATGCAGATGACTGAAATTTGCAACGTCTTTAGCGGTCATTCACATACCTTCTCCTCAATAAGGAAAAATGTGACAATATAGTAATAAGCCTATACGAGATTCAGTTGGTAAGTGCTACTCTGCAAGTGGAGTATCAACGGACGGAAGTTAGAAGGGTGTAGTCAAAACGTTTTTAGAAATGATAAGATCGATAGAGGCAAGAATTATATATATTTTAGACTGAGTGTAGTGTTATGCATGAAAGCATTTGTCCCTAGCTTAATTTTTTGTAAAGTATACTTTTATTCACGTAAATTCATTGAGCGGATTATTAAGATTAGGCTACATTAAAAAAGACAAAACAGAAATATTGAAGAACTGGATTTCTGGAAAACCAATCAATGAATAATTTTCTTATGAAAGATATTCAGAGCCAATAACGTAGTCAGGAAGGGGCAGGAGCGGAGACTAAGAGATCAAAAAATATTACAAAAATTAACGTTAACAACAGGATTAGAATATTAAAATAATGAAATTACAACTATGTGGAGTATTAATTACTAAGCGAAAGTGATTTAGCATGGGACGAGGGAAATTTTTTCCCAATTAATATTTTGGAAAAAGAAAATCACCCACTGAAATTGCTGGAATGGATAAATTGAAATAATGGCAGAATTTTGCAAAATAATTACAATAATTTGTATGTAATCAATTCATATGTAATTACTGGGTAAAATTGTTCTGGTTAATTCCTGATACAGTGAAACCTCTCTTAACGGGCATTTCTCAATAGTGGACACCTTCATAAGAGAACAAACTTTCTTATTCTTCCATGTCATAAATATGTGTGGTGTGATGTTATGAGAGAGAACCCTTACTTTTACAGACACCTCTCATTTACGGACAAATAATGTTCCACCGATGTCCGTTTTGAGAGGTTTCACTGTATTACTTAGTTTAATAATAATAACAAATGCTCCAATGTGTGAACTTCCTTTATTGAACCGACCACTGCGAATAATAATAATAATAATAATAATTATTATTATTATTATTATTATTATTATTATTATTATTATTATTATTATTATTATTATTATTATTATTATTATTGCTCTGAAAACTTTAAGATATGAATTTTCAAGCAAAAATATTTCACGTTGAAGGTTTGAAAGAGACATTGCAACTTGATTCGCATGAAAAAAACTTCGGATGTAGTAGATGCACATGAATTCGCACTTCGCATTCGCATTCGCGTTAGCAGTAACATTCAGATGCAATGGAGGCGCGTCCTAACTTTTGTAGTATTCTGTTGTATCATACTTTCACAGAAGAAAAAGAAGAATTCAGTTGTTTATACTTTTAGTCAGTTTTTTCGAAATATTGAAGTTTATAGTAGCGTAGTAGGTAGAGATGTGCATGATCGAATGATCGGTATAGTCGAACGACCAGTCAACTATTCGTCAGATCGTTCGAACGAATTGTTCATTTTGAGAATGCCGGCTGAAAAGACTCTTGTGTCGACTGGTGGATTATTCGTTCATATTCCAGTCAGGCTAAAGTTGATTACAGATACTGGCGCATGCGCTCTGAGTCAACTTTATGCCAGTAGGCTCTCCTGTATTGGGATTTATTACTTCTGATAAATGTTCGCGCCATTTTCAGATTCCGAGGCATGAGTGGAAGAGGAAGGGAGGTAAAGAAACTGTTATTGCCGAAGAAGGGAACCCTTGTTCGTTTTTTTTTCAACCCTCCATGAACGAAATAATGACACAATTGAAAGAATGAAGTTGGTGCTGTGTAGGAAGTTTTCTCCAATGAAGATGAAGTAAGTTATCGCTCGTTCTACCTCTGCCTTTCCTTCTTCTGCCAAAGGGACTATGCTATTTTTATTAGAAAAAAGAGACCTGTTTCATTGTTTTCCCGAACATGCAAACCTTTTCCTAGAACTATTAGACCTTATATTCATATTAATGAGGTACATCGTCATTAGCAATATAAAATAGACTTTCACACACATACAAAATATGTCACAAGCAACGGATATGAACGTGTCATCCGGAACCAAATCTAATCCATTCGATAAATATAACAAAGATATGTTCATGCACAAAAAATTAGATCTCATGGACAATGGAGTAAAGCTTCGCAATGAAGTACCTATTGCAACAACACTGTTCATTGGAAAGTCATGGTTTATAGTTCATTCTCTTAAGCATGAAACAAGCTTTTCAGATGTGCTATGTACTGTGACCCATAACGTACTTGAATAGGTAAAATTTGGAGAATGTCGGGAAAATCCCTACCATCAACTTAGGACCCCTCTGGAGTGGCTCTGGGTAAAAGCACACAATCCAGATGTACCTCAAAAATACTGTAGGAGATAAGAAATGTGTGTACATAGCTTTGTATTGATAGGCGAAATAGATATGACAGAAAAATTTCTATACCAATACAAGCTTACCCCTTATACTTATTCTGTCTATCAATACAAAACTACTTTTTTTTAGTAGGTACACATATATCTTATCTCCTAAAGTATTTTTCGAGATACATTTGGATCGTGTGCTTTTACCCGGGGTCACTCCAAAGGGGGTTCAAAGTTGATGGGAGGGATTTCTAGAGGGAATTTTCCCGACATTCCCCAAATTTTCTCTGTTCAGGTAAGTTATGGGTCCTAATATATAGCACCTCTAGAAAGCTTGTTTCATGCTGAAGAAAATGAACTATAAGCCATGACTATCCAACAAATAGTGTTGATGCAATAGCTATTTCACTGGGAGTCTACATTTTTCTTTATACAAACAGTGTTAATGGGCCCCAGGGACTTACTCTGTTGTCCATGGCACTTAATTTTTTGTGCATGAACATATCTTTGTTATGTTTATCGAATGGGTTAGGTTTGATTCGCATATCCCGATGACAGGTCCATGTCCGTTCCTTGTCATTGCGATATGCATAGGCGTAAATAGTGCCAACGTAACGCAGAGCTCCAGGGGATCAAAATATAAAGAAAATGTTTAGAAAGTTAAGTGTGCATAAATAAGGATTGTGGGGGCACTGAAGCTTCAAGTTACTCCACTGGCGATGTGGGTTGCCCGTGATGTCATCGATTCATCAAATTTGATTTTTCTTTTGTTAAATTCAATATATATATATAGGTAACCTTGTAGGAATTATTCGTGGGCCTACATGCAAGAGAAGCGAGTCGCTGAAAAAGTCTTGTCGAATCTGCTGGTATTTTATTATTATTGTTTCTGGCTATTTATTATTATGATTTCGCATATACCTTGGGTTGGAAACAGCGTTTGAAATGAAGTTTTAGTCCCACAGGTATGCCGCTGATGACTTATGGAGACGGATGAAACTGCAAGTGAATGATAGTGAAGAAATAGGTAGATTGAGAAGTGGGAGAGAACTGGAGAATCTCGAGATAACCCCGAGCACATTGTCATCCACCACGAACTCGCATGGCCTGGCATCGAGCCAGTGATTTCTCGAACCATAGGGGAGCGTCCCTCTACCACGGTGACACCCAGAAAATGAGTTTTTTTTTTTTTTTTTTTGGCATTGATCGGTTGCATTAGACCTACACGTCAAACTCATTGTTTCAGACAATTCTTAAAGACTAACCACAACAATTCCTTCCACGAGTCCGAAAATATCCTCCCTATATACTTTTTTCTGAAAAAGTACTTAGCAATTCGGGAAAAACAGTTTTTAAACAATTTGATTACATTTTGATTAAAATTGTTTTGCAGAAATGTTGAAGTATAATTAAAAAAAAAAAATGGCTTTCGACTTTCCACCGTTGTAAATTAATACAAACATGTACTTAGAAATTATACATTACATTATTTAATACAGAGTTTACTTCTAAATTAGATATGTTTTATTTCATTACTGTAGATGATTTTGTTTTGAGCGTGGTTTGGTTTCAACATAAGAAGAGGCAAACGCTTGCTAAAGAATGGTGTATTTTATTCTCCGATTTATGACACTCTTCACATTTATTTTGCTTGTCTCCCTCCCTCCCTGTTCCTCTTCGCAGCCAACAAGTATAACAGAAAGACAGGGACAGGGACAGACAGGCTCACGATTACAAGGACCAAATGAAAAAAAAAAAACTCTGATCGAGAACTCTCCGCGCTGTGTTCAAAATAAGAATTGCATTGACTTTCTCCCTCTTCTACTAAGCTCCGCCTATTCACATGCAAGGAGAACGTGCTGAACGAACCACAGTTCAATTACAGAGAGTTGATGTCTTTTTCTTCTTCTACAAGAAGCCGTTCGAACGATTTGTTCATTTAGGAATGAACGTTTATATGAACGAACATATGAATAGTAGAAAAAATTTCGTCGACTACACTTTTGTGAACATCTGAACGAATCGTCCGAACTATGAACTAATAATCGATTCGTTCGAACTATGAGAAAAATCGAATGAATCGATTACGGTCGTTCGATTATGCCCATCTCTAGTCCGAACTATGAACTAATAATCGATTCGTTCGAACTATGAGAAAAATCGAATGAATCGATTACGGTCGTTCGATTATGCCCATCTCTAGTAGTAGGTAATATATTTTTTGTCGTTCATACTAATAGATTGTCAGCAAGGTGAAGGTAAAGAATATCGTAGCATAAATGTTTCTTCTTACAAAGAAAAGTTAATATCAGAGACAGTGTGTGCAGATTTACTGTACGGATCTACTTAGTTGCAAAGTTTACAGTATAAATTTGAGATATTTTTTAAATAGACCAGTCTGTAAATAATCGAAATATGGTTCACTGGAGCAGACGGTTCGACCAAATACAAAATTTGTAGATAAAATACAATGTGAACCATTTTTAGTGAAGGAATGAGAGTGTGAATATAAGTAATTATTGTCCGTGCACTTAATATTGAAATGAATTGGCAGTGATTGTGAAAGTATAGTGTGTGTAAGCGTGTTTGGCCTATGTTTAGCAGAAGGGGTCCAGCTCTTTTCTCTTAAAAAACATTACAATTTTGGTAATTTCTATTCACATTCGGTTAGTTAAGTGTAGGTTAGGTTAGTTTAGGCTAGCTTAGGTTAGGTTAGTTTATGTTAAATTAGTGTAGGGGTCCCGCATAATTTTAGATAGAATTTCGCTTATTTCTATAATATTAGGTAAGTTTAGGTTAGTTCAGGTTAGCTTAGGTTAGTTTATGTTAGGTTAGGTTAGATTTGGTTACGTCTAAGTACTTGCATCAGTCACTTCTGTAAATTTTATGATTTTTACGTGTTTCTGGACCCCTTGTACTAAACATACTCCGCGTGTTTTTCCACTATCCTCGTTTATGCGTAAAATCCCATCGCTGACGCGCCTGCTCCGTATGGATGCACACTCTCGCTTTTGCTCGCCCCCCCCCCCCTGCTACACTCCTGCTTTGACTCAGACAGCATTTGTGTGGCATTACTCGAGCAGATGGTTCTAACAAATTTCGACACATTTCATGCATTTTCCATTTTCTTTTTGCAGAACATGCACTAAATGAACTAGTGCATAAACCATGAGCCGACATCTGCTACGTGGCTACTAAAAAAGCACGAACGCTATCTAACAGAGTCAGGCTGGAGTGCAGCGGGGGAGGGAAGCAGTAGCGAGGGAGTGCGTCCGAAGGGAGGAGGCGCGTAGAAAATGCAAGAATACTTTTAAAATCGGAGTAACTTTAAAACGCCAGCTCCAGCAGGTATACACACTCAGAAATGAGATATTACATACTAATAATTTTATAAAAATGGATTACAACTTACTTAACCGTAAGCTAACCCGTTTCTAACCCCTATCCTACTTATTTATATCTTTCTCTACTCTACTATACTTTTTAAAAGGGCCCTACTTATCGATGCGCAGCTGGAGCGTGTCTTGTAAAGTTTACCCAAAATCCGTAATAACCGTCTGCTTTAGTAAATCCTATCTTGGATATGGCAAAATACACCAATGTATTACAAATGCCAATATTTTCTCCACAGGTAATTTCGGTCCTTAAAAAAAAAGTACATTTCACAGCTGGTACACGAGTGTTACGCTGTCTTCCTTTCTTAAATTTACGACAGAAAAATGTGTATGGATTGCCTCTGTTCTGAATTTTTACTTACTTCGCACAGTTGATTGACGCTTCATCATGCCATGACGCTGTAGAAACTTCATAATATGACGCTCCTTATCACACGATTGTAATAAAACCGTATGTTTGTATTACATCCATCTCACACATCCATGACTAACGTATAAACTGGAAATTCACGCCTTTTATTTCTACCCTATTTGCATTCTTGTATTCTTCCGCTTCAGTAAATAGTTACACATACAATACTTTCATTGCCACTCAAAATCCTTTTCAATATCATGTGGAATGACAGAAATTGCTTATACTAATACTCTCATTCCTTCACAAAAAATGTTTCGCATCATATTTTACCTAGGAACGTCTGCTCGAGTGAACCTATTCGTGCATCTTAGTGGGCGTCTAGCAGAAGTTGGTTCGTGTTTTATGCACTAGCTTTTATGCCATACGTGCACACTGTTTTTGTAATGAGCCCTTCTGAAGACAACCTGGAAGTAGTAATGTAACTCCTCAGTTAGTGGATACTCTGCTAAAAGAAATACAAAGGTCTAATCTAACCAGAAAATGTAAGAATTTTTTTAAAATTTGGTAGAACAGTCTGCTCGAGCAATGCCTCGAAATATGTTGTGATCGTACTGTTAAGAGACGTATATACCTAAAAATACATTAATGAAAGTAGCTTGGTAAGCATGGACTTGCTATAAGGTAGCCATTAACCACAGTTTGCCAAGTTAAATATGTTCTATTACCCATTAACCACCATTTGTCAGGTTAAGTATGTTCCCGTAAATTTTATAAATGTGTGGATCCGTGCAAAAAATCTACACTAATGTTGTTGTAAAAGGGTCCCGAATGTTTAGATAGAGGAAAGCCAGAAGTAGGTAAAAATTAAAAAATACCGGAGAAAACAGGGAATATGAATACAACTAAATGCAAGTAGTTACTCCCAACCAAACGTAACTTTATAATATAGACTGAAATTAGCGTTTGTAACATTTTTCGAAATATATATATAATAAAATAACGCGGGATATATCCAGCGTTATTTTATTATATATACAGAAATTTGACAACAAATTAACGATTTATCATGTAGGTTTACAATAATGTCAATTCAGACCAACTTTACCAGTTTTTTTTTTTTTTTTTTTTTTTTTTTTTCTAAATTATTCCCCTATACATCGAAGAACACGCCTTCCTCTTCGCTTTTCTTGCTTGGAATGATTCTCTAGGTCATTCTACACTTATTTTGGATGGCATGTAGTATCTTCCTCAAATCCATGGACCGTTCCGGAGCCGGTACAATGACTTTATAGTAGGCCGTTGTGAACGACCTCGTTTCTACGTATACCCACCATCGCTGACGCAATTTCTCCCTATGGACGCACATCCTCGCTGAAGCTCTGGCCCCTTTGCTTATCTCCTGCCCTGACTTGTTAGATAGCATTCGTACTTTTAGTGGCGGCCTAGAACAAATTGGAGCGTGTTTTATGAACTGTAGTTTTTATACCATATGTCCACGCTACATTTATAGTTATCACCGTAATCAAGGTTTGGAGCACACCTGGGCTTATATGGGATTTTTTTTTTTTTCGAAATATTTAAATTTCTTTGGGGGTAAAAGTGTTAAAATATAAGTTATATTTCACGATTGTCATTGTCATAACTTGGAACAATTTTCTGTTCATTGCTGTTTTGAAAAAATGCCCGTCATTTTGAAATTTTATATTGGATCGCCGAGAAAATTTATACAGCAAATTTAGAATATCTCGTGCTTCTACCCTCAAAATTTCAACTTAAAGTTCGAAAATTGGACCCTGTAGCGTGGATCGCCGCCAAAATATGTATACAAGAAATTTAGGGTGTCACGTGCTTGTTCCCTGAAAATTTAAACTTAAAAGACTAAGAATTGTACCCTGTAATGTGTGTGGTACGAGTAGGTAAATGAACAAATATAGATCGAGTCATCCTAGGAGCCTCAGTGACGTTCGCCAAATATGAATACCAAATGAATTAATTTAAAACGAAGATATGTTTTATAAAATAAATGTTTCAAAATGTCTTATATGAAATAAATATTTTCCAGCGTAAAATAAATGGTTGTATTGTTGAAGTTCATTTCCAATACTTTGTGCGTACGATTACGGAAATTTCCCCAGCATTTGTTGCAAGACGGTTCTTTCCCGAAAATTAATTTAAAACAATTGGGCTGGACTCACTTTTGTAAACCCTGACCGTAACCACTACCTAGTGATTTGGGGGAAGATACTAAATAATATCTCTTATTTTCGTGCATCATGCCCAAATAATTGGGTACAGATTGAATATATGCGTGAAACGCTCAGTGTTTTTTAAAAAATGTCATGCGAAAAACAAGATAAGCTAAGTGGCCACTACAAGTAGAATTACATGTAATCCACAGAGCAGGGCGAAATTGATGGGCCCACGCTGGGGTGCTTCCATGGGAAATAAGTGTTAAGCGACGATAGGTAACCTATACGCAAAAACGGTTGTTCAGGGAGCAAAACGTGCACCAGCCTGTGGAAGATAGCCACTGCAAGCAAGAATTGTATAAATTTCACGTCAGGGCAGGACGAAGCCTTTGCAGTGATTCTGGGGCGGCGTTTGTGTGGAGCAGTGGCAAAGTGACGATGAAATACACGAACACGATTATTCATACGAAAAACAAGCATTACCCTACGCTAGATGACCACTACAAGTGGCAATTCGATTGTGATTGTATGTTATGTTTACAAGTATTCAATGTGGTTATTCCAGCATTTCAAGGTGTGTGTCACAGTGAAAACTCGACGGACAAACAAACCTTGTGACCCAGGGGCTTGCTTAGATGAAGAGGGCCAAAAATACGTAAAAAAATAGATTTACAAGAGAAATGAGTTGAAGTAAGAGAAACGTAATTAGTTTGTGTCTCATTTAAGAACGGAATAGAAGTACATGTAGAAATGAAATGGAATCTTTAAGTTTTACGTCCCTTGATTATGCCGGCTAGGCTAAAGGAGACGGTGATGAGAAATGAATGAATTGGTGGAATGAAGAGAGTGAAGAACCCACGCACACTTTGTTTGTCCACCACATGTTGAGGACATGAGAAGTGCGTAATGCTGTAGAGACTGTATGCACTTTCCGGAAGCGCACATAATATTAACAGAAATTAGCAAAATTGCAACATTTTTTCGGAAAAAAAAAAGACCTTTTAAGTAAATATAGGCCTTCGGAGTTTTCCAACAGGTATACGATTACTATAGCTTTTTAATGGTTTCATGCATGTAACGCTGCAATTTATTGAGCGTATGAGACGCATTGTAATAGTTAATAGACTACTTTATCAGTAGTGTTCCTTCTAAGTAGGTTTTCATTCTGATATTTCGAAATTGTTCACTCGGACACTTTTTGCCAGAGTCACAAGGTTTATTAATTTTTTTTTAATAGATAATCTTTTTTTTTTTTTTTTTTATCTCGTCAGTGGTATATAATGAGTATTGCTCATTATACTTATTTACGATTATATAGCTAGTAGTTGTCTACTTATACAGCAAGATACAAATGCCTATTTAATTTTATGTTAGTGTACTAACTTATAATTAAACAGAATGAAAAAGACATAATTTTTGTTGATTTTTTTTTATTTAAATCAAATCTTTCTCCTTGTATAATAGAAGTCGCGAACTGAAGAAAAAAACATTAGGAATTAGTATTAAATGTTAATTATGCCATTTAAGTGAAATAATTGGGGTTGAATTTTGAATTAATCCCCAATCGTTAACCTATTTGAATCCCAAACAATGTTTGTTACGCATTAAGGAAAAACTACAGCAACGTTTATCAACATGACACATTTTTTTTTTTTTTTTTTTTTTTTTTACAAAACTTACTGATATATGGCAGGGGCTTATTTTTAAAAAATCGGAACTAGTGTGCGGCATGAAATACATATAAAATACATAAATTCGCCTAAAGTTATAAAATCTAACTAAAATGAATCCCAAAGTAAAGTCCAAGAAGAACTTTTTGGCCACGAACTTTCACGCCGAGAATGGCCTGAAACAAGGAGATGCGTTATCACCATTATTATTCAGTTTTGTCCTGGAATACACTATAAAGAAAATCCAAGATAGCAACCAGGACCTAGAGTTGAATGGTATTCACCAGGTTATGGCGTATGCTGATGATGTAAATTTAATAGGAGATGACAGGAGAACAATAGAAAGAAATGCACAGGTCTTTTTAAACGCTTGCAGGGACATTTGTTTAGAAGTAAATACAGAGAAAACTAAACATGGAAGTTCGTGGGGATCGTATTACGGCAAATTATGGATGCGTTAAAATATCAAATAATGCTTTTGATGAAGTGGATACTTTCAAAGATCTAGGATCAATATTAACAGGCGAAAACCATATTCACGAAGAAATTAAATGACGACTAAAATCAGGGAATTCGTGCTATTCAGTACTAAATCTCTTGTCGTCGCGAATTCAGTTGAGGAATTTGAAGCTTAAAATATATAAAACGATAATCATGCCTGTTGTTCTGTATGGTTGCGAAACATGGTCGCTTACTCTGAGGGAAGAACATAGACTGAAAGTATTTGAGAACAAGATCCTGAGACGAATATTCGGACCCAAGAGGAACGGGAATGGGGAAACTTCATAACGAGTAACTACCATAATTTATACCGTTTACTCAACATTGTTAGGATCACAAATCTAGGAGACTCAGGTGGGCAGGTCATGTAACCACAATGGAAGAAAGTAGGAACGCTTTCTAAATTTTAACTGGAGTCCAATCAGAAAATGGCCGTTAGTAAAACCTAGGCCAAGATGGGAGGACAATATAAGATGGATCTCGCAGAGATAGGAATACAAAGTAGAAACTGAATCCATTTGGCAAAGGACAGAAGTCATTGGAGAGCTTTCGTGAACGCGACATTGAACCTCCGGGTTCCATAGGCCAGAGAGTGAGTTAGTGATTTTAGTTATAAAATAAAAAAATAGGAAATAAATAAAAGTTTCAGAGGGGATCAGAACCGTCTAGTATGATTTCCCCGTTACCCGTTCAAAAAGGAACATTATTCCGTTTAGTTTCTGATATATACTTTAGTGTACTCCATACGCTCAATTACCAATTCTCAACTATTTACTTTATATTGATGTCTAGTCTTTCACTTGCTCCTCCTGCTTTTTGAGAGTATTTAGATATTCAGATATTTCGAGAGAGCATTTTTAATAGTTTGTTTATCAACTTGTTCGTCCTAAAAGAAATTTAACTTAAAGATAAGTTTTGGTGTTTGTTCATTGATTTGCACTGTTTCACTCACCTCACTGCGAATGATTTTATCTGAAATTAAAACGCACGACTTGTGTGTTATTGTTTGTTTCTTTTTTTCTCTCTCTTCTGTGATGGTTCATGGTTTTAAAGCATTGTGATTGTTGGGTGATCTGATGTTGTTATCCGATGTGCTTATGCTCTCTGTGTGCGTTGTTGTGTGAGCTACTCGCTCATGGATAGTTAGTTCACACGTAACTTTTTACATTTGCTGTTTGGCGGAGGTCGATTTTATAATTTTGTGAGTCAGTTTTTAATGTTTTTATTGTTTTACTCGTGCATGAATTGAAGTTGGTTATTTAGATATTAAAATAGTGATATTTTTATTTTTGGAAGAAGATTGATGGCAATGAAAGTAGGAAGGATTACACCATTACCGTGTTACCATCTTTTGCATTGCGCTACTTGGAACCAGTTGGTTTTTTATATAGAGATTTCTTTCCTTTCTACTTTTAATTTTTGCGATTTTCTTTCAGAAATATAACTACATAATCGCTGTTTGATTATTCAGGTGACCGATTTTTTATTTATTTTAACAGGATACCAGCTAAGAAACGTTACCATTATATTTCGAGTCCTTTTCATGAAATCTTTAACCCTAGTTTCACCATATCCTATCATCCAAAAACAAATTTCAAATATCCGATGTTCAGTGTAGCCAAATCGAACGCAGATTGAGAGACCCCAATACTAATGAAGGTCAAAGTAAGGACTATTTCTTTATCTGACAAGCTTCCAGATGTAGCCTGTGACTGGAATTTTGAATGAAATAACTTGAAATAACAAATCAACAGCAACAACAATGGAATGGGCCAGTGCCTGTATTTAACGGTATTATCTGAATATTTGCCTGGTAAACTTGAGGAAAAACTTAGCCAGGATGACTGGCCGCTGAATTCGAACCCGGGTTCTTCTTATTGTGAAGTACGAATACTAACCATTAGTCTTCGCCACTTCGGTTTGTATCATTGGGAATTTATCACTCGAGCCTTATTTACTTTCTTATTATCATTACTTTACTCAGTATATATTGTTCTATTATCCACTTATCACCCATATTAACTAGGTAAAAGACAGTTCTCTTAACCTCAAGCGTCCGGCAAAATAAATTCCTGCAGCACAACAAAGGAATGACAAGTTATCCAAAACAGTCCACAGAAGTATTTGGTCTAGGAATTAATTCGTGCGGTTGGTACGCACACATTGAAGCTGTAGTACAAACACAAAATACATAAATACCTTAAGAAAAATATTGTCCATCGCTAGCCACCACTTTCGCCCATCTGTCAGGCAATGTACGGATTCCGTGGCGAAAGAAGTCCTCATCCTTGGAAGCGATCCAGTCAGAGACCCATGTTTCGATATCTTCTAAAGAAGTAAACCGCTGTCCAATTAAATCGTTGTTCATGCAATCGAACAAGTAGTAGTCCGAAGGAGCAACGTCTGGTGAATACGGCGGGTGGGGTAAAACTTCCCATCCGACATTTTCTAAATAGGTTTTGACCGGTTTTGCGACATGTGGGCGAGCGTTATCATGTTGAACAATAAGTTTATCATGTCTGTTCTCCCATTCTGGTCGTGTTCTGGCCAGAGCTTGCTTCAAACGCATTAATTGTCGTCGATAACGTTCTCCATTCATAGTTTCACCCGGTTGCAGCAGCTCATAGTACACCACACCTTTCATATCCCACCATATGCACAACATAACCTTTGCACAGTGAATATCTCGTTTTGGTTGTGATGGACCTGGTTCACCTGGTTTCACCCAGGCCTTTTTTCGTTTAGGGTTCTCGTAATGGATCCACTTCTCATCACCCGTAATAATTCGATGCAGAAACCCCTTTCTGCTCTGTCGTTGAAGCAGCAATTCGCAAATGGTTTTTCGTCTTTCAATTCATGTGGAACCCAATGTGACATCTTTTGAATCATTCCCATGGCTTTCAAGCGTTTGGAGACTGTTGTTTGATCAACGCCTAATGCTGCTGCAAGTTGTTCCTGCGTTTGACACGAATCCTGCTCGAGCAATGCTGTCAATTCTTCGTCTTGAAATTTTTTTGGCTGTCCAGCTCGCTCTTGGTCTGCCAAGCCGAAATCACCACTTCTAAACCGTGCAAACCACTTCTGACACGTTCGCTCAGCTAGAGCATGGTCACCATACACTTCCACCAAAATACGATGACTTTCAGTCTCTTGTCCACCCGCACGAATTAATTCCTAGACCAAATATATTTTACCGGGTGTTGGAAGTAAGAGAACTGTCTTCCTACCAAGGTAGTGCTACTTTTAAAATCAACTAAGGTAGAAATAGCCAGCTTTAAATCGAACCGAGAAGTCGCATATATATATTGTGAAGTTCTAAAGTTGTTTATTATTATTATTATTATTATTATTAATTATAGAATGTACTGCGGGAAGTTGAGTAAAGAAATAAAAAAAAGCGCCTCACTCTCCCTCCCCCAAGTCAGAAAGATGTGTTATTTACCTCCAAAACAGCAATATTTTTTCACATTATACTTCGTCCCTCTCGCGACAAAGGAATATATTTCAAGAAGTACCAAAAATAAGATAAGACCATCTTACTCGTTGAGCTCTACAAGATAGTACAATTACGTGTCTCAGTAAAGTTATTAGTTGAAATACAGCTTCTTGGGTGATGGGCGTGTCTCAGGAATAACGAAACTTCCGCACGACAAAGAAGCATATCGTGTCTCCTGAAAAAGTTGAGAAAATGAAATACTCCCCTTTGCCTTGAGAGAAGCGATTTATTCAGAATCTAAAGGGATACTTATGTAGGGAATAAAATTAAGTACTTATGTAGGCTTATGTCAAGTTTTGATTCGAAAAATATTTTATTTCATTTATGCAATGCGGCTTGAAAATTACATTCACGTTTCTGAAAGCCGATGAATAGTATTTTCTTTTTCTTACCCTTACAGACTGTTCTGCTGCTTCGTCTTTCTTTAGCTTAATTTTTAATTTATGTAAACTCTTTCAGTGATTAAAAAAAAAAAAAAAAAATCCAAAGTTAACTACGAACGCCATCTTGAGTAAATGGTGAGAATTCTAGCCTTCTACGGGAGAAAACTAAATAATCCAAGGTCTGACTTTGTAGATTCGATTTTATGAGCCGAAGTATTTTACCACAGAGCTCGTTTTGATTAACTATCCTGTTTAGATTAACTATCATATTCCTAATATAATTTCGTCAGCCAATCCTGCTGCCTTCGGCACCACCTACCCAGATCTGTTTCTGTTTCACATACATTTTTACATGTTATTTAACGTTTTATTATTATTATTCCAAAAAACCGAAGATTCAGCAGTGAAATTTTTAAAAGAGTTTTTAAAAACTCATAACTGAACTGTTCGAACATAAAAGGAATCTAAGATAGTACTATTAACGTACACCTAATACAATTTAAAATATTTTCTAGTAGGGAATATATATTATATCAGCGTTTAATTTAAGCGGTAAACGCATCGCAGTTTGCGACACAAAATCCTAGAAATGCGATGCAAATGAAAAATTGTATTGCAAAATGTGATTTGTCTATAATCATAATTTATGACCGACGTGGGCTGTATTTGCATCAGGGAACAGTTTATCGTTATTTTTCCTTCATGACAGAATGGTTCTCTTTCAATTTTACATACAATGAAAGCTCAGTGATTAGTCTTCTTGAAAACCCGACGTTTACCTTTAGGTGTCTGTTGGCTCTCAAGAACACAATCTACTACTAACTACAAACCAAATTATTGGAAACAGACCGTAGAAATGATGACAGAGACAATGTCCTCTCCAACACTTTATTCTGTCTGTAAAGAAAGTGCCTCAATAGAGGGTCGAAATGCAAGACTTGAGCTTACTTTTTAAAAACTAGATTACTAGCTAAAATGTGGGATCTAAACAGTTCTCTTTTCTACTCTCCTATTTTTTCGTATTTATTTCATAGTATCGGCCTAGAAATACATATTTGTTTTGTTGTGCTCGTTTCTTTACATTGAAGTTATGATAAAATAGTGTTCGGGTTAATATGTTTAAAATAGGGAAAACCAATTAAATCTGACCACAATCAGAAATTGGACTTGGCATGAAGTAAGTTATTTTGTTTTTATCGTAAGAAAAAGAAAACAAAAGTTAAGTTGACTTCGTTAAGTGTGTAATTCCAATTACCTTTCTTCAAGTCATTACGGATTCAAAACTTACTTTGAAAGGAAACTTTACACGGACATATTAGGAAACAACTACCAGCTTAAACAATCTGTAGAATGGCAAAGTTAAAACTTCTTAAAAATATAATATTGCTGTTAATTTTTCCTTATTTTGTTTTGCATTATCATACTGTTTGTGGTGCATAGAAAATTTATTATTTCACTGTATGAAATAATAATAATAATAATAACTTACAAATTGTGATGCATATTTAAATTTGTTTCGCATTTTGCTACGCAAAAGTCAAAATATGAATTCTATATTATATATAAGACATAGAATTCATAGTAACTGGTAAGTTTTTCCGGAAGAGAGTTTTGTATAGCAAAGAATTAGAGATAACAAGGAACGAGAGAGAGAGAGAGTATACTAGGCAAGTAAATCGTAGTGATTTCTGTTACAACATAGCACAGAACAATTGCATTCTACTAGTTTGAAGATCGAAGCAATTGTTTGTTTGTTGTCTTGTGTTGTCTTATGGAAAAAAAAAAAGTTAACATTGAATCGTTCAATTATATTCCCAAATATGGAAAATAGCATAAGTCAACTGAAAACGAGTAAGAACCTATACTATTCGACTCTGTGTGTGTGTGTGTGTGTGTTCGTTAAGCAAACCTCTATTTCAACTACCTTAACGATTTATTTTTATTTTATTTTATTTATTTATTTATTTTTGCTACTTTCTGGGGGGTATATTTAGGAATTATACAGCGTAAATACTTATTTTCCAGTAGATAGTTTCTGCATGTACTTCATTCATATGCAAATATTTTGATATTGCTGCTAGTATGTGTACTAATTCCATGATGATACCTATTGTTTATTGGAATAAATATTCAATATTTGCCGTAGAATTGTAAAATTCTCTCCAGCTTTGAGAAATTACACCTCAATGCTTTCGAACGATATTAGTAGTAGAAAAAAGTTCGACCATATTTAGGTATTTTACTTGTAGTTTCATTAATCATTAGACTAAAATTAAAGGAAAATATTGATACTTTCATTAATCATTACACTAAAATTAAAGCAAATTATTGATATTTAATTAATCATTACACTAAAATTAAAGCAAAATATTGATACTTTTATTAATCATTACATTAAAATTAAAGCAAAGTATTGATACTTTCATTAATCATTACACTAAAATTAAAACAAAGTATTGGTACTTTCATTAATCATTACACTAAAATTAAAACAAAGTATTGATATTTAATTAATCATTACACTAAAATTAAAACAAAGTATTGGTACTTTCATTAATCATTACACTAAAATTAAAGCAAAATATTGATACTTTCATTAATCATTACACTAAAATTAAAACAAAGTATTGAAGGCTTCTTTGTCACTTTGAACCTTCAAAAATATGTTTATAAAGAAAACTACGATATTCTCCATGAAACATCACCTAAATTTTGTTTCTATTTTTGTCATCATGGCATACGGATTGTACATTGTTGGTAAATAATGAAAGTTGTAAGCGGGGAGGATTAGTATTCAGTAATTACATTATATAATCTGAGTTCCTTTCTCAAATGAGAAAATACTTTATTAAACTTTGGTCTACCATTGTTTTGTAGAAACAATGATTCGTAGGAGCCCGACGAGAATTGAATTGAAGTTGGACGATTTGTCGGAGTACGAACATGTGCGGAGAGATATGGAGGCCAGGAAACAAGCAGCCAGAGTACCACCTGTAGAGGCTCTCCAAGTACTGAAGACAAAGCAGGAAATTATCCACGAGAGGATAGGTTATGTGCCGCAGCCTAGGATCACGTAATGTTTTTAGTAAGTAATTTAAACTTCGGACTTTGTAGTGGCACGGTTGTCGATTGGTTGATATGATAAGCTGAAATGTACTTTTCTTTTCTTTTTTTTTCTTTCTTTCTTTCTTCTAACGAATCTATAACAGGATACATGCAAGATGAATACCTTTTAAGTTTATTTATAAGGGAAGACCCTTCAAGCTGTTCACATTGACATTGAAACATTGAAACCGTCTGCTACATTTTTGTATGCTTTTCTTTAATTTATAATAGTTTAGCCATGCCCCGAAACTTTGCAGCTTTAATTTAACTCATTTCCCGATATCATACAGCGATGAAATTTTGTATAGCGACTTGAGTCAGATCAGCTTTACTTTTCGTATACAACCAGCTTTACTCGTGAGTAAAGTAGGCTATCTAATACACAAGGATTAACATTCATAAGTTTGAGCAAAATTTCAGATTTTTACAATTTTTTATCACATATTTGAAAAAAAATGTTTTTTTTAATGTGCTTTCTTTTTAAAAAGTAATGAACAAAATAAAACAATTAATACTAAAAAGTGAAAAATATTTTTTAAAGACACTTTAAAAACACTTTCCTTAAAAATTCAGGAAAAATTCTTTTCATTTTTTTCTTTATATAACTAAAAAGCATAAGGAGAGCTCTCATATACAATCACTTGATTTACATGAGAATTGAAGAATTTATAAGTTGATTGGTCCAATGCTTTTCTTTTTAGTCATGCATAGTTTTTTTTAAAGTAGTTTTATTGAAAACATAAATATTTTCTTTTAGTTTTTTACGCTTTATTTCTTTCGTTATTTTTAAAGAAACCAGGTTTTAATTTTTTTAAACAAAAAAACATTTTATTTCTAAGTTGATTTCCGTTTTATTTGATGATAGTCATGATCTAAAAATATATAGTGCTGTATATTCATCAATTTTTATATTTAGACGGACAGTAAGATAGTGTGGTGGCTCTTGAAATTATTTTGCTGTATTAAATACACTAGAATTGTAAGTATAGTCTGTATAAAGCAGAACTTTAAAGTAGCTTCAGACCACTACAGTATGGTTTGTGTTCTAATCAAATACCTCCGCCGGGAATCTAACTCATTACTAAGCCTGTTTCGTACTCGACCACAAGAGAACGCAACTGTACTGTTGTATGCGGAGTTGGTATAAAAGAGGATGGTTTCCACTTTTATTTCAGTTTATTATTACTTTTATGCTTGCTGTTAGGGGGTGGAATCATTCTCTTCTTGAAGCATCCAAATAAGATTTTTGAAACACTACGTGTACCTGGAATGTTATAGAATTGTATTTATATCAAGCTTCGCTATATTCTGGAAACATTCTTAAAGAACATTACCTAGGTGTAATATTAAAAGAAATTTCTGTGACATGCATTGTTGAAAACTGTTATGAACATTTACTGTATTTCACTTATATATCATTTTGAAAGAAATCGTGGAATGTGCTTTAAATATCATTTGAAAAACATATTCTCTTCCTTGAGGTAAAGATACCTGATATGAAGAGACACTTTGAACCACGTCTTGGGTATTGCCCAGAATATTAGTGTAAACTTGCAATGATTTTAGACACCTTATGTAAGCTGAGAGATCTTTGGGTTTCGAAGGATCTAGGAATTTTATGTTTGCAAGAACTAAGGCAATATCTGGAAAATCCTCATATTTATTTGCAAATATAATGTCCTCGTATGTATTGTGCACACGCGGCTTTCGGAAAGAATCAGGATATCTTATATGTGTTTATATGTGCAGGATAGATTTACGATCTTATACATGCAAATATGTGAAACTTTATCTATATACAAATTGTGTTCAATTCATATTTCCCTGCTGTTCCACAGGTAAATTTACATCTTTCTTGCACAGTACTATGTACTGTATATTTGTTCATATAGTTGTACGAGAGTATATGCACTTCTGTTCTAGTTGTTTGTAGATTGGTTGCTCGGCTTTCAGCGCTCACAAGACGGTAGATGGTATCATTGCCATCGCTTGTGGCAGGTTTCAGCGTTATCACTTCAATTTGGTTTGTGCTATTGCGAAGTAAACATGTCTGCGCTATTGTCCGTTTGCACCACAGAAAATCAGGTTTCCATCAGTGTGCGAATTGAAAAAATTTCCCAGGGGGGGATAAATTTCACCCATATGCGCACCCAGTCCTCCCCCCATATATATATATATATATATATATATATATATATATATATATATATATATATATATATATATATATATATACACTAACAAGTACAAAACAGTTGAGATGTGAGATCTTTCATAAATTTTCACTCAAGTAATATTTAGGTTAGCTACGCAAAGTAGACCTACTTATCTTTATGTCCACTTAAAAATACTCCAGAGGGGGAAAAAGTTATCCCTGCCAGGGATAAAATTTTTCTTCTCCAGGGTGGGAAAGATTTTTGTCAGGGGGGGAAATCCCTGGCATCCCCCCGCCAATTCGCACCCTGGTTTCCATGATCCATTTTTTGTGATCTGGAGGTGTACCAGAGGCCGAAGTCCTCAAAAAACTTTCAGCACAGTTCTTTCCTCGTCCTACGCGCTTTCCAACCGCTTTTGAACTTTTCAATCCTCTTCGCCATGACAAAATATTGGATCTGTATTGTGCTGAAAATCTGTGGATTTCAGTTCCTGGTTCACCTCCAGACCACGGACAGTGGTGCAGCCATGTTTACTTCGCAACAGTACAAAATGAATCAAAATGATAATGCTGAAACCTGCCACAAGCGAAGACAATGACCATCTATCAGCTTCTGTGCGTGGAAACACGCACAGCTAACCTACAGACGATTAGAACGAAAGTTGACTTCCTGTCGTACTCATTAGTCAACCACTAAGGACGGAAAACAGTTTATGCTTGCTAGCTCAACATAGTTACCAATGAGTAATATTCCAGTTGAAGAGTTCGAATTGATTCAAATAAAATTAAAAGAAACTAATAAGAACCCATTTATAATAAGTTCGATAAATTACATAAATACAATCAATTATATTTTAATGTTTAATTTTCCCTCAACTTTTATGACAGTTTCTTATAAACACTGATGTAAGGAAAAATGTCTCGTCTTGTTTGTGTTATTCATCGTAATTCTTAGGTGATTAAAAAAGTGCGCAGGCATAAATATAATAGTGGCAGCTTTCTTATTTTCTTTCTTTAAATAAAGGTTAATTTCAGTTCTCCCTTCAGACTCTAAATAATTTTTACGCGAAGTGTGTGTATATATGTCGGGATTGGGAAACACATGTATTTGTCTAGACTCTGGACGAATTGATTTGTTCTTTAAAGCATTCATTCATTTTTGTATTACTGAATATCAGTATGATTCCGAGTTTCACGTGTAAAATTTGAAACATTCTAAAAGTTCATCTTGTGACGCAAGTCTGCCTCAGCATTAATTCCAAACCTAAGGCTCGTTTAGCAGATAACAAGGTTAAATTCCTGTCTTGAGGGACTTGGGCAAAATTCTAAATTTAATGTCACACTAGCTTGCAGAGTGGGTAATATAAATTAAATAAACGGTGTTAGTTTAAAGCTTTAATATTGGTATTTGGATATTCTAGCTTACGGAGCACATTTCATGAAACAAATAGAGGTAAAAAATACGTAATTACAGGGTTTTTCTTAAGCTCAATTCTCAAGAAAATTATAACATAACTGAATACCTCGTATGTATATATAGTGCATGGTTTTTTATTTCTCTTTTAAATGTGTGTTTTTCTGTCAGGAATTTCGCTCTACATATCACACTTTTTTCTATTTTATTCCAGGTTAAGCTAATGGATGCTGAAATGTAAGGAGTTTGGATAAAAGTGAAAGTTGTGCAAACGAAATTATATTTGTTCATAGAACTTAAATAAGAAGTATAGTGATGGAAACTGTATTTCTTGGAAGTATTTTCTTGTTAAAGTAACCTAGTTAAAGTGACGAAACATAACACTAAATTTTTCGGTAATGTTGTAAATATCCATCATTCCCCTAAAATGAAATCAGTTGTAAAGTTTTGTCCTTGTGTATGTATATTGAACTTTTTTTATCATTAAAGGTATAATAAAATATGACAATTCATAAACATCTTGTAAATGTTGCAACTATAATTTTAATCATATATGTGTATAAAGTTAAATACTAAATATGCTGTTTTGTCAAACAGTAAGCTCAATTTTCAGCAACTACGTGTTCAGTTTCTTCCAAGCCAGATACTAGTATAAGATGGCAGTTTATCAGGTTTTGGTTAGTTAAAGTGTGAAACAAACTGAAGTAATTACACCGCAACATATCTGTATTTTTAAAATTTACTACAGGTTATTAACAAAATAATACTTTTGTGTTGAATTTTCATTTATGTACTCTTGGTAGTTCACTCTTAGTATACTCGTGGTAACTGCTGTTCTGAAGGAAGAAAAAAATCGGGAAAGTACCACTTTTCTTATCAATTGTAATTAATTTTCAAGATCAAGATGTCATTTTGAATCTTTTACCTTTAGTTTCATCAAAACTTTTCTACATGTACTCTTTCATTCGCTACGTCTAAAAGGTATATAGCCTTTGGAGTTCAAAATTGAGAATATATTCCTTGTGATTTGAAACTGTCTTTATGAAACCAAATATACACCGTTTTGTTCGATGAACTGTCATTTTTGCAGCAATACCAAAGTCATGTCGCTATAAAACTTAGGTAGTTTCTGGTCAAAAAATTGTGACAAATGTTTACCAAAATCCTGTCATGCAACTAACTTAATACTCTTCAAGGAGTTTTGCAGAGGCCGAAACAACTAATAGTATGACAATGTAGGATTTTGACTATCCGATGGATGCCTTAAAACCTTCCAGCCATATACTTAATTTCTGATGGGTCGTCAAAGATGTATGCGGGCTGGCGTCTCTTCCTATTGACCAGTTCCACCTGTTTCTTTTGAAGTGCTAGCTGCACTCGCCTTAATTGTCGATAGTAAAGGCCCGAGTCTATCGTTCTGCCTGGTAGCAGCACGATGTTCTTCCGATCCCACCAAACGCTGGCATAACCTTCATGGACATCAACGTGGGCTTTGCCACAGACTATGGAGTTTCTCCTCGCTTCCACCACGATCTTATTCGCACAGTATTATCGTGGGTTATCCAATTTTCATCACTCGTAATCAACTTCTTTGAAAGTTGCTCGAGTAAACGTTTTTGAATCATCATGTGACACCAAACGTCGAGCTTCTTATTGTACTTAGTTTTCTCCAAATGGTTTAACACTCTTTGATGATGGATATTCAAGTCATGGGCGGTGTCATAATTGCTTACATGCCTGTCTTTCTCGACTTTTACCAGAATATCATAAACTTTTCCTATAATTGGTCGTCCACTACGAGGAGCATCTGGAACATCAAAATGTTCAGAATGAAAGTGACGGAACCACCTTTTTGCTGTTGCGTTTGATAACGTATCTTGTACATAAACAACACTCACACTAATTGTCGATAGTAAAGATCCGAGTCTATTTCCGATTCGAAATTTCTTCACGGACCTACTCAGCATTTGCACCTTTATTGAAATAAAATTTTAAAATTTAGCGCAGTTTTGCGGAAAGTTCACTTTTCTTTACGGTGCAATACATTACGCTTGATTATAAAGAATTCCAACACTGTGCATCTACTAGCTTCAACTGTCATCTGTCAAATAACGGTAGGCCTGACCCGCTATAACTCATATACCCTGTGATGTGTGACCCTAACACACCATTTTGTGCATAAAAGGCCTCGCTTTTTTCTTTCTTTCTTTCTTTCTTTCTTTTTTTTTTTTTTTTTTTTTTAAACCAAGAAAAAGAATACATGATATTTAGTGTACAATTAACTATATTGATTAGGTGTTCCCTGACATCTTCCTCAGAAGACCTGGCCAACTCTCGCGTTGCGGAGGAAGGCGTCAAGGGACACCGAAATAATACAGTTAAATGTACAGTAAATATTAGATGCAGTAAATAATAGAGTATGTTTACAAATTATTATAAACTTGCTGAATTCGTGTAAGTAATTACTCAACAGTAATATTCTTGTATTTCACTCAGAAGCGTGTTGCAGAAAATGCAGTCAACAATTGAAACGACAGGACACTTCTGAGTATTTAATTCGATATTTGAAAATTGTAAATATTGTCAGACACAGTGGACATCGTCATTTGCGATCTGTTTCCGTTTCTTTGGTTCTGATAGAAGAAAAAAGGAGTCCGTATTTTCGACAGAAAACAGTATAATAGCCCTGTCCCTGTAGAGTATTGGTCTTGATAATCTTTAATTACAAACAATGTGTATCGCTCCTTTGATTTTTTTTAAACCTCAACCTCTCTAAATTATAGAGAATTGTGCTCAAATTCACAACAATAAGACTTTCAGAAAATTATTCTAGTACAAGGAATTTACATTATCATGTTATCAAGTTTTTTGGCCTCACCATTGTTTAGCTTGCACACAAAATAATGAGAGATTAAACTCTAAGAAGTGAGATGAGTTGTCCAGATCTGTTGAGGAAGGGGTTACAAAACGCCAGAACAGCACAGTGAATTAAATATTAGACACATTAAATAAAAGAATACATTTACAAATTACTATAAATATACGTCAATTTATATGCTTGAATAATTATACTTAGATTTGCCTATTCCGACCTAGACCTTGTAGCTGGCAATTACAGTTTTGGCTACCTTTGCTCCGAATTCTGTCTTATTCCCATGTATGACTGAAAGGCAAGGCGCGTGTTTTCTGTGTACGTGGTCCTGAGTTTGATTCATGGGCTGAAACTTGCTCGAATACAAACCCGATTAGTGGTCCATACCACACTTTAAATAGTAGGTCACATCTTATGAATTTGTGGTGGAGGACGTGTCCGTGGGTTTTTTTGAGTCCTCCCGTCCTTTTACATTGTCATTCAACCAATTACAAGTAGTATGTGCATTAAAAAAAAAAAAAAAAAAAAAAAAAATGTTTCAGCATTAGGAAAGAAAAATCTGCTAGTTAACAGAGTATTTTGCTACATATACAGTACACAAATAACAATTTCTTCCAACAAAATACAAACTGTCAGTTATTATTGGAAGTGAACGACACTCCTTCCAATACCAGAAAGTTTGTATTTTCGATTTGTACGAAAACTGCGAATGAGAAAGTATCCTTAAACATTTTATTTTGTTTAGCTGAACGTGATCTATCAACTGATATTACGATTGGATATATATATATATTTAGTCAAACAGAAATTAAAAATTTAAGAGTTAATTTTAGACTATATCTTATTAACCATAATGTTCTGTCGCTTTGCTAGTATCGTAATGAAGAGCTTAACTCGTCGGCACTGGCAAGTCTCACGGACCTGTGCCACCTATTTTTGTAGTCTGTTACTAGTAGCTGATCGTTGATTTTGATTGGGGTTCAAATTGAAAATTTTATTTTTCAATGAACACTTCTGAACATGATTTATTACCTTGTGATAACACAAAATAAAATTATCAACAAAAAGTTTAAACAAAAATTATTAGGTAAAGATTTAAAATTTAACAAATGGGTGTGTGAGACTAGGCGCCAGTGCTCAAGTCACATTAACAGGCGCCAGTGCCGCGAGGTTAATGAGTATATTTCAGTATCAATAGCTCTTCAAGAAGTGGCATAGTTCTCTTATAGCATGAATTTTTGGGTTTACAAATAAATTAGTTTTTCTCCATTTTCTCGAAAACTAATCATGAGGTTTTACACTCACTATCATTCTCGTCAGCTCAATGAAACCTACAGATTGGTATATGTCTTATCTTCGTTAAACGCTAACAAAATGGTAGAATTTCATAATCACACACTTTAATTAATAATTCGTCTTCCTTAGCCTACAAGATACAATCATCAGACATTAAACTAGAAATATCGTTTTATTTTTATTTCAAATCAACCAACGTACCAATTCTGTGCCATTTGATCCCATTAATACATTTGGTGAAAGTGAAATTAAAAGAAATATTACTACCAACCAGAAAGAATATTCTGTAATAAAATTTTCCAGAGCTACATTCGCTAATGCATTATCGCCAACAATTGAATTAACCCTAGATTACTAGACTGGATGAAAATTTATCCAGAGTTCGCTTTCGTAGCGTGTTACTATAGGGTATCATTATGTAGTTTCATGTAGCTCCTGGTATTGCTTCCTGTGCAGTAAGTGACCGAGTGTTAAGAATAGTGTTCTGAGTAGAGATGCAAAAAAGCCGGCTTTTTTGAATCGATGGTTTTTTTCACATAAAAAGCCGGCTTTTTTGGGAAAAAAACGAGAATTTTGGAAATTTTGGCTTTTTTCAACTTCATGATTTTTCTATCTAAATAGCTTTCTTATAGTATATTCTATAGTTAGATAAGAATTACATGACCTGAATGTGATATTTTGCTCTGAAATTCACCATCAAGATGGATGGAGCACATGTTTTACGAATTAAAGCTAACATGAAGAATGTAGTATTTGAGGGTAATTTTAGAGGCTTTTTAACTTTATTTTAACTTTTGAGTTATCGACATCTTTTTTCTTCTCTAGTTTGTCATCCGTATTTCATTTCTAAGAGCTTTTAGTACTCTAGCTTCTAGCGCAAAAGTTAAACTTGCCCGTTTTTCTATTTATCCGTTAAAGCGTACGTTTTTCAATATATCCGTCAAACCGTACTTCCACATTTCTGTTATACTGTAGCTGTGAAGTGATTTAGCAATAATTTTCCAGACACAACCTTGAATACCAATTTATACAAATAATCAGTAGCGGATTTAGAAAAGTACTTTAGGAGGGTTTTTTCTGATTGTTTCGTTTTCTAAAAAGTCCTAATATTATTTGGGAAGTGCTTGAAGTTTATGAGTACAGGCATAACTAATATTTCGTTTCGTTTATATGTTTAGCAATAATCTTCCGGATACAACTTTAAAAATCATTTTATACTGAGAATCAGTGGCGGATTTAGAAAAGTATTTTGGGAAGGGTTTCTTACTAATGTTTAGTTTTTTTAAACATTCGTAATTTTTATTTGATGGGAGCTTAAAGTTTATGAGTAAAGGCATAAATAATAGATATTTCGTTTGTTGCAGACATTCCGTAATTTTGGGGAACGGGCTTCAGTCCGAAAGACCGCCCCCCTAACCTTCCCAAAACCGTCACTGCTGGTAATTAGTAATAATAACGATTTAAAAACAATAAAAAAGGAAGTCGCCCAACTCACAGTACACGCACTATTTCTACATTCACAGATGGAATGAAGAAAAGCTTTGTCAGAATGGTCGAATGCTGGTTGAATCCCGGACTTCCCGATAGAAGCGCAAAAGCTAATCACTCAGTCATGTTTGTTGTGCAGTTGTATTTAGCTTAACTTAAATATATTCCGTAGTCTTTTTTTTGGGGGGGGGGAGTTCCTTAATGATATGTTGAATCCCTCTTGTTAAAAATTCAGAAAACTTGAGGATTGGGTAAACTGTAATTGGGTAAGCCACAAAAATAAAAAGAATGAAAAATGCGAATCGTGTGAACTTCATGGTAACGTTTCCAGATATCAAACCACCTGCAATAGTTTCATTTCCCTTTCACCTTTTAATCAAGGTGTCCCATGTTCAATTCTCGGTCGAACCACAAACCTTCTTTCATGCGTAACCCAAGTAGCGGTTCGGATGTCAGTTTAAGCGAAAGTCTTCTCCTTGATAACCTCGGTATTTCGTAAGGATGTTAAGCCTAAATATACGAAACAAACCAAATTGTATATTTCTGCATGCCTAAATGCGTGTTGTTTTATAAAGAAGCCAATATTGCTTAAATATATTGATAGAAATTGGCAAAATATATCGATTGCCTACGTAGCTTCCAACATTAGCTTGGATTGGACTTTCAATGATATCTACGTACCGGTACTAAATTTGTAATTTAATACCTCAGTTTTAGCGTACTGATTATGGTACGTTGACCTTTAAATTTTACATGCAAAGCAATAACAGGATTTTCCCGTTATTGTCTTACATTTCAAGTAATGACGGGATTTTCCCAATGGCTAGGGCGGGAGATTCTCAACTTAAGAAATTTACTGACCGCACTTCTTTAAGCTTATGGGAGTTCTTCCGGCATAACCCCGCTGTTGCATAAAGCATCAAGGCGAAACAAACTTATTTCTGTGAATATGTAATATAAATACATAAAGCAAAAAATCTAAGTCAAAAAAGCCTGGTTTAAACATCCCCCAAAAAACGGGTTTTTGGCATTTTCAAAAACAACCATGGTTCTTGCCAACTCTGCTTACTTTTGTATACAGGAGGTTAAAAAATTTTTATTATATACATTGGTTAATCCTGTGGAATTCATAATGTAAATATGTTGAAGAAAAATTGTTTGAAATATTTTTTCGAAATTCATAGTTTATTTTCGATGTTTTATATTATTATCAGCATCAACCACTAACTAAATGATTTTTTGTGTTATAGAGAAGCGATACAAAATCTGTTTTATCAATTTAAAGCAGAATTTTCAAAAAAGCCCAAAATTTCCCAAGCAAAAAAGCAAAGCAGAAAAAACCGAGTTTTTTTCCAAAAAAGCCGGTTTTTTTCCGAGCCCTTGCATCTCTAGTTCTGAGATTTAGTTCAGCGTCAAATACAGGCGGGTAGTTGATTTTTTCACCCAGTCTATTGTTTGCGTTACTTTTGATTAAACAGCTCTTGCTAACAAAAATAGAATTCATCACACATTTCAATGTCCTGAAAGCACTATTTTAATAAAAACATATACCCTAAGAAAAATAGACTTTCAGAATAAATATTTTCTTAATATGCACTTCACATTTTTAAAGGAAAAAATGGGTGAATTTTCACCTGTCACAGTTTTCTCAAATGCACCTTTTCTCGCAGTCAAAAAAAAAAAAAAAAAAAAAAAAAGTATTTGAATCTACGTCGAAAGAAATAAAATACACACAATGAAAACTTACTGAAATATTTGTTTCAGTTTTATAAACGTTTTAAGTAAAGCATAAAAGTCTTATTATTAGCGATCAGACAAATGATGACTAATGTTTTTGTCCTGAAAGTGCGATTTTAGTTCATGTATGTTTTGAATAGGTTCCCTTTCACTTTATTTACCAAAAAATAAATAAATATCCGTGAGTACCATAAATATACCTATCTTAAAATATAATTAGTAGCTTCAAATAAAGTAAGTGATACTAGAGGAAAAAGTAAACATAAAATCTGGGTGAATTTTCATCCAGTCTAGTATTAGAAGACAAAAAAAAAAAAAAAAAAAAAGTAATCTAGGGTTAAATACGTTTTTGATACTAGTTGAAATCTGAGTCATTTCTAAGTCAAACAATTAATGGTACCACATAATGTCTGTTAACGTATTGTTTAGGGGTATCACATATCACTTTTCAGTTCATTTTTTATATTAGTATTCAATTTTTGAAATATATTAGAACTGTATGTATTAAGGAAGAGAAAAGGAGAAAATCTTACGTAAGTAAAAAGGAGAACCATAAGAGGAGATCACTACTACATGACTGAAGTCCACCGTATGAAGAGCAAAAATAAACATCCAAGATTATCTATGGTACACAGATTAGAACTTTTACCCTACGTAAATTTTCTGCTCTGGTTGAATTACTTTCTTGAATGAAGGAAGAATGTTATAGTTTGATGTAGAAATAACTTTATTAAAACTTTGTACAGTTAAACATGCCATAAATGTTTTTTCATGTTAAGTGTAAAAAACATGTTTGTTTATCTCCAGTAAAACAATGAAACCACTTGCATTCCTCAAATAATTAACAAAGTTTATATGAAGATAAACTTAGTGTAATACTGAGATTTTTGGCTTTCTCGTCCTAAATTGTTTTGCTGTGGATGTAGTTTTCATCACCATTGTTAACATATACATTTAATGTTAAAACTGAAAGCTCTTCAGGAATCTTACAAGAATGCATTGGTTTGGTACGCAGTGTCAAACCTATAACGAGTGGCATATATCTGATGATAATTTCATTGTTGATATTGCCTTTCATTTTCCCCCTTTGGCAAAGTGTTTTGCTAAGACTTTAACGGCTTCCCATGTTTCTTGACCTGTGGATTCAATCAGTGATGCTGGAAGAACAAATCCATGTCTGCCTGTGTCAGGAAGTTCTATGGTATACGCGTACTTGATTCCAGCAACACCTTTCGCCCAATCATCAGAACCTCCTACGGAAAGAGAAAAAGTAAAAGTTTTTTTTTTTTTTGGTAGAAGTAAATGAAATTACAAGGGTTATTTATAAGTCTTGCAATATTCTAGTACACAACATATCTGTATTAATTACAGTACAACGAAAGCAGGTTAAGATTCAAAGTATAACCTTATGTGTTGGATTGTCTACATTCACCTTCCTCTTAGTTCCTCAATGCCACGTCGAGGTGAGGTGAGGTACTTTTGAGTTTAACGTCCCGTTCAACACCGAGGCTATATGAGACGTGGACCTACTTGTTAACTTGGAATCCGAACCATATGAGCTCCTACTGGGAATCGAACCCGAACCACGAAGGAGCACAATGCCACGTTGATACTACGTCTTGTCCTTAGAGCCGAAGAAGTGAGTCCCTGGTGTTTCCACCCCATCCTAGTTGGTGAAATATCGTGATTTCAGGAAGTGTACCATGGACCAAAGCAGGTGGTAATCCTAAGGGGAAAGATCAAGACTATATACTGGTTGTGGCATCAGTTCGGTGACATCAAGTTCCTGAATGTTTTGTTGACTTTTCAAGCCAAGTGTGGTTTTGCGTTCATGAACATTCGGGCCGCCGTCTTTAAATCCGGTAATTCATTTCTGTACTATTTCATTGATCATAATGTTTTCTCTATAAACTTCAGTAATCTGGTGATGAATTTCAGCCTCTTCCACGTCTTTACCACTAAGAAAATGAATCACAATGGGAATTTCACAGTCAGCGGAGGCATTTTAACAACTCACAAACAAACATAAATAAGGTCGAATGATTTCGTAATGGGATTTGTAGTTTGCCAACAGACATAGGTACACAGAGTGCACGCGCGTGATACTGACCGCAGCGCTGCAGCTTCCGAATTTCAAAACTGTACTTCCGTAGAAAATACGCCTTATATATATATATATATATATATATATATATATATATATATATATATATATATATATATATTAAGAGGTGATTCCTCACATCAAAATAAGAGAAAAAGTTAATATGGACCTATGGCGAAAAGTGCATAATGTCAGAGCTAGGGCTTTCCAAAATCGCGAAAAAAGCTAAATTTCAAGACGCCTTATTTCGAATTCAAGAGACTGTGGATGGCGGTCCTTATCAGCGTAAAGGAAGTCAGGCATACACAATCCAAAAGTGCATATTTCATCAGTTGTCAATAGATGTAAAGGTTATTTCCTAAAGGGTGTAATTCTCAGATATGTTTTCAATAGAAATGAAATCTTTGAGTTTTACGTCCCACTTTTATGCCGGCAAGGCTAAAGGAGACGATGAAGATGAGAGATGAGTGAAATGGTAGAATGAAGAAAGTGGGATTAAACGGGAGAACCCCGAGAAAATCCACGCACACTGTGTTTGTCCAGCACAAAGTTCACTTGCCGGGGGCTGGGATCGAACCCGGGACCCCAAGCACCAGAGGTGAACGCTCCACCACTGAGCACCGCGGCCCTATGTTTTCAATAGAGTTTGAGATATTTCAGAGGGTCCAAAGTAGACAGGAGGTAAACCTTGACAACAATGGACATCCAATTCTTCGGAGGGAAGGCGAAAAACCGGAAGTATATCTTTGTGTTCGGAATGACGTGTGATGATATGTATTTTGTCATGGAATATTTCACGTTTTCTTCACTTATAATCGTGAAAGAAAACATCGCACCATGCATTTTTCCGAGTACGAGAGAGCATGCTGCTGACGATCCTAAACACTTCCGACATCACGCTAAAGGATTCCGTATTCATTGCTATCAAGGCTTATCATATGCCTACTTTAAACGAATCATAAAGTCAGAGCACTTCTCATAATTCGATTGATGGCATGTTTGGGAATTTCACCCCGCAGGGAATAATCCGTACACCCATTGAACATTAATGAAATATGCATTTTTGGATTGCGTATGCGTGACTTCCTTTACGCTGATAAGGACCATCATCCACAGTCTCTCGAATTCGAAATAGGTTCTCTTGAAATTTGGCTTTTTCGCGATTTTGGACAGCCCTAGCTCTGAAACAATGCATTTCCCCCCATAGTTTCATATGAACCTTTTCTCTTAATTTGATGTGAGGAATCACCTTTTAAAGTTTGTCGGTATAGTTCATTAACACCCTGTATACCTGTATATATATATATATATATATATATATATATATATATATATATATATATATATATATATATATATATATATATATATATATATATATATATATCCAATCGATATTTGAAATTACAGGGTGGGGGGAATGAAACAAACATCAACTTAAGATCAAAGATGAACTGTTAAACCTAAGTATATGAACTTATATTGATAAACATCTGTTAAAATTAATGAGGGAACATTTCCCTCCTCAATTTGGAAACTCAATGATGATAGTCTGTTATTTTCAATTTCTTCAGAAGTATGGTTTGCCATTACTCCTTTTTTATATTTACCCTGAGAGAGTTTATAGGCGTCTGACTGGGAGACAAAGAGAATCTCTTCAAGAACTACTTGATGAATTTTGGCCAGGATGTAAACGGTCAACAGTTAGGAATCAAGTTCATGATGAAATTGATAGTCGAACCAGGAGTGATAGAAATTATTATTTTCCGGTTTTAATATTTATCACTACACAGCAAAAACAGTAGTAGATAGTGAAAAGCTGTTTTCTGCAATCGAGGAAGCCTCCCAAGTATACGTATTATTTCCATCCTTAACTCTCTACTAAAACTGCAAAAGATAGAAATCCTGTACTTCAAGTTTCAATATTGATTTACATAGAGCAAAAACTTACATGCGATAGAGACAAGTGGAGTGCAGTCAAGGTAAATTGTTGAGAAGTGATGTACTATTAGTAGTAGTACTTTAAAATTAGGGAAGAAAATCCCTACAGGAAACTTGGTTCTCCAGGTTGTTGGTTGACCTCAGGTTTGCTGACGTTTGTGAAAGCAATTACCAAATCAAATATAGCTCGAGAAAGGAATGAGTGAGTAAAAGGCTAGTGCGTACCCCAAAAGTGACGCGCGGACAGATTGCCTTAAGATCATGAGAAGTGAGCAAGGGTTACCCCTACCTGGTCTTGCTTCTTTACCATCTTCCATTTCCTTAACAATAGATAGAAGATGGTAAAGAAGCAAGTCCAGAAACGGGCAGATTAGAACAGGAACGTGGAACGTCAGGACCTTTTTAGCTAGGAAGTACGAGTTGGAAACGTTGCCAAGAAGAAGGGTAAGCAAAACATGCATCCAAGAAACTAAATGGAAGAGTTTAAGACTAAAGGAAATAGGAAATGGATAGAAGTTTATATACACGGGGCTCAACAACAGAAAGAATAGCGTTATAATTGTCTTGGATAAGAATGTGAAGGAGAAATTAATGCGCGTTAAGATAATAAGCGATAGAATTATGATAAAGTTAAGTCAAGCTCTTGCTGAGAGAAAAGAAACCTAGATTATAGTCAGAGTCACAAGTTGGGTGTAATGAGTAGAGAAAGTAGGATTTTAGATGGAGGTACATAATACTTAGCAGAATTGCTCATTGCATGAGATACTTATCTTAGCAGGGGATTTAAATGGGCATGTAGGACAATCAAGATCAGAGTATTAAAGAATATATGGATGATATGATATAGAAATAAGGAAGGTGAGAACATACTACAAGTGGAATAACCATACGATCTTATTACACCTTATTACATTTACAAGGGTTGTTCCATAAGTTTTGCACAAATAATTGTAATAGTTGTAATATGATTATGAAATTTTAGAAGAACATACATTGATCCTTTGGCTACAAGACCATGTCACTCAATGTAAAGTCCATCTGCTGTAACACATCTCGTCCGACGTTCTTTCCATGCTTTGAATGCACTTTGGTAAAATTTCACACAAGAAATCAGGGACTTGCCACTGTCGAATGTTTTCTCTCGCAGGTGGGCTTTTAGATGACCAAACAAGAAGAAATCCGAAGGATCCAAATTCGGACTTTAGAGAGGTTGAAAGATGACTGCCCATCACATTTTCATGACTCTTTGATGTGTCATCATGACTGTGTGAGGTTTGGCATTATCATGATGAAGTTTGATTACCTTACTTTCAGCTCTGGGTTCTTGAACTGGAGAGCACATCGTACCTTATCGAGTGACAAACAATAACGCTCCTTTTTAATTGTGGTGCCATGTTCCAAGAAGTCTATGAAAATGAGACCGCACAGTCCAGGAAAAAAAAGAGTCCATAATTTTCTGGCCTGATCTGGAAAGTCTAGATTTTTAAACCGTTGCAACCAACGTTGGATACTGGTGCGATCCAGTGTGTGATCGCTATAAACCGGAAACAACTTTCTATGAATTGATTTAACGGGAATTCCATTACCGATCTGTCGGGCTCTGATGTCTATTACAGTATCCATTGTGGTTTACCTGTAAACAATAGGAAACAATAATCATTACCATTTGAAATCAAAGGATCGAGGTATGTTCACCTAAAATTTCATCGTCATATTGCAACTAACAAAATCTGTGCAAAACTTCTTGAACGGTCTTTGTATAAGAGTGGCACCTTAAGTTCTCAGATCAACTTCATCTTGTGGAGGAGACAAAACCTACGTGATGCAAAGAAAGGACTGCATATACCAGCTAAGAGTCCAACGGAGCAACATCTAATAGTATCCGATATTTGTACCAAGGAAAAAGTAGGCAGAACACAAAATGTTCTTGTTCGAATGAAGTGGAAGAAACTACATGGGATAAGTACTGAAAAGATTCGAAAGGGAATGAGCACATCACATGTACTGCAAATGAAGGAACAAGAGGTGCACGTGGAAGAGGAGTGGGCCAGATCATCAGTAGCACTCAGGGAAACAACATGAGGAGTTGTGGGAGAAACAAAAGGAAGATGGCTCATTGATAAAGAAATGTGGCAATGAAATAAAGAAGTTCAAGCAACTGAGAAGGAGGAAAAGAAACGATACAAAAAAGGCAATCAACAGACCTGAAGGATTACAAGAAGCGAAAAGAAATGCCAGGAAAGCAGTTAGTGTAGCAAAAGTAAGGCTTTGATAATTACAACAACCTGAAAACAAAAAAGGAAGAAAAGATTATTTACAAGCTTTCGAAGGTAAGGGGGAGGCAAAAGAAAGATATTTCACGTGTACGGTGCATCAAAAATAAAAACAACGAGGTTCTGACAAGCGAGAAGATAAAGAACGATGGAAGGAGTAATTCCAGAAACTTCTCAATGAAGAAAACTCGAGGGAAACTTGTGAAAATCTAACCACGAATTAGAGACTGGATCGGCCTATGACCATGGTAGAGGTAGAAAATGCTATGAAAAAGATGAAAGGTGATAAAACTCCAGAACCGGATGATTTTCCTTTCGAAATATTGAAAAGTTTAGGTAAAGAATGATTGCAGTGGTTTACTTGACTTTTTAATAGGATATTGGAAACATGAAATGTGCCAAAAGAGCTGAGAAGCAGCTACATTGTACCGGTTTTTAAAAAGAAAGATTTCCAAGAATGAGGCAACTACAGGGAATAAAACTTATGAGTCACAGTGAAGTCCTGGGAAAGAGTGATAGAAGCAGGATTGAGGGGAGAAGCCGAAGTAATAGAACCAATTTGGTTTCATACCAGAACGCTCGACAACGGATGCAATACTTGCACTTAAAATGCTAATGGAAAAGTACAGGAGATACTAGAAGGGCTTTCGTATCATTTCTTTGACTTACGTAGAGAAAAGTATTGATAAAAATATCACGGAATCTTATTTAGTGAGCACTGAAGAAAAAGTGTGTTCCAAACACACACATCTGTATAATACAAGATGTGTATGATGGATCTAGGATAGGCATGAGGAGAGCGTGTGAAATAACAGAAGAGTTCAGAGTTAAAGTGGAACTTCTTCAGGGGTCTAGTCTTAGCCCATATCTTTTCGCAGTTGTAATGGACGAGCTTACAAAGGATATCCAAGAGTTAGCACCTTGGAATATTCTATTTGCGGACAACATTGCGCTGGTGAGTGAAACCAAGGCAGCACTGAAAGAAAAAGTAGATAGCTAGAGACGAGCATTGAAGACCAAAAGGCTTAGAATTAGTAAAACCAAGGCAGAATATTTACGTTTCCCATTCAGCAAAAAAGTAAAAGAAAATAAAAGAATACGACTGGATGAAGAATTACATGATAATGACAAGTACACTTAAGAACTTGGGATTAATATCACAGCAAAATGCAGGAATACAAGATGTGAACAACAGCATTAACAGCAATTGGAACAAAATGGAGAGAAGCGGAAGAAGTATTGTGTGACTGTAGGGTACCAATACATCTTAAGGAAAAGACAACACGAAATATTGCATGACGAAGAGAAAGGAACATAAGTTAAATCTTGTGGAGATCAAGATGCTTCAGTAGATGTGTGGAGTGATGCGAAAGGACAAAATTAAGAATGAAGTGATTGGATGAACAGTCAAGGTGAGACCAGTAGTGCAAGAAAGTAGATTTCAATAGTTTGGATATATAAGAAAAATACCTTTGGGATACGTAGGTCTGGATGCTATAGAACTGAGTGGAAAACGAGCGCGAGACCGACCAAAGTAGTGGGGAAATTGTGTGAAGAATGATAGCGTAGATAGGTATATAGAAGGTTGTCAAAAGATAGGAAATGCGAATTAAAAAAATGATGGGGATTATATAGAAGAATACAGCGAATGTAAATAATATGTAGCGGTTGTATTAAATAAAAGGCAATTTTCTTTTAGTTATTGATTTTCCCCTCGGATAATAGTATTTGAACGCTAATGACACAAATGTAGCATAACTCCTACTTTAAGCTTCATTTCCACATTTTATATAATCTCGATGAAAAATAAAATATAAATAAAACTTACCAGATGAGGCATAAATAAGCTCTGTGGCTGTTCCGAGGAGATAGTCTGTTCCGTGTACACTTTCAAGGGCTTCAACTGCCTTTTCTGCCAGAATATACAATTCGTAATAGTCGTCTGGTTTCGCATTAGTCCATCCCCATGGAATGAGCCACATCTGTGAGAATGAATGGAAAGTCAGGTAAAGTTTTATTTGATTTCTATGGCTAAGAATGAAATCTGCCATTGCTTTTGTTTCTGGTTCTGAGAAAGGGTGATTCCCAGCAAAATTTTCATCGCACGGATTACTGGAGGAGCCGGTTTCTTTCCAGTGGAAATCCCAGTTACGATTAGGATCTACTCCAGAGCATTGTTTCCAGAAGAATCCACTGTTGGTAGACTGTGAGGAACGCGTTTTTCTCCAGAGGCGATCGTTTGTGTGGGAGAATTCATATCCATCCGGATTAGCCATTGGCATCACATACCAATCAATATTATCTATTATCTCTGGGTGGGAGTCTCGAAATTCTACTAGTTGGAGTAAGATGTAGGTAACTGTTGCAGGAGAAATCCATTCTCTGGCATGAAGACCTGTAAGATTAAAAAAAAAAAAAAAAAGTAAAAATCAAATTCTCCAAATGCACAGCTAACTCTCTCCACTGTAAACTAATTAATTATTGTAACACAAGTGAATTGTCCTAATTCTTGTAAGACAAATGAATTATGTCATACTGTAGGCCTATAATTATTCATGGAGTTTTAAAATGAAAAATGAATAAAATTGCTTCGAGAAGATTTTTCGAATAATAGCCATCTTACTTCACAAGGAATTACCACATTTTTCTGAAAGAAATTATTGTCCCACATGTTAGTGAAATATTTTTTCACAAAATTACTAGAAATGCATTCGAGAAAATCGTCTGTGCAAAAGCCATGCCGATCAGTAAAACATTTCTGGATTTTTCTAAGAAACATATACCTTATTGTAGGTTTTGTATGAAATATTGATTTATGAGCGAATCACAGATATACCTTTTGGAGAAAATTGTGATTAAAAAACTCATCCAATAAGTGCTCTTTTTAGAATTTTCTGAGATAAAAAATAATAATACTGAAAGGTTATAAATGCTAAATGCAATTATTTAGTTGTGGAATATGAACAAAATCATTGTTGGCTTTTTGGGAAAATCTGTACAATTCTCCTCATTATTCCAATTTGTAAGTCTCACTTTCTGAATTTTTTCAAAAGAAAACCTTGCATATTTTGTAATTGTGTGAAAAGATGTAGTTTTTACAAAAATCATAACATATCATCAAGAACAGTAAGTTATTCTCTTGGATTGTTTTGGTAAAACAAATAGATATTGTAAGGTTGTGATTATTATTATGTATTTATTTATTTTATTTTATTTTTTTTTTACATTAAATATTAACAACATACACATCACAATTTTGGATTTTTCGTTATCTATACTTAATTTTGGATATAGTGTAAATGCAAAAATACGACTTTCCTTGAGCAGTGTCATAAAAATCTTAAATTTAAATTTGATCTGCATACATGGAACGATTGTCCTATGGTCTGTAACATATAAAGACACATAGAAAACAGTTTTTCTTCGTACAAACTACAAAACTTGTAAATTGGTTGAAATCTTATATTCTACGATTTATTTCAATTAGAATACTTATTTCTGCCTTACCGACACTCTAAAGTAAATGTTAAAAGATAAATTTTGTCTCACTCTATCAGTGAAATATTTTCTATGCTTAGGAATATAAACTATGGGACAAGAATAAATGACCAGAAACACCATTAGTATTAATAGCATTTTTGGTCGTTTATTCTTGTCCCGTACTTTTATTAAGGTAAATTAGCTTGATCTGTGCTTACTGAGAGTTAATATTTAGTCTCTAAATCGTAAAAATTCTTTAACTGACTCATTTTACTACACCGTTAGCTATTAAAGTGTAAATGCCAGATTTAGAATTAAAATTTTGAGCCCATCGTCAGCATGCTGTTTCTCCAGTACGGTGAGCGTACCCTGTGACTTCATCTCCGAAAAATACTGATGCAAAATATCCAGATGCAAAACATTTCATATTTTCGATAACAGTGCGATTTTCGATTAGGATTAGATTTATGGTCTTAAGTCTTCGTCACGTAGGAGGAATGACAACCACTGGGCGATCACACTGCTCGAGGAATTACGGAGGAAAAAGGGGAAGGAAGCGGTCTAGGATCATTATATTAGGTACCATTCCGTCATTTACGTGGTGTGAATGAGGAAAAACCTTACTTAGGATGGCTGACCTGAAAAGAGCTTTTACACTTTTTCGACCGAGCGTCCCACCGGGAATCGAACCCGGAACCAGAGTGTGATTTACGAATACCTAACAACCAGCTTAACATATTTCGTCAATCCTACATGCCATTGAGACACCAGGCGTCCTTATATGATCTGGAAAATCGCTGAAAATCAATTTGTAAAATTTTTATACTTAAATTTATAAAATAAAAGAAAGAAAACTTAAGTATGATAGCAAGCTTGGGCGCTTTACGACAAATATTTCAATTCTGCGTAAAACTTACCACCATCAATCCATATGGCAGGTTTATTGTAGCCTCCTGTTGATATTTTAAGCACTTTTAAATCACGGCCTTCACTCGACTTTCCTATTATCAACGTTTGGCAAATATCAGAATACGTATTTGATAGGTAGTCAATGTAGCTTTCAATATCTGAAATCAAAATATAAATTAGTTTGATATATTATGGCCAGTGATTTACAGATAGTGATCAGAAAAATGGAAACACCTGTAGTTGGCAACACGTCAGATGTATGGGTTAGTAGTGGTGTCGTGGCGCACGCAGCGCCGGACCGCTGGTGGTGGTGTCTTAGGTCGGTCTCCATACCACGTCAGACGCAGTAGAACAGCAGTGTCTAGTGGCTGCAGCAGACGGAGGTAGTGTAAAATGGGAGACCTCTCAGATTTTCAAAGAGGGGAAATTGTTGGTGCGCGGTTATGTGGAGTGAGTGTGACGGCAGTGGCTACTGTGTTAGGTGTGTCGCGTGGGATAGTGTCGAAAGTGATGACGGCCTACACAGCACATGAGAAAACCACATCGGGGAAGCGGAACAGTGGGCGGAAGAAAATCATGAGTGACAGGTCACGCCGAGCATTAAAGAGCATTGTCACGCAGAACAGTCGTGCCACTGCGAAGCAAAAACTCAATCAGCACCTCTCCCATCCTGTTTCGACAATCACAGTCCGCCGCGAATTACATGACATGAGCTTACGGGGTCGTGTTGCACGGGCCAAACCGCTCATCAGGGACCATAACGCTTTCGCACGCCGCAAATGGTGCCGCGACCATGCAACTTGGACCGTTGAAGACTGGAAACGTGTGATATGGTCGGATGAGTCATCCTTCACCCTATTCCCAACCACGGGCCGTGTTTATGTGTGTAGAACGCCCAAAGAAGCTTATGATCTGCAGTGTCTCCGCCCAACTGTGAAACATGGCGGCGGCTCGGTGATGCTGTGGGCCGCCATATCATGGTTTTCATTGGGTCCTGTGGTCACACTTAGCGGACGAATCACTGCCAACGATTATGTCGCAATTTTAGGAGACCACTTGCATCCTATGGTCCGGATGTTGTTCCCGGACAATGACGCCATCTTCCAGGATGATAATGCACCCATTCACACAGCTGGCGTTGTTGCAGCGTGGTTTGAGGAACATCGGGATGAAGTTTAACACCTCCCCTGGCCCGCCCAATCCCCAGATCTCAACATAATTAAACATCTGTGGTCCATCTTGGAAACACGACTCCGGCGACGATTTCCACCTCCATCCTCTCTCACAGAACTGGCCGATGCCCTGCATGAGGACTGGTGTAAAATTCCACTTGCTCCCATTCACGACCTCTATGCCTCCACCCCACGTTGCATCAAGGCTGTTCTGAAGGCGAAAGGTGGCCCGACACCATATTAATCTGGTAAGCTGCAATTTCGTTCAGGTGTTTCCATTTTTCTGATTACCATCTGTATTTGTGGATTTTGTAGAAAGGGGGAAATATTTATAAACAATTGCTACTAAAACATGAAGTTGAATTATTGTACTTTAAAACAGATTATGTAGCCTATGAAAGGGGGAAAATATCTTTCCAGGCTGGGAAGACTGAATTAAACTTAGAGACAGGGAAGTTAAGACTTAGAAGGGGGGAAATTCCCAGGCTTCCCTGGCTACAAATAAATCCCTGATTATGGCAGAGAAATACTTTGGTTACCCCTATCCACATATTCTTTAAAAACAATCAGAGGAGATGGTTAGCACCATATCTCAGCTTAAGATATCTATGTTATTGGAAATCTACCCTTTCGGGTGTTGCAGACTTTGAATGACTATGGGCGTCCATATCGATACTTGATGCCTCTTCTTAGAATTGGATCGCAATGTCGTCAGTGTGAAACCTAGCATTATACACACATTCAAAATTATTCAACAATCGTAATGAATGAAATATTTTTTACAAGCGACAGCTTTGCATAATCACTTCTATGGAATAGGAAATCAAACAGGTTAGGGGTTGACTGCTACATTTATTTTCAAAGGTGAAATAAATAGGAAATCTTTAATTTAAAGAAATCAAGTAGTTTAATAGAATACTACATACGGCTCACTTTCTTATGTATTTTCTAGCACCGAAAACAGGTGATCAAGAGTTTGGGACACCCTTACAATGTTTAAGCGTAGTTCCGGCTAGGGATGCGCACGAGACGAGTCGAGACAGGCTTTTCCTGACAAAATTTGGGTCGAGACACGGCTCTTCCAATAGAGAAATATACATTTTTCGAGTCGAGACATCACTTTTAGAGCACATTTTCGAGATGAGACAGTCACAAATCTGGTCTCGTGCGCATACCTAGTTCCGGCACATCACTTTTCTGTCTGCTACACTGGATTAAATATGCATTTGTCAAATGTTAATAAGAGTGTAGAAAGCTACTGTTGTGATCAATTTTTACACGATTTTTGAATCGTTTTCGTTGTAGATGGCCAGGGATGCCCGCAGCATTTTTCCAAGGGGGAGAGGGACAACACACAAACGAGTTGTAAATACACCTTGTTGCACACGTGTACACAATACATAATATAAAATAACAGTTATTTACGCACATAACCTTATTAACTATAGTAAATAAATATATTAATGCAGGATTTAATATAAATATATATTAAGTAGTATAGTATGTGAGTAAGCATATCAGTATGTCTTGACATGTTCTTACAAGAACTGAACACCCTTCGAAAATCCCGGGGGCGCAACTGCCCATGTTGACCCCCTCTGCGGTGGCCATATTCATGCCACGCGATACATTAAGTACTATGGTACTTCGCTGAATGTACTGAATATGCAGTCTTTGTTGAGCTACAAAGATCCGAATGCTGCATATTTCTATCGTTCACTCGTCTTGAATGAAGACGGCGAATTTTACGTTAAATATGGTGATGCCCTATCTATTTTCGTTGTACGTATTCGTGTGCGTATGAACATTTTGCTGGATTGTGCGGCATAGGCATGATTTATTTATTTAACTTTTGCAAATTCCAATTACATTCTACTTAGATCAGATATGTTTGAACACTATGCAATAATATAAATATTGAAAAAGAAGGAAAAAATAAAATTAAAATAAAACTGAAATATTCATATTATTTACGGAAATGTAACTTTTCAATACTTTCACTTTTCACTTTGCCTTAAAAAGAAATGAAAATAAAATTTAAAAAATCTCAATATTAACAAGAGCCTCATGTACTCATTTAAATATTAAACACTTCATTAAATTAATTATAAAACATTTCACATTTTAAAATCTGTTTTAATTTCTTCTTGTATTTACAATATGTTCACTAAAATTTAAATCTGTCTTTAATTGTCTTCATTCGTAGTCTTATGAATGGAGAATTTCTATAGGTTTTCGTTCTGGCTACCTTGCAACAAAATAATACCTTACTTCTTAAATAATTTTGTTTTACACTAAAAGCAATTCTATTAACAAGGAACTGTTTAGTTTTATTCCGTTTATGACTTTAAAAAGAAGTAGTTGTTCAAAATACTCTTTCATGTTAGTTAACGATGTAAAGCTAAACTCCATCCATAGTGCAACATTTTCAGAGGCAGACATAATATACTTTTTAAAATATAAATTGCCCTATGCATAGTCGTTTTCAATTTTTTGAGAGTTTGACTAACGTGTGACGCTAACTTCCGTATTTAGAAACACAGTAGTTAACATATATATATAAGCCAATCTTGACTCTCACGCAGGATTGTTCAAATACATGAGGAGAAGCCAATATAAAAGAGAACAGGTCTGATTTACCTCGATTTATCCTAATCTGTTTGTTTGGATAATCGTTGTTAACTTCACGAACGTGTTTCTAAACACAGGTGTTAGCGTCATGCGTTAGTCAAACCCTTAACACAACACACACACACAAAAAAAGCGTTTCATGGGGCCAAATATTCTTAAAAATTTCTTTAGAATTTATTCGGGCTGTTCCTGGAGAGATTTCTGATATGGCTTCCACATAGAAAGTAATGTTCTATTTTTGATCTTAGCATAGCATTGTAGATCACAATAATAGTAGGGTATAGGCCCTATATAAGTTATGGAAATATTTTCAACTTCTATTTATAATTATAAATCCCAATCGTTTACAGACAACTTTCATAATATTATGTATGTGATCATGGAACGAGAAATTAAAATTCATTATAATTTTCGATCTCTCATTGAATATATTCTTAATATGATGTTACCTTTAATTACATACATGCATCTACCATTATCTGCTTTACTTATGTCTTAAATAGTAATACTTACTTAAATTCAATGGGAGGTCATTATCTACACTCCAATTGTATATAGCAATTATATACCTTGTAGCAGTAATATATCTTCGTGACTATTAATCACTCTATATAAAAGAAATCCTGATTGACTGACTGATCTACACCCAGGCCAAAACGCTTAAGATAGAAACTTGAAATTTGGACAGGACATAGGATTTGTGTATAAGCTCTCACTAAGGAAATATATTTGGAAATTGCATGGGGAAGGGGGAGAAAGAGGGTTGGCAATTATTATCTTAAAATGTCCATATCTCACAATTTCTGAAGGTTAGGGACATGAAATTTTGTATTTGAACTTTTTTAAAAATAATTAGACACTTTTTTTAAAATTTAGATATTTGCCTTAGAAGGGGGAAAAAAAGGTGGGGTTACAATCGTCATCATTGGATAGCTATGTCTCAAAAGTCATTCAGGTTAGAGATATGAAATTCGATATTTAGAGGGGCCGCGGTGGCTCAGTGGTAGAGCGTTCACCTCTGGTGCTTGGGGTCCCGGGTTGCATCCCAGCCCCAGCCAAGTGAGCTTTGTGGTGGACAAACACCGTGTACGTGGGTTTTCTCGGGGTTCTCCCGTTTCCTCCCACTTTCTTCATTCCACCATTTCATTTATTACTCATCATCGCCGTCTCCTTTAGCCTAACCGGCATAATCGTGGGACGTAAAACTCAAAGATTTCATTTTTTTCGAATTTAGATTTTTCTTTCAAAATAATTAAAGAAATGTTTAAGCGGTTTTGGATATTTTTCCTACAAAGGAAGTATATAGGCAGGTAGAAAACAAGAGTACGGGTTGCTATTGTGAAAATAAGATGGTCATATCTCAAAACCCGTGAAGGTTAGAGACTGAAATTTGGTATTTAGATTTTTCATTTAAAATAATTAAAGACGTGTTTAGCGTTTTTTTTTTTAAATATATTTTCCATCCAAGGGAAGAGAAAAAGAGTCGGGGTTGCAATTGTTGCAATAAGATGGCCATATTTCCAAAGCTCTTAATCGGGGATCGCAATGGCTCAGTAGTAGAGCGCATAGCTCTGGTGTGGTGTCCCTGGTTCGTTCTGCAGCCAAGTAAGTTTGTGGTGGACAACATAGTGTCCGTAGGTTTTCTTGGGGTACTCCCTTTTCCTCCCACATTCGCATCCCACAAATTCTTCCATCATCATTCACTTGCCTTAATCATCCGTCTTCCTTAGCATAAAGGGCATAATTGTGGGACGTTAAACTGAAATATTTCATTTCGAAATCCCTTAAGGGTGGAGGAATGAAAAATTGTTTTAATTTAAAATAATTTTCGACGTTTCTCAGCTCTTCCTTTAACGTTTCCCTCAGAAGGAATAAGTTCCCTTTAAAAATAGTATGGCTATTTCTCGAAATCCTTTAACAGTAGAGACATGTTAATTAAAGTTGTGTTTCAGCTTTTTCTGGATTCCTTTAGAAAGGAAGGAAAAAGGCGAGAAGAAAAAGGTTGGGGCTGCAATTGCTATAATAAGTTAGTTATATCTCAAAATTCTTAATATTAGAGATACATTAAGAATATGAGAGGTGGAAGGTCGTAGGCCTAACAAATGTGGGAGTCGGGGTGCGAAGTGTTCAGCTAGCCAAAGGTAAGTTTCTTTATTTATATTGATACTACCAAATTGAACAATTTGATGATACAATTTGAACTTTTAATTTTAGTCGGTAGGTCGTTTATAAATAAGGGAAAACAACGGTCCCAAATTTAATCTTTGAGGAACTCTCGAGTTTACAACATATTTATAAAGCTATGCATCCTTGTATACTTTACATTATTAAGATACTACAAGATTTAATATTTGACTAGACATACCACAGCTAGATAGTTTTTGGTGTAAGATGTTATGGCAAATTTTATCGAATGGTTAATTTATGCTCTGTTCACTTCGCTTTGGTAGATATACGCTGGACTGTTCTCAAAAATATAGCGTACATCTTCCTTCGTATATATATGTTCTTTTGTAAATTTATGGTGGGTATACGCTGGACTATATTATGTGGGTATGCGCCGTATACTCATGTGTATAAGCTCAATTACATTCCTGTTCGTTTATTGATTTATTTATACATATTTCTGAGTATTACCGGCATCTATGGGCATAAGTCCGTTACGTATGAGAGATGATGTCCATCATCGAGCACACTATCCAGAAAAGGGAGGTATAGGAAAGGAGAAAAGCGGCCTGGGAACTGTGTGTTAGAAACCATCCTATCATTTACTTGGTGTGAATGAAAAAAAACTTCACTCGTCACTCAGAATGACTGACTTGAAAAAGCTGTTACTACTTTTCGAGCGAGTGTCCCCACCGGGAACCAAACCCGGGGCCGTTCTCACCAAAGACGAGAGCGTTAGCGACCACTCAACGCGGGACAACACATTTCTGTTCGTAACATACATAGGAAGTAATGGGATTTTCGGCTTACCCTGTACTATACTAAATGAACATTAGAAAAGAAAAGCTGTTTGGCTATAAAAGCATATTTTTCTGTTATTTGTTCTTAACATATGCCTTACCTTTATATCGATGATATCGCTTCCATGTCAGTCTGTGTCCTCCTCTGTTTTCCCATTCCTGCCCTTCAGGGTCTAAAAGTGGGTTTTCTGCATCAATTACAGTCTTTATTGGAATTATATAAATAAACAAATACATATATTAGTTAAATAAGTTATACAAATTAAAACATATTATATGCAATGAATACTAGAATTTTTAAAATTTATTCAACAGCAAATACAAGAGACATATTCAATTCTGTTAATTTTGTTTCTAAAAAATATAGTAAACATTCTGAAATTCAACCAAATCATATTTGTTTTCAGATGACAATTTAGTGGTTTGTTAATTTGAAGGTTTTTCATTTCTTTCTGGTTGTTTGTTTTAAAATTGTCTATTGATAACACTATGTAACATACATTTTGTCCTTGAAGTCTAATTGTTATTTTCTATTAGCTTGTGTTGAAAGAAGACAGAAATGCTATATTATTTTGAATAAACTTTGCTTTTGTGACGTATAGGACGAAATATGTGTTTAAAATTAACTACGAACTATTTAATTTCTGAGATATTTGAAGTTCGTTTTCAGATTACTTTCCCATCCCATCTGGCAACATTACGTGGCTCACATATGGCTGTCTTATGTTGCAATACCACGAATTTGGAGGGAAACAACTGACCAAAGTACCAGCTGATATTTCTGCATAGTGGACACGTCGAAACGACAAAGGGGCAAAAATGCACCTAAAGTAATACATTTATCCTGACATTCTTTCGTCGATGGCCTCAGTCCGTCGATGGTTCCACACAGCCTTCTGTATTCTGTTCCGTCTTTCTTCGAGAAACCAAAGAGCTCTGAAGAACATGATTCGTTAGACACTGATGATAAAGATATGAGAGATGTGGCCTACGCGTGTGATTTTCCGCCAGCTGAAAAGTACTAGCCAAATCAGGAAGATCTTAGATTTGATCAGAGATCTTGGTCTCACTAAAACCAATGGTGAGCTTTTAACTTCAAGACTGAAACAGTGGAATTTAGTTGACGGGTCCGTAAATGAATCGTTTCAGAGGTCACGTCATAAGCCTTTTTCGCGTTTTTTGACAATGAAAGATGGGCTTTGTTTCTGTAACAATGTCATCGATTTTTTCGAGTCAACCCCTGTAACTCTCATGAGTGGCGGCTTTTTATTGATAGTTCCTCTAAGAATTTGAAAACAGTGCTTCTCCACAAAAGAAGCAAGTATCCGTTTCTTCCTTAGCTCACTCTGTACAACTGAAAGAGAAATAAAACAGTGTGAAGATCCTACAGGTCCGGTGTTATGAAAAGTATCAATAGGAGGTTATAGGAAGTTATCTCAATCCTAATGGGTCATCAAGGTTGTTTTACAAAGTTCTCATACTATCTTTGCCTCTGGGATAGTAGACACTGATGCGTATTACTGCAAGAAGGACTGCAACTACGGACAGAATTTTTGGTGGGAGAGGAAAATGTGAAAGTTGAGCTACTGGTAGATCCTCGAAAGGTACTAATGCCCCTATTGCATATCAAGTGAGAGTTAATTAAACGGTTTGTCATTAAGAGTCCGCAGTATTCACATATTTAAAAGGCATGTTTCCCCAACTGTCAAATGCAAAGATGACAGCCAGAGTTTTCACAGGCCCACAAGTAATAAAAGATTGTTCAATGTGAAACATTTCTTCAAATACCGGTACATTCTATTTCTTCTTGAAGGGATGCTTGGAAAAGTTGTGTAGCAGTGATTCACGGATTTCTTGGCAATCATAAAGCTGAAAATTATAGCTTATAGACAATCTGGTGGAAAGCTATGGTAAAATGGGATGTAGGATGTCACTCAAAATTCATGTTCTATATTCACATCTGGAAATATTTAAGGAAAACATGGGAGCGTATTCCGAAGAGCATGGGGAACTCTTCCATGAGGACATTTTAAACTTCAAACGCTGGTATCAGGGATAGTACAATGAAAACATGATGGGGGGTTATATCTGGTCCTTGATTCATGAAAGTGATATATTATATTGTCAATGTAGAAAATGTACATCCTTTTCTAAATGATTGTGTTCAAGCTATAAAAAGGTTTTCTTTTATAACGTTTATTGGAACGCAATAAAATACGGTTTTCGTGCAAGCCACTGTCAGCTACAATAGTTCTTACTGTAAATGAAGCTTAAATGGTTCAATCTGTTTGAAAATCATATATACAATACACTTGTGAAGAAAACCTGTTTCATTCTGCTGTTTAAAAATTATCATTTTTTATTTTCTATTTACATAATAAATTTTGAATTTTGAACAAGGATTGCAAAATATTTTCTTCATACATCTAAAAATATATTGCAATCAAAGTTGGCGGAAGAATTACTTATACAACATAAATATTTTCTAAGGTTGAGATCTTTTGGCTACCTATGTACTCTAGAAGGCCTCAAGATCTGATATTTTTGTTTTTGTACGGAAATTTTCCAAAAATCCCGAAATTTCCCTTTTAAAATACACAAGGTACGCGTATGCGTGATACTATTTGAAAGCCTGTTTTATTCTAAAGGAAAAGACCATGATTATCGGATGAATAGTGGTGAAGTAGTAGCTACTTAACTAAAATTCGTGTGAAATACAGGAATTTAAACAGGTTAAAAAGACAATAATCCAACGTATTGACTACAAAACCAAAGTTTGAAGTATATAAAAGCCAAATTTCCATAATGTTCGGACACTCTAAATTGGAAAATAACAATATCATCCCAAGGACAAAACAAAACTTAAATTTTGTTACATTGTGTAATTGAACTGAATATGAGTTTAGCGTCCTGTTCAGTAGCAAGGCTATATGAATCACATCAAAATCAAGTCTTTCAGTTTTACGTCCCACGATATGTGGGATATGCTTAACGAGATGGTGATGAAGAATATAAATATGGTGGAATGAAGAAAGTGAGAGGAAATGGGAGAACTCCAGAAAACCCACGCAAAGCTGTTTGTCCACCACAAAGACCACTTGGTTGCAGCTGGGATCGAATAAGAAACACCACGCACCAGAGGTGAACGATCTACCACTGTTCCCCCCGCTCCCTCTGCGATGCTATATGAAAAGTGGCATACAGTTTAATGTAATATCCGAACCACATGTTCTCTCACGGGTAAAATCAAAGCAGTGTCTCCCGCACCTGAACGATAATGTTAACCATACATATAGCAATGAGGGAGCTCTTTTATTGATAAATTGTATGTAACATGTTAAGTCTAACCAGTCCTAAGGAACGCTAAGGTTTACCGCTGCAGAGACTAAGAAATGTCATTGGATACTACAGACCTTTTCGCCTTTATGAAATGAAATTATAGTTTTTTAGTTTAATGTCTCACGGTTATATGTTTTAGGCTAAAGGAGACGGATAATTAATGCAAGTGAATGATTATGAAGTTACATTTTTGTGCTCCCACCGGGAACCGAACCCGAGAACATGTGCATCAAAGGCGCACGCCTTAGCCAATAGACCAGCAAGGGAAGAGGATGCATTTCAAGTTTATGATGAGGAATTCAATCCTTAGAACTGCGCGTGAACCAGGGCCGTAACTTCTGGGGAAACAACTGCCCCCTAGGGAAGCGCCCCGCCGTTCCAAGGGGCCCAAAATTTTCTTACTCCATATACGATACGAACAGGAAAGTATAAATGAAGCATCAAATAGGTTCACTACATTACATAAACAAAACAGCACACAAAACGTAAATACTTGTAAACAAAAAGTGTCGTGGGCCCATTTCAGTAAAAAAATGTCTACTATTACGGGCCCTGGAAATAATATTTATTCATATGGCTTTCGGAATTGTCAATATTGTCCTCTTAATTAATTTATGTATGAAACGGACCCAGGGCATAACTAACGGCCCCGCAGACCTTGCCATGCGGGAGGGCCCACAGGCTACGGGGGGCAGTAAAGTGTAAGAAAAAGATGAAAAGAGGGGGCCCAAGAATTAGAAAAACGACTTTTTCTAGGGGTCCAAATACGGTATAAATGCTTTCCGAAAAAATCTATGTTACGGCTCTGGCGTAAACACGCCCTAAAAGTTATTGCAGGTAGTGTTGACTTGCAGGGAATGAGGCTGTTGTGTGGGTAATGTAATTCCAAAATTTTGGGGATCTACATTTGAACCCTTTTCGTTATAGTCACAGCTAAATAAGTGAGCAATGTATGACAAATATGTTCTCCGTTTGTCAAAGAAAGTAATCAATTCTATGTAGAATCGGAAGGAAACAGGCATTCCTGCTATTACTGCATCCTACAATATCGAGTAATGTAGATATCGGAGTCCTGGGCGTAACCCCAATGGCCCAAAAATTGAGTTCATTACTGGGAAGTGAGAACCACTGAAACCTCAACAGCATTATATTCCCCTGAGCAAATCAGTGTTCTGGATCTCTATGATTAAATTTTACACGTAATAAAGCATGTAACTTAATACACATAATCATATTATGAAATGTGTAATTCTATCGAACAATAGCCTTCTACCACCTTCGATTTAAATACAGGGTTAATGGTATTCTTGGGATTCTTAATATAATGAAAAAAACTGCTCAATATCTATTACTGTATTTGTTCAGTGGAGATCAATATTGATACCGGAAGTACAAATAGATTTTTATCATTTCTGATTTCAACGACAAGGGATGGTGTTTTTCAGTTTACGCTGAATCGATTCCGAAAGCCATAGACGCTATGTATTACCGTTTTGTTGTACAGAGGGCAGCGTTAAAACCGGAAATACTAGTAAGTTGTCAACACTTTCTGTTTTAGTACAGTAATATAGGTTGATATGGTAGCTTTTCTTGAGATGCTATCGATTTCAAAGATTTCTTTTCGATGTATTTTATTGTTTTCGCTCTATAGTGATCAATACTGAAACCGGCAATACCAGTAAATTTATATCATTTCCACTTTTAGTACAGTGGTACGAGTGGAGATCGTATTATTACTTAACACGCTGAAACACTTTCAAGAAGTTCGTTGTTGCTATTTATTACCGTTATATATATATATATATATATATATATATAGTGATCAAGGTTGAACCGGAAGCATTAGTGAGTTTTACACCTCCAGTTTGAGTAGAGTAATACGGGTGGAAATTGTATCCTTTTTTTAAGAAGTTGAATTGATTAAAAAGACATTTGGAGCTAACTATTATAGTTGTCGTTCTATAGCTAATGAAGCTGAAACCGTAAACTGTTCATTTCTACTACTTCCGGTTTGACTTGAGAGTTAACGGAGGAAATGGAACCTATTCTTGAGACGCTGAATCAATTTCAAATAACTACTTCTCGATATATCTTACTGATTTTGACTTTGCAAAATCAATATTGAAACCGGAAGTACTAGTAAATTTCAAACACTTGCTGTTTTGGAAGAATCTTCGTCAATTGTGACGAGAATGATTTTGGACGGATTACCCAACAGAATAACTTCATTTGCGGACGATATTTGTGTGTGGGAATTACGACTTCAAGCAGCAGTTAGAGGATTTAGAACTTTTATTCAAGAAACTTAGAAAACACGACATTCGTGCTTCTCACACTCGTGCTATCACGAGCTGAACGTCTTAGGTTATCTTGTTAGTAAGGAATCCATCAAAATATCTCTAAAATAGCTAAGAAGATAAGAGATTTTAAAAAGACAACCACAAAACGAATTCTAAAACGTTTCATTGGATTATGTTTGTACCTTAAGGCGCATATTAAAGATTTTACGACAAAAATTGAGCCATTTCATCAATTGGCATCTCCTAACTCAAAAATTCAAGTGGACAAAGGAACATGACATTCTTTTCGAACAGTTAGAGGAGGATATAGCTCCCTCTCTTTCACATTTAGATGATTCTTTAGAAAAAATAGTTTATACCGACAGTAGCAAGATACAATCAGGGGGCATGCTTGCTTGCTATAACCCAGAAACAGACACAGAAAAAGTAGTCACATATTGTAGCAGTAGATTACCTAAGTCGGAACAAAAGATTAGTATTTGGCAGAAGGAACTATATGCTCTCATATAATCATTACGCAAATTTAGATACTTTATACTCAGCAGAAAATTTAATCTTTCTGTGGACGCTAAATGCCACACACACAGCGAGATAAAGTTGGGAAATATACCAGGTATAAAATATTTTTAACCGACTTTAACATACAATATTTACAAGGCTCTAAACACTCAGCCGACATTTTAAACGAAGAACAGAATAAAGACGACAGTAAGGAAAAAAGCGAAGATTATCATGCATTCAGATCTAACAGCCTTCAGGTTAATGTTTTACAAACGAAAGATAGCGATCTTTTACCCAATATAGCAAAGGAACAGCGTAAAGATGATCATTATAAGAATATTATCTCCGTGTTGGAATTAAAAGAGCCGGACACACTTTCCACAGTTCGAGCGGCAATATATTTCTATCTTAAAGGCGGCATACTTTACAGAAAACAAAATCATCCCGAATACTGACTTTTACATCTTTTATGTATACCGAAGTCTTTGGCTAAATTGTGGTTTACAAGCTTTCACAAGAGACCCACCGCTGCGCATTTCAGATTCACAAAATCCTATAAAACTGCTATAAAAAAATTCTACATACCGCATCTTAAGAATGATCTTGCTTATAACATACGTACGTGCCCTGAATGTCAGAAATTAAAGAAGCTACCGGAGAAGAAACAGGCCGAGCTATTGCATAATCCTGTAGGAGACGCTGGGTCAGCATGGGTCTTCGATAAGCTTGGTCATTTCCCGAGTGAAAGACGAAATAAGTATATAATAGTTGCAACAGAATACGTGCCACGCGCTATGTAGTTGCAAGGATAGTAGAATCAATAACTGCCGAAAACAAAAATTTTCGAAACATTAAATCATGTTGAAATTTGGAGCTTTTACTACATTATGTTGGGATCAACATCCGGTACACGGAGCCGCTCGTTTCCAGCATTTTGCACAAAAGTGCGTCTTTACCTACAAATACTCCCCAGCATACAAAATACTTCGATCGGATAAGTAGAACAAATGAATAAAATTATACAGAATTGTCTTAAATTTTTCGCCCAGGAACATCACACTGAATGGGAAAAATAGCTACCGTATGTTGGGGATGAACACTTTTGTACAAAGTGGGACTAAGTACTCATCCAACTTTTAATTATTCGGATACGAGCCTTGAACACCAACAGAATGCACATTTGGTTCTAGACAAATTATACAAATGGATAAAGACAAATTAATCGCAATTAGAAAGAAGGTTAAAACCAATTTGGAACAAGCGTGCATTAAACAAAAGAAATTTTATGATAAACGCCATAAACAAACATCCTACAAACCAGGATACTTTGTTTTAGTTTCCTTTCCTACAAGGAAACACAGTCAACCAGATTTTTTCACAAATCGCCATGAGAGACTGGAGAAATTAAAACAACAACTTAATAAAAAATTGTATCGAGTTGAATTACCTTCAAAATTTAGGAATAGGCTACAGGATATTTATATAGATCGCCTCAAACCATTCTACGCCGAGTGAACAATATATATTTTTTTTTATCAGCACGGATTACTACATAGGCACAAATAGAAGAGGAAAACAAAATTAGAAGTAGCCACCAGCAGCAGAAGATGTGGAGCAGAAGCAGAAAAAACAACAGAAGTGCTGCACTACCGCGCCTAAAATCACATGTCTTTATTTCACTTATACAATTGTTCTAATCCTGTTATTTAATTTCGCGGCATCAGTATTTCCCTTCAGTCAGCAATCTACAGATTCAACACTTTTTCCTCTAATCGTTTCAAAAGTCAATGTTGTAAGCAAGGACAAAATACAATATCCAACATCATTTTCCAACATCGCTTCTCCAATGGGAATTACATGATTGCGTATTACGTCATTTTTTCTTTTCTTATATAGGATGTTCATGAAATCAGGTTTCTCGTTACTTTATACAGAGTGACCGAAAATTTACGTTCTTTGTCTCCTTCTTATAAGAAGATGTTCCAGATTCTGATTATAATTATTCTTCTTTCCTTAATTCTTATAATAATAATAATAATAATAATAATAATAATCTACTTGTGCCTCATCTTTAATAAGACACGTTAAACAGGCAAAGACTTAACAACTCGTCCAGACATTTCATTACCGTTGGAAAGACTTAATTCATCGGCGCCTGCTGTTCAAATGGTAATCCTCCAATTCAGACGTGTAATACCAAATGCGACATTAGAATTTACACCGAACTTAATCAACATGAAACTCGAATTACACCTACAATTAGTGAATTGGTGTATATTTATTAAATACAGTTACAGTGCTTTCTGCTCGCTTTGACGGAAGTGATAATGACAATTAGATCCTGCTCAGCCGGAACAGAAATATTATCATTTTTTATTTTATATATTTCAAAACAAGTGTTTTAGTGATTTATAGTGTTTTAAGTGTCTTCAAACTCTAATAGTGTTTACAGTGTCATGTATTTTTTTTAAATGTACCAGTGTTCTTGTGTAACATTACCTCGGGCCACTACAAATGTGATTTTCAAAAATAATCTTATAGATTATTTTATTTCCACTGTGGGGTGTAAGGATTCCAACATTACAGCGTGAGCACATGTTTGCAAGCGATACGTTCTATCGTTTATAAACAAGCAGACGATACACAGACCAGGAAGACACAAAGAACAACACGATGGGAACCAAAAGAGAACAAGCCACCTGAAGAGGGCCTATAAAAGTGGCACCAAAGAAGACAGAGACATCAGTTGACCACTGATCGCCTACCCACAACAGCTCTGGAGGTCGCATTGGACGAAGGGGCTCTACCTTACCTAAAATTCCTGGAAGATGTCTTGAAGCAAAGGGGATTCCTCAACACAAACCATACTGCCATGAGCCGAGAAGGTTACCTAAGGACCATAGCCTGAAGTTGCTACAAGACATCCCGGTGGCTGCCATGAGCGAAGGGGTTTCCCATATAAATCATTCCTCCTTTCACCTCTGGTCATCAGGAAAATTGAGATATATTAACTTTGTAGACACAAAGACTATTTTGTATTTTTGTAAAATAAATAGGCGAAGAGCTGGAATCTCGGAGTGTCATTGTCTCTACCCACACAAACTATTGCAATATTGAAACTGTAAGTACTAGTAAATTTCTACCAGTTGCGGTTTTGTTAGTGTTACCGGTAGTTATGCTTCCTTTTTTATTTTTTGAAAGTTGAATCAATTCCGAAAACCTCTTAACGCTATCTATTACCGTTTTTGTTCTGTCGCAGTCAACGAAACCGGAAATAGTTAATTTCAACCACATCTGGTTTGAATAGACAGATAAGGGGAAAGATGGAACCTATTTTGAGGATGCAGCCATTCTGTAAAAATTTCAACATTTATGCATAACATAGTTTGAAAGTCTAATACATCTTGATAAATAAATGTAATTGGCACAATTGGATCCAAACCAAGGTGTGCTGTTTGACAGTCTTGTGCGTTGCCGTTACGCCATAAGTCTTTCATGTAAAAGTGACAAATTAAACTACTAGTTGGAGAAGATATACATTTAGGTTCCATATTTTATCTTAAAATATGTACTTCGAAACCTAACTAATACAGAGTATCTCAAAAGAAACGCAACCCGAACTTTGATCGAGTATACAGTATATATATATATATATATATATATATATATATATATATATATATATATATATATATATATATATATATATATATATATATATATATATATATATATTTGAAGTAAGAGTGATAGAGACAATTTTTGTGACAAAAGTTAGCGTTGTCTATGGATATATTTTGAAAATAAAACCAATGAGACAAATCATAACGTTGAATTTTAGTAATTCTTAAATTACCAGAAGTGTAGTTCAAAAATTTTGCAAATTGCTTATAATCAATTACGAGGAATAGGAAAGAGAATTAATCGTTGTAATTCTTGACGTAAATGTTTAGTACGGATCAATATTTATCGGATGGAACAAAAACAGCATGTTGTTTTGCAGTGTTGATATTGTAAAAATTATTTTTTACGTATTCAGAAAAAAACACATTTTTAAAAATAAAATAGTACATTCTGGCAACAATGTTGCAGCAAAAATACTATCGCAGGTGTAACTCATTCTCGTACATGTTAGGTGATGTGATTTGTAAATGTGGTGTGTCGTGTAAATACGATAAAACTAATTACTCGCTTTCAGTTGGCAATCTGTATTGGTTTGAAGAAAGGAAGAAGGCTCTTTACAGTAAGTGTTTAAAGTGACTCCCTCATTCTTGCAGACACAATTATTTGCACTTTATCATGTTCCGTGAAACTTATCGAAGGGTCTCTGGCGATTGCTTCCAGTTCTGTTTCAATGTTTCTTTTCAATTGTTCTATCGTTCTGGAGTTGTTTTCGTACACCTTTCCCTTGAAGAAACCCCACAGAAAAAGTCAGGCAATGTTAAGTCTGGAGAGCGGGCAGGCCACAAGTTTTTGGAAACTATGTGATCACCAAACAACTCTTGTAACATCTCTAAAGTTTCATTAGAGGTATGACACATGGTATTCCCCATCTTGCTGGAACCAGCAGTCTTGTTCATCGTCTTTTAATAAGGAAATAAATTGCATAATTAAATCTCGATAGACAATACTATCCACAGTTGTATTGGAAAAGAGAGGATCTACGATACGTCGTCGCATTATAGCACACCACACACCCTTCCTTCTGAGGATGAAGTGGAACTTTATGTAACGCATGTGGATTCTCGGTGGACCAATAACGCGTAGGTATGCGCACGAGACGAGTCGAGACACGGCCATTGCAATAGAGAAATATACATTTTTCGAGTCGAGACATCACTTTTACAACACATTTTCGAGACGAGACAGCCACAAATCTTGTCTCGTGCGCATCCCTAATAAGGAGAGTTCTGACTATTTATGTAACCATTCAAATGAAACCACTCCTCGACGGTGTAAAAGACCTTATCCAATATATCTACACCATTGTCTTTAATTAAGGAATTGAACTAATGACAGTACCTCACTCGTACTTCATTATCAGTATCCTGTACAACACGAATTCTGTATGGATGAATTTTCAGCTTGTGCGTGGCTCTGTGAGCGGTAGTTTTAGATAAGCTGGATTGGGCTGAAGACTTCCTTGGAGAATTGTCATTCGTACCTCTACATTGTGAAAGACGTCTGCAGTTAGTACTGTTGGTCCTTTTGGAAGAGGCTTGTCATATACAGAACCAGTCTCACGAAATCGTTACCAAGGCGCCATATTTTTCTTTCATCTGAAACTGTTGACTTGGGTAAGATTTCTTGGAATCGTAGGTCTACTCAAACCCTTCACACGAATAAGTTTGAAATTAAAACTCAATAATGCGTGTTTTTTCTTCGATGGAATACGACATTGTAACGAAAACAAGGTTAAACAACACAACACAACATACAATGAAATTCAATAAGCACCTTGACCCCAAGCAAAATTCCAACGACCCACTCGGGAGAGTAATACTTCCGGAATTAGTGTACAGTGGGGAAGGCTCAGGAGTTCACTAGGATAGTTACAATATCGAAACGCTTGAAATGCACTGCAAACCTGTCCACAAACCCCCAGCAATATTCAGCAGACATTGTGTTCTAATGTTCATTTCAATGCAAACCTATATACGAACTTCAATATTCACCCTCAAACGAAGGTGCAGACTGTCCATGAGTTGCAGTATTATTATTTTATTTTATAAAATTCTTGCGAACCTTATTTCTAAATCGAAGGGTAGAGAGCCTCTCTCTCACCCACTGTATTCTCCTATCATGCCCCCCAGCGATTGCAACATTTTTTGGTATATCAATCACTTCTTAGTAGGATAGTTTTACCTAGAGACCATTGATTAACCTGGTATTGTATTTTTCACCTTTTTACGTTTGGAATTGACAATCGCCGGTTGCACATTTCAGTCACACCTACCTAATATTAACAACGTTTCTTCGTAGCATTGTATTATTTCGTAACATTGTATTATTTCTTTGTATTATTGATTATCTTGGGTAGGCTTATTTAAACACTTTTTCTTTGCACCGACGTGCCTATATCTTAAGGTTGGATGAAAATACACTAGCCCTCACCACGAAACAAATCCAGGACCAATGCACTTGAATTATTTGGCCACAACAAGGCACATTTAAAAAGAAGTTTCAATTTTGTTAGGAAAATTGTGATTCGGTGTAACATTTAAAAATATATTTAAGAAAGGGTACGGACTAAACGCACTAAATTTTCTCGCTTGAATTTCTTTAACTGACTCGTGTTAGGCTGCAGCTATTACTGAAACATTTATTTGGTAAATGCAAACAAAATAATGGGTTTTGGAAAACCTTGTTCGAAGAAATTTTAGACCCAAAAGCAAAGTATCCATTAGTCATATTTCTGTTAGAAATAACTTATCCCATATAATAAAATTATTAAGAAAATAATTTATGTGAACTATGAGCAAAAGGGTCTGAATAATTTCTGAGACAGTCGTCGAAAAAGTCATCCCGAGAATAAACTATCACTTGTGGATCTTTTCAGGACAAACGAGTTATGCTATGTTAGTGTTTTCATAAAACACTTATTTATGAAATATGAACAAAATCGCCTGAGTCGTTCTTGAGGAATTCGCAGGGTAAAACTTACTCCAAAAAGTGACACAACTTCTAGATTTTCAGGATGATGGAATTATATCATATGATTAGGTTATTTGTGTAACATTTATTTTTGAAATGTGAGCAAGGAACATCTGAGTTGTTTTTGCAAAGGTCATTGGAAGAAACTTACCCCTAAAGGTAAATTATTCTATCTGTAATTTTGAGGATGAACGATTTACTCTGTCATATTGTAAATTATTTATAAAATCTGGACCAAACATTTCGAGTCATTTTTAAGCAAATCGTCGGGAAAAATTTCACCGTCAAACTATCTTTTTCGGATGTTTCTTTTCGGGACAAGTGGGTTATACCATATTGTAAGGTTACCACTTAAATATTAATTACTGAAATTAGAACAAATTCGTCACAGTTATTACTAGAGACCGGATGTTAGGTAAAATGTATATTCTTTAATCTTAAAGATATAATTAAAAATAACGTTTTAAAATTTATATCGGGGTTATAGTTTCAATTTAAGCCAATTTTACTTTGCCTAGTTTGCGTATTTCACCCCTTCCTGCCTAAATAATTGCTTTAGCGTCTAATATTGCTTATTCTATGCATTTTCTTCAAGATAAAACTTTATTGGGGAAATATATAATTTAGTATTTCAAGAAAGAATTCTGCCTCTTCCGAGAAATATAAGTGTTGTTTGTAAGGAAAAGATGTCGTTGGACCGCTATGTGTACTGATAAATTACTGGACTGTTATGTGTAGTGATAAGATGCTGTATAAAATGTATTTACCAAATATACATGGCATACTTGTCAATTGTTTTTTATACATACAGTAAAAGAAGATATTAGCAAGCAGGAATGTTTCTACATTATTGGAACATTATCTCTGACGAATTTATTTTTTTAATTGTATTCAGTATTTAATTTATCTTCATTATTTCAAGTTACATTTTAGTGCCTATTTTACTGCCTATTTTTTAAATTTTAAGTGGCTATTTGCCTGCCTATTTTCCAGGTTTTTAATGCCTAAACATCCGGTACCTAGTTATTACTAAGAAAATTGTCAAAAAAAATATCCCCTTGAAAAAACCACTCCTTCTGGATGTTTTCAAGTTATTAATGAAACATTTCTTTACGAAATATGAACAAAATAATTCAAATGCATCTTAGATATTATTAAAACAAGTGACATAAAATTAAAAAAACATTACAAAATAATAAATAAAAAAAAATATTTTATAACAAATTAAGCCTGTTATAAAATAAAACCTTTATACATCAAACTTTTTATGTGTCGTCTCTTTAACATAATCAATAAAAATACATACAAAATAATTTAATTACATAGGCTGAGGTCCATCCTAACCAAATTCCAATTTTCATAATTAACTAACTATACCGTTCTAACTAACCAACTAACTGCCAAATAACTAACCCCTTATTTACTATTTGTTTAATTTAAATACCTTTAGTTTCTGGCTTTCCACCTATATAATTCCTTATTTTGTTTTTGTATTTTATTTTTACTTTCATTTTTAAATATCACTTCCTTAAAGTGAATTTGTTTATGGAACCTCAGCCTGATTTTTATTTTTAAACTTAAAAATTTTAAATATACATTAATATATTAAAAGTTACATTACAATATACACTGGTGCTAAAGGGTTAAGGCCCCAGGACCCAGGTATTTCACTTATATGTTGACCAAAAACTATTTATTTTATCCTAAGGACCCTAATTTAGTGGCAAAAGTTTCCAAGGGGAAGGGTATCACCACCTTGGCCCTTGGTCTACTTTATTTGAACACAAAAGAAATATGTTCAATTTGATATATTTTGGTACTCGCTTGCCTGTCTTCAAGAACTGCGGATCTACAGATGTCCAAATTTGACATAGCTGTACAAGTTATTTTAAATAAATGTGAAGATAAATTATGTGCTCATAACTTGATTCCAGAAACAGTGCAACCAACCATATGCTCACAGATTAGAATGCACATATTCTTTGTCTCTAATGTGGGCATTGTGCTTTCCGTGCACAAGGGAATCAAGTCTACTTTTCTGTCATTTTGAACATATTTCATCTTTACGATCTAAATTTGACGAAACTCCTTACAAAGCATATAAGGTTTATATTTAGATAGTGTAAATAACTATTATAATGTAAAAAAAAGTGTTAACGTACATTCATGTCCAAAATTATTGTCGCATGTCTATAAAAATATGCTGTTGTAGGAATATAATGTGATAACGAATTCGCCCTGTATTTCTTACAATGTTAGTATGTGTATAGTCGGTAAAGACATGTATGTGGCAAATTTCATGTCAAAAGAGCAGTAAAGAAAACAATAATAGGAAAACAAAACTTTCTTCTCCATTTAGCAACATTTTGTTTTACTCATTCTAATTTTCGTATTTATAATTCTTTTCCTATGAAATTTACCACAAATATACATTTCCCGATTATACACATAGTATCAGTATTAAGAGTGCCCTACAGCATTATTATCAAATTATATTCTTACAAGAAGACAGTTATAGATATGCGACAATCATTTTGGACATGAATGTACATATACTTAAGCGTAAGATACAAATTTTATTTATTTTTTCTCACAATTTTGGTAATTGAATTTGATTGCCTTTGCTCTGAATGTTTTATATACCTTGTCTGCGCATGTTTTTTTCAGAGTTCTCCCAGTTTTTTTTTTATTTCTATCCCACCATTTCATTCATTTCTAGTCATCACCGTCTCCTTTAGCCTAGCCGGCACAACCGGGGACATAAAACAAAGATTTCATTTCACTTCATCACATGTAAAACTTGATGTCTTTTCTCCAGGTGAGAAAATCAAACACCCATAAACAAGAATAGGATGATGACCTGAAACCTTAAAGAGATCTTGAGGATGACCCACTAGAAACAAAGAGTGAGAGAGAAAGAAAGAGGAAAAAAAAAAACAGAAGGGAAAACTGTTCTGTAGCTCAACGTCCAAGCAATCTTTCTTGCAGCAACAGATCCTTCAAAGAGAAATTTAATGAAATAAAAAAAAATTCTATCTCTTTTCAGCTTGTTCCTTATTTTAGAAAAGAATCGATGTGAACTTTAACGTATGTACTGAACAATGTACTTATCAATAAAATAATAATAATAATAATACATGTAGATCTTACCAAAAGTAATTCATTTCCGTAATGAAAGAAGCACTAATAGGACTTCGCGATTTCCAGATCGGAGGGCAGATTATTAACAAGATCAGGTATGCAGATGATACGGTTATTATAGTTAGAACCAGGGAGGAAAAAAATCATGATTTTTTTTAAAAAAAAATAATTTTTGTTGATTTTCTTGATTTAAATCAAATCTTTCTCCTCGTATAATACAAGTCGCGAACTAAAGAAAAAGCATTAGGAATTAGTATTAAATGCTAATTATGCCATTTAAGTGAAAGTATTGGGGTTGAATTTTGAATTATCCCCAATCGTTAACCTATATCAATTCCAAACGATGTTTCTAAATCCTTTTAAATTATGGCTCTTTTTATAGGTAAATTACAGACTTTCAGTCAAGCAGCTACAGCATCATCCCTATCTATCCTAGGATCATGGTACATACATCACTCTCTTTAGAATAGAACAGCTTTCGAAATGGTAACATTCACATTTTCCTATCATGTCCCTGAAGCGGGAAATTTTGAGAGTAATCTGCATTTTTTTACTTTCTTTTTTAAAAAAATTGATTCCCTCTGGATTCCCCTGTATTAATGCACAGATCTGAAAATCAACTGGGAAATACTAAGGGGTGTACTAAATGTGTGTACAAAATTTCAAGCTTCTATTTTGAGTAGTAAGGGTGAGAAAACTTTCTAACAATGAGATAAGAACATTCCGACAATGCTCCAGATGACCCGGATGTAATATAAAAATTCCTCAGACATCCTTATCTATTCTAGAATCATGATTTGTACATTATTCTCTTCAGAATAAAACAAATTTTCAAACGGTACCCTTCAAATGTCTCCATCATGTATCTGGGGCAGGTAAATCACGAAAAAAGAAATTTTCTGTTAAAAATATCTTCTTTTTTAAATTTTTACCTCTGTGGACCCCTTCCCCTGTTTTAAGGCAGAGATCTGAAACAAATCTGAAAAATACTGAGGGTTGCACTTAGTAAATGTGCAAAATTTCAATCTTGTAGGTGCAAAAGTAAGCCCGCGAAAAATAATATTCCCCAAATACCCCAGATTCCCGTATTAAACAGGATCTCAGGTAACAGTTTCCTGAGACATCCCTATTTATCCTAGGAGCATAGTACGTACATCATTTTCTTCAGAATAGAACAGCCTTTCAAACGGTACCATTCATATGTCTCCATCTGAGGCGGGAAAATCACGAAAAAAGCTATTTTTTGTTAAAAATATCCTTCTTTAAAACATTTTTGCCCCTCTGGACCCCGCAGTTTCCACACAGAGATCTGAAAACATCTGAAAATTATTAAGGGGTGCACTGAACGAGTGTGCAAAATTTCAGCCTTCTGAATGCAAAATGTAACCTGCCAAAAAATAATAATAATACGCATAACAAAACATATCTTAAATTTATGACGTCATCACACACTATGCCTCAACGCAGAAAGGCGTGAAAGCATATGTAACGTGTTCTAAAATGTCTCAGTCTTGAAGAAAACGTAATAAAAAGCCTTATTGGTACTTTTTTAATCGAATAATGAAGATTCTACCCTATCACCTAAAAATAGGTGATACCGTATAATTTAAAAACTTAAGCATTAAGGAAAAAGTACGTTTATCAAAATTACACTTTTTTTTTTTTTTTTTTTTTTTACAAAAGTTACTGATATTTGTCAGGGGCCTATTTTTGAAAACTCAGAACTAACTTGCGGCATGAAATACATAAATTTCGCCTAAAGTTATAAAATTAAAAAAAAAATAGAGAGGGGATAGGACCCCTCCAAATACGCCCTATTATCTGGAAACAAACAGACTGACAGGCATAAAAAAGAATTTTCGTTTTAAATGTCGATGGTGATTTTCCCGTTGGAATAATTAACGATTTTAAAACCCAAACCCAATGTTACGAAAAGAAGAAATCAGGATTGCTCCGTTACCTTTTCAAAACGGGATTTTTTCTAATCATCCTCTGCATGACACTTGTTTTCATACTATGCTGTACATTTGAGTCTCATTGTATTATGATTATTAACTTCCATAATCAAAATAACAGAACAGAAATGGGATTTTACTTATTTTCACTTTAAATTAATTTATTTCGGAATTCGATTTAAATAAACGACTTTTATTTAAAAAATCAAGTGATTTAAATCTTGATTTAAATCAGACTGATTTAAATCAATCCACCCTGGTTAGAACCGAAGAAGCAGACGATTGACAAAATAATTGACATTGGGAGATTATATGGAATGGAAATCAACATCGAAAAGTAGAAAGTCATAAGAATTTCTCGAGGAAACGCGCCCTTACGGATCAGAGTAGAGCAAAGAGAACTTGAAGAGTTCGATCATTTCAAGTATTTTGAGGAAAGACCTTTACTGCACCAAAGAGATCAGGTCAAGAATTATCATAGCCAAAGAAGCATTCAACAAAGAAAAATCACTCTTAACATGCAGGCTTAATATTGGACTAAGAAACAAGTTGGTCCAGTGCTATATATTGGAATATTGGATTGTATGGTTCAAAGACTTGGATGTTACGGAAGTTACACAAGAAATATTAAGAGGGCTTCGAAATATGTTGCTATGAAAAGATGAAGAAAATAAATTGGACAGAGAAAGTAGCAAATGAACATATGTTAAGTTGAACAGAAGAGAAGAGAACGCTTTTACCCAGCATCCTTCGCACGAAGGTCAATTGCATTGAACTTGCGAAGAAATTGTCTTCTTTATACCGTCATAGAAGGAAAGGTGAAAAAAAGCAAGGAGTAGAGAGAAGAATAACACAACTGATCGATGATTTGAGAAACAGAAGAAAATATTAGGAGTTAAAAGAGGAAGCTGAAGATCTTAAATCTTGGAAGAAACATTTGCAGGCTTAAATCTAAAATTGAAAAAAATAAATAAACATCATTAGTTTTAGGACCTGCAGAATGGCAGAATACTTACTACTACTACTACTACTACTACTACTACTACTACTACTACTACTACTACTACTACTACTACTATTAATAATAATAATAATATTAATAATAATAATAATAATAATAATAATAATAATAATAATAATAATAATAATAATAATAATAATAATAATAATAATAATAATAATAAAAGCTAAGAAAATATGTACATCTGGCAACGCCGCCCTCTCATTTTGGAATTTAAGGAAAAAGAAAAAAAGATGAAGCAGAGAAAAAGTTATTTTCTTCCCGCATTTACCTTCTTCGTGAAAGTGGAAAAAATTTGTCTACCGTTCGTGCTTTTTTTTTTTTTTTTTTTTTTTTTTTGTAGTCGCAATAATGAGGGCGATCCGTTAGTAAAAAGACAATAATTAAAAAGAACTATCTTCGGCGGCTTCTTACCTGAATATCGGGAATGATGACCTCGTAAGAGATCCTGTGTTTAACCAAATAATTAGTTACATTGTCTGTAACATGTGGAGCACTGAGCAAATCTGTGGATCCATCGACTTTGGACGCTGTCCACAATTGTACACCATCAACTTTTTGTACTAATGCCAACACATTTTGCATTTTTTCGCGTGTTTGAGGGTAGGCCCTCATCACTACGTATCCCCTATAAGATTTTGTTTCAAAATCATCGCTGTTGGCAGGGAAACCCGCACTCAACGAAGCGGTGCACGTCAGAATAAGATGCAGTATCATCTTGTAAACCACCATGGAATTTCATCGTTGTAGCTTATATAATATGTGTCATTAGATTGTTGTGAAACAGAAATCTGGGTGACAGGAGATTCAATTCATTCATGACGGTAGTGGTTTCTAAGGTCAGGGACTTATTAATTGCAACTTCTATTGTTCTATATTATGAAAAAAGAGCTTTGTGTGTCAGGTACAAAATTTATCGCAATATCAGAATAATTAAGGAAACCTATATTCTGATTTCAGAATCAAAACAAACACAGATTTACTTCCACCATTACTTGGTTTGCTCCCATTATTTCGCTGTTACACAGCCGGTATCGTTAATGGCCGTTAAAATATGAATTTGTATTGTCCACAGACGAGATTTGGGAGTTGTCTCGTCTCGAAAAGTATATATATTTCTATCGGAAAAGCCCTGTCTCGTCTTGTATATCGTTACGGACAGTGTTCGATGTGGAAAAAAAAGCTGGGAGGGTATATCTTATTACGATTTTGACTCGGCATAGACTATCTAAATGTTGAAATGCAATGAGAGCATAGGGATGGGCACGAGTCGAGCTAAAACTCGACTCGACTCGAAACTCGAAGTGACTTCGAGTAGAGTTTCGAATCGAGTCAAAGGTAATTTTCTCGAATCGAGTTCCGAGCCGAGTCACTGTTTTGAGGTCGAGTTTCGAGTCGAGTCGAGTTTGACAAATTGTTCGCTCGTTCAGCTCGTTAAAGCCATGAGAAATGTAAGCAGTAATGGGGAATATTTTCTAGTGTCGCTCACGAGATGGGAAACTGCTCGCATCTCGTCTCGATTAACGAGACGACAATGGATATTTATAACTAGACAGCCTCAAATGTCGTGGGCACCAATATAAGTATATGCTGTAGTGTAGTTCTTACCATCAAGGCTGAGATCTACACGGTCGAAGTTTTGAGCCCAAGCAGAAGCCCAACCCGGGTAGTGACGTCAACCAGCTCAGCTCGGTTCAACTGAGCGATCAGCTCGAGCCGGCGCGGTTGGGATGAGCCACCGATTCCGCTCAAGTGAGCCCTCAGCTCGAGCCGGCTCGGTTGGGTGAGCTGTTGGCTTGGTTCGATAGTGAATGAGCTGTGAGCCGAGTCATTCGAGCCGTTGACAATCCTAAATTCGGGCCGAGCAGTTTTGAACATGTTTGGCCGGCGCCCTGTAGTTTTTAACAATTTTTGGCTCGAGCCGGAATACTTGCTTCTCCGGAACTCAAACCCAGAACCTCATGAACGATGTCCTTGCCTCTTAAACATCACGACTACCGAGGTCAGCAATCAACTAGTTTTTAGTATTCACATACAAATATACGGTGTTATAATAAATAATAATAATAATAATAATAATAATAATAATAATAATAATAATAATAATAATAATAATAATAATAATAATAATAAGTAGTAGTAGTAGTAGTAGTAGTAGTAGTAGTAGTAGTAGTAGTAAGTATCATTGACAATAATTATATTGTCTGTGTAGGATCCTTGAAAAAAGTACTTGAAACTACACAAGTATGTGGCTCAATTTGGCTTGTTTTGGCTCGACTCGAGTTGAAACTCGAGTAAAATTCGAGTCGAGTTAGAGGAAATTTTTCGAGCTGAGTTCTCGAGTCGTGCTCAAAGATGTCTATTTCGAGTCGAGTCGAGTTTCAATGAAAACTCGCTCAAACTTACTCGTGCCCATCCCTATGGGGACATATTGCCTAAAAGATTGCATTTCTATTTACATAATGGCTGAAATCCATTGGAGAGCTTCTCTGTAGTAAGGGGGCGGGGTATATGGAGATACTTTGATCTCCCGCTAACAACTTTCTGAAAAAATATTCCTTTATGTTGTATTATAGAGAATTATACACGAAAATGCTTAAAAACCGAATGAGGATATTAACAATTTCCTGCGGGAAAATTCCCGGTCCCCCCACAACAGATACCTATGTTCAAAACACGAAATTTGTATATGCATTAAGACAAGAAGACATACCCACATACATAAAGAAACAATTCAATAGCACATCAAAATATAAACTAGATGAACTGCTTTGGAAACATCTCATTTTAGAAACAAAAGATAGGAAAAAGATAACAAAAATGTCAGTTTTGTCAACTTAGAAATTATTTCTAGATAAGAAATAAAATCTTTTTACGTTCAAAGCTATTGAGCAATTACTGTGTATAAAAATGGACTTATTAAAGGTACTTAGCATTTACTTTCTAGTGACGGTATGTTTTAATAACTGAAAAATCAGAGACGATATGCCTTCATCACAGAAAAACAAAGGAGGTATGGCATACCACCCCATATCATCTCACTTCGACCACTGATTACAGATGTTCCGTCTCATCTTGTCTCGTGGAGAACACTAATATTAATCGTTGAATGGATGAGTCAAGTAGCTTCGTCACTTCTGCTCTCAACCTCCAACCAAAATCACATTATCAGAGCTCAACAATATATGATTTCTAGATAAAGAAAGCATAGGCCGGTATGAATTTCACTTTATTTTCATGGAGATATGTTTCCTTTCCTTCCTAATCTTAGTTCCATTTGCACATTAAGAGGCCTCATCACTGCGAAATTAAAATACCGCTAAGTTTACAGTAATTATGTGATATCTTCAAATAGATAAAAGATAATCGAAAAGTATAACAAGACCTCCCTAGACAATATTATTCTGCGTGAGATACCGTTATCATAACTCATTTATCTGCTTTCGATTTCCAGCCATTTAGAAAATCGTAATTTATTTTCGCGTTTCTAAATAACTGCAAACGGAAAGCTACTAGGTGTCTCGTGATAACGGTACCTCATGCAAAATAACATCGTCTAGGGAGATCTTGATCTACTTTTCGATTATCTTTTATCTATTTGAAGATATCACATAATTACTGTAAAATTAGCGGTATTTTAAGTTCGCAGTGATAGGGACTCTTAAAGATCATTCTTTCAGAAACGTAAAAATAAGATATGTATGTAACTCACATTTTTACAATCTACTGGAAAAAATGCCGGAAGTAGCTGCGCAAATACGTTATGCTTGATCATCCTATCCATACTAGTTATGAATACGATATTTCAGTAGAAGGTCGTGCACATCTTGGCGCGGGACTCCTGGATTCGGTTTTCGGTGGCAGCTCATGTGGTTGGCTTCGCACCTGAAGAAGTTGTAGGTCCATCTCACACATATTGCCCCGGTGCTGAACGGTATGGTAGACTCCAAATCAACTAACCGGCAGGAGGTAGAAATATTAGAAGTAAAAAGGAAAATTAATAAGACGTCACAAAACGAGCGAGAAAGGATACAAAGAGAATAGGATGATAATAAGTGCTACAAAGAAAAAAGCGGTTTAATTGAAACAAAACAATTTGATATCAAATATAGAAGTAGAAGTAGAGAAAGTAGAACGAGTAACTAATCTTTGGAACTTACGTAGTTAGTGAAAACATGAAGAGCGAATGAAAAATAAAAGCAATAGTATGAATGGTGAAAGAAACAATTAGAGAGGAGGAAAGTCTATTTTTGTGGATCTTTGAAAAAATGGCTAAGAAAAACACCCATAAAATGTTATGTGTGACTGTGATATATTCTACTTTAGAGGGCATAAACAGAATACGATGCAGAAGCTACGATAAAACAAGACTGGTTGCTTTCAAATGTCGGTGTAGAAAGGAATGAAAAAAAAATAGCTGAGTCTAACGAAAAGCGAATAAAGAAATGTTGAAGTAGTAGAGGAGGAAAGAAAAAAGTTAAACTGTGAAAAAAGAGAAAGAGAAATTAGTTGAGAAGGAACTGTATCATGAGAGATGATGTGAAAGTTATGGAGGAAGGGAAAAGAGGTAGAGGTGAAATATTCTGCAATTAATGGACGATATTAAAACAAATTTTACTTAAAACAAAATTCGAGACGAAGGGGTTAGCTGACAATCTTTATGGCTGGGAGCTTTCTAATTTGCTATAAGTAACTTAACAGTAATATGTCAGCAGAGATGTAGTAGCTGCTTGTGAGTCAACAGGACATGACCCACTACGACCTACCACCCACCGTGACCCACTCTGACCCATTGACCCACGACGACCAACTCTGCTCAGTGCATTGTAGACGTCTTCTGAACAGGTGAATTTGTCTACGTTTTATTTTCAAGGCTTCCATTTTTCTTCCTTTTTCATTTGTTTCTACTTACTTTGAAAAAGAATTTCAGCAACTTTTGGATATTCATATTTATAACTGTAATAATAGCAATAGGACTTACTACTTGGCTTGCGATACACAGTCAAATTTTATACTACTTTTTTCCTTTACGTTGGCCAACTTTACCTTGATTTGAGACTAAAATTTCATCCTATTTCCCACTGAAAAATATCTGTAAATCAAGAAGGAAACAATTATATATGATAATTATATAGAACTTCATCGCAATATGTCCCATGTCAAACACTTCACCATTTTATATCGTAAAGGTCAGATCCACCGGTATTGAAACAATGTGGTGCTTAAGCGATTGACCGTTGAAATTCAAACTCAGATTAGTGATAATTTCAGAGCCTTGTTTTGTTGTAAAGGTAACCAAGAAAGTTCTGTCACTTTTTTTTGTGGAGGTCTGTGTTCCATTGGCCCTCACACCGTGAGTTGAATGCGAATCGAGATGAGGTGAAGGTCAGTTGTTGGCGTGGGTATATCCAACATACTACCTGGTTCTGGCAGTTCAGTTACACCATGAACTGGCGTAAGGACAGAGTGAAAGTGGGATCTCCACAGAGCGTCATAAGCGCGTGTATGCTTTACAAGTTCAAACTGGGATCAAACGCCGCTGCAACGGGATGGAAGATATGCCAGGCCTTTGGTGTGGGTGTCGTAAGTACGCGGACAGTGCTGCGATAGTTTAACAAGTTAAAAGACGGTGGCTCAGTGGTAAAATGCTTACCACTGGTGTGTAGGGTCCCTGGTTCGATCCCCGCCCAAGCAAGTTTGTTGTGGACAACATTGTGTCCGTGGGTTTTCTCGGGGTACTCCCGTTTCTTCGCACATTTGCATTCCACTAATTCTTCCATCATCATTCACTAGATTTAATCATCGTTTTCCTTAATCTAAAGGGCATAATTGTGGGACGTCGAACTGAAAGATTGCTTGAAGCATTATCTTGTATGTAAAGTGCGTTATTTTCGAATCATATTATACAGAAATACGCGGCACAGAGACCTGAACCCACTACACCGACGAGAGCAGCTAGAAACTGATGAGGAGGACCACGCCGCTATTGTGTGTGCTTCGGTGTATGGCGCCCTTCGAAAATTCCCCACACAATGTGCAATGGCCACACATAGCAAGGGGACAATCAACCACACCATTCACATGGATTTACGCCTCACTGTTGTTCGCAGAGCAGTGTGGACGCCAAGAGAGCGTGTCATGTGGTTGAGCGAAAAAATTTAACTGTAAGAAGTCTATCGTCGTATGAAACAGGAAGCTGTGGAATTTTGGCAAGTCTCTTCCCTGACAACCCTGTCAAGAGTCCAGATGCCAGCCCAACGGATTATTGTGCTTTCGGACTCCTCAAGCTCGTCGAGTCCGCACAGTCTCCGGCCTGTGGAAAGCCTGTAAAGAAGAGTGGGATGCAATAGCCGAGGCCCAGCTGCAAGCACTCTCCTGAAATGGTAACTCCAATGCCAGGGAAGAGTCAGTAGAGATAACCAACAGGTCGAACACAACCGTTGGTGAAAACACGACATTTTCTATATCAGTGAAAAAATTCAAATTCTGCTCAATATAAATGAATCAACCTCTATATAAGCTTTAAATTGACGAAGTGATTGTAAGAACACAATAAAGACCATTTATTAACATTTAAACATAAGTCATTATATAAAACGAGTATACTCCAATAATAAATATGGTTTGAATGTTGTTAAAACACAGTCTTCATTGACCGTCGGTGACGTGAAAGGATTCTGATATCTTTTAGAGATAAAATTAAGCAGGAAATCAGTTCATAAATTTTGTACATAAATTTAAAAAACGAGACGAGACGATAAAAAGCTTTTCGAGAATCAAGACGAGAAAGTCTTATTTCTCGTCTCGTCTCGTCTCATAAAAATACTAATAGAAGCGAATGTAGTTAGCTGATCACAAGATTACATCTTTTTTTTTTAAAAAAAAAATAATAAGTATATTGCCTATACTATAAGTATATTGCCTATACAGTGTTTGGAGCACTCTAGTTCTAACTTCTAGTTATCTTACTTTCTACGGTCGGCTAGCCAATGAGCTAAATAGTCATGTAGCCTATTGGAATCTGTCATAAAATAATCTGTCCTTCAAAACAGTCTCCTTGATAATGCACAAACTTCTCTCAGCGCTCCCGCCAATGTTGGAAACACTTCTGGAACGTAGTTTTTGGAATCAGTCGTTCTTTCAGAAAAAAATTCCAGGGGGCACAATTAGTATTCCAGGAAAGCACTGCTGGTACTATTCTATTTATTATTATATTACATACGTATTACTTCGGTCTCCCCCAAGGGGAAGGCTGTGTCCACAGAAAAAAGTCTGGATGAAACATTGTGAGCAACCGTGTCGTCTCATTCAGCATGATGTCTTCACTCAAATCGGGTCCCTTTTAGTTGCATTTTCAGCTTGGGAAATAGCCAGAAGTCACAAGGATCCATATCGGGTGAATAGGGAGCCTGACGATACTAAGGAATGTTTGGCGATGAAAGCCTGAATCAAATTTCGTGTACAGTTTCCTAATGCCCAAATTCTCGTTCAAAATTAAATGTACCGATCCGATTGAATACCTTTCGCTTGGACATCGCTAAGCTTTTGGCAAAGTTTGATGCAATATCGCAGCTTAAGTTTCTCCAGCATTTTACAAAAAAACTGAAATCCGATGACCGCACTCATTGGCCAACTGCCAGTGACTGAAACTTTCTGCGGGCGGGAAAAAAAAAAGTTCACGACTCGCATGAATGTCCCCTCTGCATCTACACTGAACCAATGAAATGAAATGAAAGTCTTCCGTGCTTCATTGGTTTACGCGGGGAAAAAAATAAGGTTCGATACGTTTTGAACACATCTCGTATGATCAAAATTTCTTTGTGCTTTTGGGACGTGAATTCATTGATATTTCGAAGAAATAGTCGAGGTATTTGTACATTTTATACATTCATGCGAATTGTGTTACTTCAAATATTTACAAGTTTGCCTGCAATATAGTACTGCCAGTAATCATCAGCTATATTCGACAAACGGAAGTAAGTAAGAATTAGGGTTACTGCAGTGCAAATTAGAAACTTTTGTAGAAAGTAGGAGCCCTATAGCCGACTCATGTGAAATAGAAGAGAGCGGAGGAATTGTGCATTTCATAGTTTTAAAATTTTCAGACTTTGGTCACAGTGATACCATGTCATTTTAAAATAGAGTTTTAAAGATTGATTTTTATTTCAGGGAAGATCTGTCGATGTTAAGGCTTGTAAAAGGCATTTCTTTTATTTATTTCACTGAAAAGAGCGAAACAATAACAAATGAATATTATTACAATATTTTTACCAGAATAGACAAAGCAATTCGTACGAAAAGTCCAAGTTTACAGAAGAAGAAATAATTTTCTATCAGAAAAATAATGCACCTGCCATGAGCGTGTTTAGACGGTGTCGAAACCAAAGAATCTTCGCTATAAATACAGTCGTTACAGCTCCTGCCCTATTCACAGGTATGGATTAAGCATTAAGGTAAATAAGCACGTGATAGTTACAGCTCCTGCCCTATTCACAGGTATGGATTAAGCATTAAGGTAAATAAGCACGTGATAGTTACAGCTCCTGCCCTATTCACAGGTATGGATTAAGCATTAAGGTAAATAAGCACGTGATAGTTACAGCTCCTGCCCTATTCACAGGTATGGATTAAGCATCAAGGTAAATAAGCACGTGCTTAGAACATCAAACACTACAGAAGTTTTCCATTTCCGAATACACCATGTCCTGGGCTATGATGCAATACTACAAAATGGTGATGCTAAACCAGGATTCACAATAGGGGCCTCCACTTTAAATTTTGTGAAAAGAAAGTCACACACAGATATACAGGATGGCCCAAAAGTATGTATTCAGTACCGTACTGATCAGCTCATTGCATTTTGTATCATTTCTTATTGTTATCCATCAGGTAAACTTAGTTTCTTTATTATTTGTTCTTAATGTTTTTTTACTTATATCTTAAGCTCGAAACAGCCGAAAACAAATAAACCCATAAGCTAGAGTGTTATACTTCATCAATGCAGGAGTGTATACCTACTTTTCGACCACCCTGTATATACAATAATAAGAGCAACCAGAAAGTTCAGATCTGTCAAGTCATGAAATTAAAAAAAAAGGAAAAAAAAAGAAAAAATGCACCTTCATAGCTCAAACAAAACCACGGGAAATTTTGTATGCCGTCTGTAAAATTTGTATACTTTCCGTACGTCAAAGGGGAAAAAAGAAAGAAAGAATAAAAAACACGTGCTTTCCGTCATAAACTAACTTCCTTGGTAGGAGTAAAAATAACGTTAATAGTAACGATAGATGTAGAAATGATTGAGAATGTAATCAAAGATTTTATAATTAATAAGAAAAATTGAAGACAATTTTTCAAATAGGAATGAAGTCAAAGCATACATAAAGATTATTTTTTTCATCTTACTGTAAGTTTTATTTAATTTTGATATATACAATTTTATTTTTTGGTTTATTATTATTTCTATCTTGAATTTCATATATAAGGAGATACTAAAATATTTTAACTGCTTAGGGCCTCTGAGGGTCTTAATCCGACCTTGCCTATTCATAAGATTTGGTTTCGTCTGACTTCCATTCTGAGATGCAAAAGAGCTGTTTTTATTGGGGAGGGATGGCGATTTTGTTTCGATAAAGAGCTGGGAGGGGAAATGACTGAATTGTTTCTTGTTTTGACTTTATACGATTTTCTTATTCATTTACCACTTTTATTTTCTTATAGTAGGTTCTATAATTAAGAAAATGCTCTTATAACATTTAGTACTTGTGAGTGCTATTTAGTTCGGGGATGGATATCTTGATTGGTTTTCAGAGTAACATAGCTTACATTGTTAGGTCGCCAACAAGTATAAGTTATGCAACCTCCATTCCCGAAATGTCGTTTTGGTTGCCTAAAAGCACACTTTGGTAGGCCCTACAAACGGTTGGGATGATGAGGAATGGTAACTGCAAAAATAAAGCTGTAAAAGAGATTTGACACAATGTAATTTAAAGTGCATGTTGGCCGATTAACAATTTGCCAAGCTTTATTCCACAGTTTCGGCTTCGCACTTCCAATCGCCAATTTATTTATTTTTTTAGGGAGTTACGTTCGTAAATAGTCGATAAAGTTGAGAATTGGTAATTGCAATAACAAAGTTGAAGATACGTTGGCTCAATTAAAGTATATGTTGGCCTACCGACAATTTGCCATCATTTAGCCAACAATTTCAACATCGTATTTTTCAAATCGCAATTTTACTTCTTTTCTAGGGGCTACATTGATAATTCAATTAGTTGGCAAATACTCGGTAAAGTGACCATTCCAACGTAGAGCCGACCTTATCAATTGGAATTTTCCACCTTTTCCGACTGTTGTTCCTACTGTTTATGCTGCTAGGGAAGAACTAAATTACTTGACTAGCTATGCTTTTAGTAGAGTGCTTTTACATGTCACTTTGCATATTTTCGGCAGGATAGTTTTCAGTATACGTGACTCTGTCACGAAATACACTTCTGATTGCAATGCAAAATATTTCCATGAATAGCTTATATGAAATTAATAGAATATCAGAATTACGAGAAAGGGAATGCCAACGCACATAATGATCTCTAAAGTAATTATGTTGTTGCCTTTCCTTGTTATTTTTGTTTCAAGCAAAATATTGACTGTACCTTTCAATGCCCTGCATGATCTGGTTTTAAAACAAATTGCGTTTTAGAAATGCAAGAAAGAAAAAAAATAAACAAAATGCATCGAATTCTTAAATGGGCCTGCATAAACTAGTTGCAGAGTGTTGACACGGTCTATTTGTCAGAAAGTATGGAAATTAATTATATTCTAATAAAGACCCACAGGTTACAACATCGGATTGCAACACTGTTCTATTTTTTCCTTGCAAAAGTGGAGACAGAAAATATTATCAGCCACCATCCGTAGTCAAAGGAGGCCGGATGGACATTTGTTCTTTCCACTAATTAGTTCAAGAGACAAGTTGCAGTGTTATTACTAGTATTGTTTGTATACAACCAAGAAGAAATGAAAACAAAACACAAGTGACATTGAACAAATGTACCCGTTTGTGTTACAACTACACCGTCTCCCTTTCCAAATGTATATGCACAACTTTTATGATTTGTAGAGTAATCACATGGACCACTTTTATAAAAGGCACATTTAGATTTCATTAAAAAATATTTATAAGTTATAGCTCGACAAATCTCTTAATAGCATAGCGAGAAAAGATAATTGAAGCCAACATTAGCGAAGCTCCTAATATTCGACTCTATTGTCATGTGTATGTCCTGTCCGTCAGTCTTTCCACGATAACTCTCGTAAAACTTAGCCAATTTTGATGGAACTTGATATGTGGCTTCCTTCCACTTCTAAAAATAACTCTGTTTTTTTCTTTTTTTTCGGTTGCAATCCATCAAGTATAAGGGAGTAAAAGAGGGTAAAATCCACTCCATGTTGCACAATTTTCCAATATTAATCACGTAAAAGGTTTCCAATTTTGGCAAAACTTTTTCTTTATAGCATTTAGCATATTCCCACTAGGGATGGCCACAAAGTTCCGGTTCCGGCGGAACCGGTTCATGGAGGAACCGGTTCTTGGAGATCTGGTTTTCGGAACCGGTTTCGGACCTGGATCCGAAAACCCAGATCCAGAACCAGATCTTAGGAACTGGTTCCAGACCTGGATCCGAAAAACCGGTTCCAGACCTAGATCCGAAAAACCTGTTCCGGAACCGGATCCGTTCAGACCCGAAAACCGGTTGCACCAGGAACCAATTCTGGCCATTCCCAATTCCTACAGCTTAGGATTAAAATCTGTCAAAAATGAAAGTGTGAAGTCACCCTTCTTCCCAATTTAAAAAAGTATGTTCCACGATAATTTTCTTACAACTGTTTGATTTTCATGTAATATGACATACATTTTCTTTAAAGTTCACAATCATTCTCTGTGCTTGGAACTGAAATCAACAAAGAATGAAGTGGTGCTAATACTCCCTATCCAACTTTCTTTTCGAGTTCCACCAGAACTCATATAAATACAGAAAGATAAGTACAGCAATACAGAGATACATTATATTGCTCTTCGTTTATCACTGCTCTAGAACGGCAAGAACTTTTTCAGTTACCTTGTAATAAAATCAGATGTTCACTGTCTGAAGACTCAGAACGAAGCATGGAGAGACGTACCAAATTTCACATAAGTAAATCCCCACGCTAAGCGGGTTTGCATATCCAGGCTCCTAACTATGAAAATATTTACGATCACTCCAACCCCAATCATTTCGCAGATTCAACCTGTTGTATATAAGTTATTAGGACATAAAATTGAATGTAATTTATACGAAAAATCCTTTTATGCATTGCAAGACCTGTAACGTCCAAATATTCACCACAAACTTATAGTTGTATCGACATAAACAAAACAAAAAAGTGTGGAGCAGGAAACCACTTTACAACACAAAAGTCAAAAGAGGTTATTGAAGGCATACGAACTGGTCGAGCGGTTTGGGTGACTAGTCTGTCAATCAGAAGTTTATGTGTTCAAACCCTGGAAAAAACATTTGTTTTTTTTTCTTAAAAGTGTGTTCCTATTTTCATCAGAGGACTGAGAACATTTCTTTGAATAAATCTTTGGAAACTACTTTTCTCTCAAATTCGATTAGAAGCGAACATTATATGAATTGCAAATCTAACATCCACAGCTGAGAACAAAATATTAAGTATGTTCAATATGTCATTATTATCATTTGATTTGTAATTAAAAACTAATTATAAGCATTGACGATTTCAGAAGATTCTCCCCGATAATGGTCAAGATATGAATGAGAAAAAACTGATAAAACATTATTAGTCCATTTGAGCATGATCGAAGATAACTTATGGCCACGAAGGGGAAATTTATGTCGACAGGATCTCAAATTCTCCGACAGGTCATGCCCTGAAATCTTCACTGTTTGAAAGGTATCCTTAACAAATAGAATATTATATTTATTTCTCCTTCTACGTTTTGAAATGGAAAAATCATAATTTTAAATAGAATTATAATACGATAAGCATAAAGATTTATACAACTAATGAAGTAAATATCCTTGTGTAAGTTATCGATTTCTATTCGGATTAAAACTCGAATATTCGTTTGCATCACACTTTAAAGTAAATCCTCTCTATATATAGTTCCTACTGGAAAGCATGTTTAACTCCAATTACTTAATCAATATTTTTAATAATATATTTTTATTGTAATACTCTTACTACTCAATGTTGTATGCACTTAATTTCCCAAAGCAAAACCTCACAAATGTATAATTGACTAGTAAATATTATCAAATAAATTATCATTTAGTTTACGTAAACATTGCATCGCCTGATTTGAAACTTCGTATTTTAAATAATAATAATAATAATAATAATAATAATAATAATAATAATAATAATAATAATAATAATAATAATAGTAGTAGTAAAATCATAGCCATATCTTTATCAGAATTTCAGGCTTAGTCAATAAATGAATTCAACATAGTCTCTATTCGAAGCTCTATTTAATCGAATTAGATAGAAATACGAAGAGGAACTTCGAGAACAGGTAAAAGAAAAATGTAACTTTGGTGGGTTTGGAAGTAACTTTTAAGAGGTTTTTTTTTTTTTTTTTTTTTACAATTACAGACAAATGCCTTGGACACTTTTTTCTTTTCTTTAAGTTAACTGATTCACCGAACGTATCTGACATATGAGTAACTTGTCTCTATTTTCTACTCGGTTATACACGCTTTACAATCTTTTCCATTAACCTTGAACGACAAGAACACGAACACAAAAACATCCACATAGGTATGACAGTTAAAATTCCTAACTTCCCCCACGGGGAATCGAACCCGGGACCACATACACCTGAGGCACACGTGCTAGCCACTAGACCAGCGGGAAGAGCAAGTAAAATGTATTTTGTAGTGTCTGAAGTTTATAGCTATTTCACCCTGTTGTAGTATGTTTATTGATTTTTTAATGTTTACCGTATTCGTTACTTTGAGGAATGATATATATTATTGATATAGGTTTTATTGCATATTCGGCCATAAATATTATATAAATTATCAGAATTATTCATGATCTTCCATGGAAATTCACTGGTGCATGCGCAGTAGAAACAGAAGAACACAATTTTCTGATGTTGGTCAGAACGCAAATTTCTAACAGGCTGTCTGAATTCCTTCGTGGAAAGCAGTAGTTACCAACCTAGGGACCCGCAGCTTCTTCCTGAGTAAGCATGAAGAGCGAGTAAGGTGGCGAAAGCTACTGGCATAAAAGAATTGTGCAATAAATAAATAAAGCACTACTTATTATGACTTTCAAATTCAGCTTGACAATTTTATAATTGCCGTTTTACAAAAACATCATATTGCACTAGGAGGGTATGCAAAAGTTTTGCTGGAAATAAATATAAATTCCTGGGATGATGATGATGATGATTATTATTATTATTATTATTATTATTGTTATTATTATTATTATTATTATTATTATTATTATTATTATTATTATTATTATTATTATTATTATTATTATTATTATTATTATTATTATTATTATTATTATTGGTCTCCTACTTCTTGGCCAAGATGTGAAATATTCACTACCTTCTTCATACCGCTAAATCAATTTCTTCACTGTTTTCTCGTCACAGCTCATACCCCTAGCTATCTGAATGGCAATTTGTCTAATTGTTGCTCGACCTATGATTTTCCCTCGCATAGTAACAGGTAGTTTTCTACAGCTTTTAGAGCGAGGTATTTTGACAACCTGTAGAAATTTGCATTGTGATTCGTATTAGCAATGACAGTAAAGTGGATATTTCTGTTCCTACTGTGCATCATCAGTATCATTATATCAGAAGTATTCCGCCATTACCAGCGGGTCACTTACCGCAGCTGAGAAGCTGCCATGCTCCACGATCTTCTGTTAACCTCTCCATCTTCACATACGATTTTTCTGTTTTGATATCGCCAATAGCCTAATTCTGTTTCTATATAGTCTAATTCGTCCTCTCCCTCTCTTCCCTGCCACCATACCCTCTAGCACATCCCTCATGATACAGTTCCTTCTTAAGAGTTTCTACAGTTTCGTCCATGTTTATGTCCTATAAATACAGTAAAATACAGTAAACGAAGCATTTTGTGAGTCTTTTTCTTTACAACTCTATTCGTGGTCCCCTCAAAATACTATTTCCTCCATCCTAAAGGCTCTTTTCGCCATTTCTATCCTTGCTTTTATTTCACGTTCGCATGTCATATCATCACTAGTAATAGTACTCAGATATCGAAAACTAATCACTTGTTGTTTTTTCCCGCTCCTACTTCTATATTTCACACCGATCGCTTCGTTTCAATCACCATGGATTTTGTCTTTCTAACATTTATTTTCATCCCATATTCTTCACAAGCCTTTCTCAAGTTTTCTACATCTTATTAATTTTCTTTTTAGATTCTACAACAACAACCATATCAACCCCAAACCGTATATACCTCACCATTCTATCTTCTACGGAAATTCCATCTTCATTATGTAGACTCGTTTTCGTTATCTCTTTTAAATAGTTATTAAATAAAATATAATCGGCGGAATATAGCCCTATAATCTCTGTTGAACTCATCTTCCAATTACACTGTCTGTCTACTGTGCATGCACCAGTGAATTTCCTTGGAAGATCATGAATAATTCTGATAATTTATATAATATTTATGGCCGAATATGTAATAAAACCTATATCAATAATATATATCATTCCTCAAAGTAACGAATACGGTAAACATTAAAAAATCAATAAACATACTACAACAGGGTGAAATAGCTATAAACTTCAGACACTACAAAATACATTTTATTTGCTCTTCCCGCTGGTCTAGTGGCTAGCACGTGTGCCTCAGGTGTATGTGGTCCCGGGTTCGCTTCCCCGTGGGGGAAGTTAGGAATTTTAACTGTCATACCTATGTGGATGTTTTTGTGTTCGTGTTCTTGTCGTTCAAGGTTAATGGAAAAGATTGTAAAACGTGTATAACCGAGTAGAAAATAGAGACAAGTTACTCATATGTCAGATACGTTCGGTGAATCAGTTAACTTAAAGAAAAGAAAAAAAGTGTCCAAGGCATTTGTCTGTAATTTGCAAAAAAAAAAAAAAAAACTTAAAAGTTACTTCCAAACCCACCAAAGTAACATTTTTCTTTTATCTGTTCTCGAAGTTCCTCTTCGTATTTCTATCTGATTCGATTAAATAGAGCTTCGAATACAGACTATGTTGAATTCATTTATTGACTAAGCCTGAAATTCTGATAAAGATATGGCTATGATTTTATTACTATTATTATTATTATTATTATTATTATTATTATTATTATTATTATTATTATTATTATTATTATTATTATTATTATTATTATTATTATTTAAAATACGAAGTTTCAAATCAGGCGATGCAATGTTTATGTAAACTAAATGATTATTTATTTGATAATATTTACTAGTCAATTATACATTTGTGAGGTTTTGCTTTGGGAAATTAAGTGCATACAACATTGAATAGTAAGAGTATTACAATAAAAATATATTATTAAAAATATTGATTAAGTAATTGGAGTTAAACATGCTTTCCAGTAGGAACTATATATAGAGAGGATTTACTTTAAAGTGTGATGCAAACGAATATTCGAGTTTTAATCCGAATAGAAATCGATAACTTACACAAGGATATTTACTTCATTAGTTGTATAAATCTTTATGCTTATCGTATTATAATTCTATTTAAAATTATGATTTTTCCATTTCAAAACGTAGAAGGAGAAATAAATATAATATTCTATTTGTTAAGGAAACCTTTCAAACAATGATAATTTCAGGTCATGACCCGTCGGAGAATTTGAGACCCTGTCAACATAAATTTCCCCTTCGTGGCCATAAGTTATTTTCGATCATGCTCAAAGTAGAATAATAATGTTTTATCAGTTTTTTCTCATTCATATCTTGACCATTATCGGGGAGAATCTTCTGAAATCGTCAATGCTTATAATTAGTTTTTAATTACAAATCAAATGATAATAATGACATATTGAACATACTTAATATTTTGTTCTCAGCTGTGGATTTTAGATTAGCAATTCATATAATGTTCGCTTCTAATCGAATTTGAGAGAAAAGTAGTTTCCAAAGATTTATTCAAAGAAATGTTCTCAGTCCTCTGATGAAAATAGGAACACACTTTTAAGAAAAAAACAAAACGAATATTTTCTACAGGGTTTGAACACATAAACTTCTGATTGACAGACTAGTCACCCAAACCGCTCGACCAGTTCGTATGTCTTCAACGACCTCTTTTGACTTTTGTGTTGTAAAGTGGTTTCCTGCTCCACACTTTTTTGTTTTGTTTATGTCGATACAACTATAAGTTTGTGGTGAATATTTGGACGTTACAGATCTTGCAATGCATAAAAGGGTTTTTCGTATAAATTACATTCAATTTTATGTCCGAATAACTTTTATACAACAGGTTGAATCTGTGAAATGATTGGGGTTGGAGTGATCGTAAATATTTTCATAGTTAGGAGCCTGGATATGCAAACCCGCTCAGCGTGGGGATTTACTTCTGTGAAATTTGGTACAGTACTCTAGGAATCAATCGCAAATGTAGGAAAACAATCGTATGGATCAAAAAGATAAATGAGTTTCGGACATTATCATGAAAATATAAAGGTACTGCAGTGACAATGGGTCACTCGTATGATGATAGGTGGACAAACAGTCCTTGATTAGGTAACAAGGGACGAGGATAAAACTGTAAGCAACGTTCTTATACAAGCTGGTGTGATAACAGCAAGAACCCCTGTAGTAACGTGAAAAAGAGTTGCCACCCCTGTAGTAACGTGAAAAAGAGTTGCCACAGATAGACGATTGTGGAGATTTCGAGAGATATCCATCTAGTAGTGGACTGACAATGGTTCACTATGATAAATATAATTGGTTTCAGAATATAATGATATGCTTTAAGTCGCGGTATAATTTCCTATATTTGACGAAATCAAACCAATCGGATTATTGTCATCCTGATTATTTAATTGTTTGTTATACCTAACATCTCTTATTTATCTATAGGGTAAATATATTGTTTACTTAGTTTAAGTTTTACATCCGTTTCAGCAGCGAGGCTATATGAGTTGTGGATCTAGAAATTAATACAGGATCCGAATCAGATAAGCTCCCAGGGAATCTAACCCATTCTCCCGCGTTAGCCATAACCATATAGCCACGAAGTAGTTATGTAAGATAAATCGGAAAATAAAAAACGATTGTGACAATACTAGTCAATATAACATTATGGTGTATAAATATCCCTTCCCTAGTAAACAGAGTTCCTCGTAGCTATATAGTTAACGTGGGTTTCTTCGGCACGGGTTCGATTTCCGGTGGGAGCTCATGTAGTTTGGAGCGCACATTAAACTACAGCTCTACGTCTCATCCTCGCTACTAAATAGGAGATTAAATCAATCAATCAAAGAAACAAATCAAACATAGCACGCAGAACTCGCACTGCGATTTTGTCTTGCGTTCCACGGTTAGCGTTTGAGCTTCTTAGCTAAGCAGGTTGCAATTTGTGAAAGTTAAGAAAGCAATGCACCAAGATTTTGCCAATGATGTTACTCAAGAAAAACAGGAAAGCGTATACTGTACAAAGCATTTGCTTAGTACATAAAGTTGCGTTAATTTCGACATAATCCCTCATTCGGTTGATAACACTTCTTGTTTCATCTCATACCAGATTCTTCCGACATCTGAATGCTGTGACTAGACAGAAGTTTCCTCGCAGTTAAAAAGAATGTATTGATGATGTCACACAGTACAGCCGTGACGGGTATTGACCTATAGCAATACTATAGGATGAATTGAAGGCCGACGGGGCTCATTAAAACACTGAAGGAATAATGAGAATGCTTTTATTCACGGAGAATGTATATAATGGGCTGGTTATAGAACTGTAATCAGTTTGATTATTCGGAATTTTCTAAGCTTCAGAATTCTACTGAGTTACCCATAATCTATTGTCTATTTTAAAAATCACGAGTATTGCTCTGAAGTCCTTGGGCCTTCTATGCGCCGACTCCCGGCCTGTTATCCGGTTCGCCCCATATAAAGACCCACACTCAGTAACGTATTTACGATTTTGTTTCAGAGGGCTTTACTAACTTTCGGGGGGGGGGCTTTGCCTGAATATGTGAAAATTCTGCAAGATACTTCATATACTTTACTATAGTAAGTAAGATTTCGGGGAGGGCTTAAGCCCGGAAGCCCCCCCTAAATATGCCACTGCCCACACTATTGAGAATATGAGGAGAGTCTAAGACCAAACTGATCTAAAGGAATCTAAGTATCTTTCTCAATGTCACATACACACACGCATACACAATAACATACATTATAAACGTGAAAGATCATGTAGCAACAGTGGCGGAGAAATGGGGTACCTGGATGAAAATTTGCTCTCTCCTCAGTGACCCCTTCTGAGGAGTGGCCATGTTGCTATTCATTGAATACTATATTGGAAATTGGTACAAATCAATAGATGGTTTGTGCTATCGAACATTCAACACTATTTTTTTAAAAAATCCAATACCGACTACGGATAATCCGTAAAGTAGCATCGTTTGAGATGATCACTTGAAGAAAATCATTTACTGTAATAAGTCTGGAGTGTTATGTCCGTTATAAATCTATATTGTGATTCCTTTTTTAAATACTTTTTTTTATTTCTGTTGAAAAATATTTTCACTTTGTTGAAATGAAGTAATGGCAACTACCATTTGAGCTTTTATATTTCAAGAAAATCGAACTATGGAACTTCTTCACCTTATCTAAAAAAACTAAATTAAAAAAAAAACTCAATAAAGATGATATGCGGGTTTCGAATCCAGGACCTTCATAATGCTAAATAGGTACCAACTGACGGTCCATCAAAATTTTAATGTCTTCCTCACTGCTCCCCCTTCACTAAAACTATCCTAGCTACACTACTGCTAAGCAACCTAAAACCATTTTGGAAATTTCAACGTAGATGAAAGCTTTAACCTCGAGAATGAGTTCATGCCGTTATATTGTCGTCGACACGTGGATTGTCGACCCCTCTTTCCCTCCATAAACTAACGACCTGACACTTCAATTGTTATTCTTCCGCTTTGTTTCAACTCGCCTACAACAAGCACTTCAACAACACACACTGCTCAGAGTCAACAACGCAAGTGAAGATTCACTACCAATGTTGTAGTGAATCGTAGTGTGAATATTTGGTTTCCACATGGCTTTTCTATTTTTCTGCAGAAGGTATTTGAATTTATGGTTGGAGTAAGGATCTGGGTCATATTCTTGATTAAATTGGTTTATGAACATTTTCCGATTCCCCACAGGTATATCCAACCAGGGGCGTAATAAGGGTCCCGCAGACCTCGCATTGCGGGGGGCCTCAAGCCATCAAGGGCCCCCAAATCATGAAGTTGGACGTGGAGAAGGGGCCCCACTCCACGCTGTCTGCGGACAGACCCCCAAACCTTTAGTTACGCCACTGTATCCAACTTTCTAAACATACAGAGAAAATAAAAATAAAACAGTAGAAGATCTGCAGAACACAAGTTTGAATTATAGGTTTACTGCATAAGAATGGTCATTAAAGAGATTTAAATAATTTTCCTTTAAAATATAATAGCTATACAAAATGGATTCAAGTCCTTTCTGTAATCATCGATTGACTAGAATATTCGAACCATTTGATATATATATATATATATATATATATATATATATATATATATATATATATATATATATATATATATATATATATATATTACCGTATATATTAACTAGCATTTTTTTTTGTTCCGAAATGCTTGATGCAGCTTGATATCATAGAGTTACGTAAATGCTCACCCTGTTTTCCTACTCAGGTCACATTTCGTAAAACCCTCTCTTATTATATGCATAGGTTACGTGGGGAATATTTATTCCTCAAGACAAAATCTCGAGTGCGAGTTCTGCGTACTAGGTTTAATTTATTTCTTTGATTGATTGATTTAATATCCCATTTAGCAGCGAGGCTGAAGTTTAATGTGGGATCCAAACCACATGAGCTCCCACCGGAAATCAAACACGTGCCGAAGGTAGCGCGTTAACCGTATAGCAATGAGGAGCTCTGTTTGCTAAGGAAGAGGTATTTGTATAACTAACTAACTAACTAACTAACTCTATGGTCTATGGAACCCGGAGGTTCAGTGCCGCGTTCACAAAAGATCTCCACTGACTTCTATCCTTAGCTAATTGCATCCAGTTTCTACTTTGTATTCCTATCTCTTCGAGATCCATCTTAATATTATCCTCCCATCTGCGCCTAGGTCTTCCTAATGGTCGTTTTCCTATGGGTCTTCCAGTCAAGACTTTGAAAGCGTTTCTACTTTCTTCCATTCTGGCTACATGACCTGCCCACCTAAGCCTCCTAGACTTGACTACCCTAACAATGTTCGGTAAACCGTATAAATTATGTAGTTCCTCGTTATGAAGTTTCCGCCATTCCCCATTCCCGTTCCTCTTGGGTCCGAATATTCTTCTTAGGATCCTGTTCTCAAATACTTTCAGTCTATGTTCTTCCCTCAGAGTAAGCGACCATGTTTCGCAACCATACAGAACAACAGGCATGATTATCATTTTATATATTTTAAGCTTCAAATTCTTCGACAGAACTCGCGACGGCAAGAGATTTTGAACCGAATAGTAACACGAATTCCCTGCTTTTAGTCGACATTTAATTTCTTCGTGAATATGATTTTCGTCTGTTAATATTGATCCTAAATATTTGAAAGTATCCACTTTATCAAAAGTATTATTTAATATTTTAACGCCTCCATAATTTGCCGTATTACGGTCCCGACGCACTTCCATGTATTTAGTTTTCTCTGTATTTACTTGCAAACCCATGTCCCTGCAAACGTTTAATAAGATTTCTGCACTCATATCATCCCCTATTAAATTTACATCATCAGCATATGCCATAACCTGGTGAATACCGTTCAACTCTAGACCCTGGTTGCTATCTTTGATTTTCCTTATGGCGTATTCCAGCACAAAGTTAAATAATAATGGCGACAACGCAACTCCTTGTTTCAGGCCATTTTCGACGTGAAAGCTCGTGGACAAAAATTTTCCTACCCGGACTTTACTTTGGGATTCACTTAAACATATCTTAATTAATCTAATTAGCTTTCTCGGTATTTCAAGTTCTGTAAGAACGTTGTATAATGTTTCTCTCCTAACCGAGTCGTAAGCCTTTCTAAAATCAATAAATAGTTTATGTACCGGGGTATTGTATTCCCACTTCTTTTCTAGTATTTGGCGAATGGTAAATATTTGGTCGATAGTTGATCGATTTCGTCTAAATCCGCACTGATAATCTCCAATAATTTCATCTGCGTATGGGGTCAATCTTGCTAATAGAATATTCGAAAGGATTTTATAGGATGTTGACAGAAGAGAAATGCCTCGATAATTATTACAGTCAGTTTTGTCACCTTTCTTGTGAATTGGAACAATGATTGATTCTTTCCACTCTTGTGGCAATTCTCCCTTGTTCCAGATAAGGAGAATGAGTTTGTGTATCTTGTTCCACAATTTTTCGCTTCCATCTAAAATTAACTCAGCCGGAATTTCATCTACACCCGGAGATTTGTGTTTCTTTAATTTCTTTATAGTGGCTTCTACTTCTATTCGATTGGGTTCTGGAATATACGGTTCTGCGGTGTGTATCTCCTTTTCTCCACGCACATTTGTTTTTGGCTGCGTGTTCAGCAAATCGTCAAAGAAATCTTTCCATCTATTTAAGAGGCTATCCGTATCAGTGAGAACTGTTCCGTCAGTTTTCTTTAATATATAAGCACGAGGTTGATAGCTTTTCTTAAATTCGCTGATCCCCTTATACATGTCCCTAATATTTTTATTTTTACTATTATCTTCAAGTTCTTTAATTTTAGCTTTCAAAAAATCGCGATTCTTTGTTCTAAAAGTTTTGGAAGTTTCCCGCCTGATATCTGCGAAATTTTGTGTAGTTGTTTCATTCGGATTTTGTAGCCACCGTAATTTTGCCAGTTTTCTCTTCTCTGCTAGTTTAATGCATTCTTGGTCGAACCATGGTTTGTTCCTATGTATTTCCGCGTGTCCCAATTTTTCTATTGCTGAACTTTTAATGCTATCTCTAATTTCAATCCAAGTATCCTCAACACTAGTGCACTCCGAGTCTTCTAAAACCGAGAATCTATTCGAAACTTCAATCTGGTATTCCTCTCTTACCTGGCTCTCTTCTAATTTCTTTAAATTAAATCTCTCCATTTTCGGACATTGAATATTACCTTTATTGAACGATAATCTCTCCCGTATTATCGCTACTACCAGGTAGTGATCAGTGTCACAATCAGCCCCTCTAAACGATCGGACGTCAATTATGCTAGATTGCCTTCTTCTATCTACTAAAACGTGATCAATTTGATTATGTGTTTTTCCGTCTGGTGATGTCCAAGTGTATTTATGAACGTCGCGATGTGGGAATTTTGTACTCTTCACGATTAGGTTTTTGGATGTTGCAAAGTGCACGAGTCTAACATCGTTGTTATTACTTTCCTTATGCAAACTTTCGTTCCCTATAATCGGTTTGAAAATATCCTCTCGTCCTACCTTCGCATTGAAATCCCCTAATAGAATCTTCATATGGTATCGCGGGAGTTGGTCAAATATCCGTTCCACTTCTTCGTAAAAACTGTCTTTTATATCGTCACCCTTATCTTCAGTTGGAGCATGTACATTTAAAACAATAATATCACACCACCGTCCCTTAAGAGTAATAAAAGAAAGTCTGCTAGTAACAAATTCAACCCGTTTAATTGCTGGTAATATTCGTTTGGGAACGAAAAACCCGGTTCCTAACTGGTGATTTTTATTTCCTTCCCCATAAAAGAATGTAAAATTTCCGGAATTCTCAGATCCATTTCCTTCCCACCTAACTTCCTGAACTCCTACTAGATCCATCCTGTATTTCTCTAACTCACTCGTTACAGATTTTAACGCGCATGCCCTATAAAGACTTCTAATATTCCATGTTCCAAATCTCATGTCCATTTTCTTTTGCTGAGGTCGTGCCAAGTTATCAGTCCTTGTCCGAGGCTTTTGTGAATGTTTCTGAACAAGTACCTTTTTTTACAGGATGAGGGTGTTAGCCTTACCCAAACCCCCAAGCTGGAGGACCACTCCTAGTCGTCTGTCCGCGACTGCTTATTCAGTATATTCGCAGCAAACCTCTATATCTAGAGGCCTTCTCCTCGATCCGCAACCTGAGGACGCGCCATGCCGTGGTGACAGGAACCCACGTTACATGGGTATTTGTATAACATGATGTTATATTGACTACCATTGTCACAATCGTTTTTGATATTTTCCGATTTATCTTACATAACTGCTTCGTGGTTACATGGTTAACGTGGGAGAATCAGTACGGAGCATACGTTATCCGTATGCTACATAGGCACTGCCCTTAGATGTTACATCATGCCGTTGCAGGATGTCTGACATCTAACAGTTTTACGTATATCACATGCACATACTTATGTTACCTTCGTCAGCTATATGTTATATACGTCCATTTGTATGTGAGATCCTGACCGCCTACATTGTTTCATACGGAAAGTACGTATAGATGGAACACTTATACAGAAAGTATTGTAAAATATGCGTTTTCAGTTATAAGTCTGTTGTACGTTAAGTCCAAAAACTACAGGAATTACGATGTAAGCTATCTTTTTAAGTACGCCACCTACATTTTTTTTCTCAGTGTAAGAGATGTTAAGTATAGCAAATAGTTAACTAATCAAGATGACAATAATTCCGAATAGTTTGATTTCGTCAAATGTAGGAGACGAGCACAGAGAGCAATACAGTGGACGGTCCGTACTTTTAGGTTTCGAAGTAATCTCTATCAGCATCCAATTCCTTTTTACATCGTTCCTACAGCTGCACATAATCCTGGTAATAAAACTCGGTTGTTATGGATGCATAGGATCCCGTGAGTGCGTTCCGCAGGTCTCCCTAATTTGCGAAGAATGTTCCATAGAGATGGTTGTTGAAGGAATGAAACAGGAGGTAATCTGTTGATGCCAAGTCCCTTGAATATAGGTATGACACAGTGTTCTTCGGTCAAGCTACTAAAGGGTTTTCCGGTCCTCTTTGCCACATGTGGCTTGGCATTGGCGTGCAGGAACAGCATACCTTTGCGGTTTACCAATGTCGGCTTCTGCCACAGTGCACGGTGCACCTTTTGCAACTGCTGACAGTAGAGGCCAACAGTGATGGTGTGATCAGATGGAAGGAGCTCGTAATGCACCACTTGTCGACAGTTCGACAGCATAATCTTTCGTGGATGCAGAGGTGGTCTTGAGGTGTGAAGAATAGGGTCACGTGGCGAAACCAATGTCTGGTACGCTTGGGAGTGACATGGAGGACCCCTTTTTCTTTACCAGTGAGCAAGCGATCAGAGATGAGTGTGTTCAGGTGCCGAGTGAGTAAGAACAAACAGGCTGTCAGTCGTTGTTACTTGTTGGCTGCGACAATGTGTGGGGAACCCACTTGCTTAACTTGTATGACTCCCGTATCCCATGGAGGTGCAATCTGACTATTTTAGCGGAAACATGAAACCTTCCTGTAAGTCCTTCACACGTTAGACCACTGTCCTGCTCGATGGCTGCTTTCAGGGGCTCGTCATCCAACACATGTGGTAGTCCACTATGAGGTTCATCCGAAAGGCTCACATCTCCCGAACGGAATTTCTGAACCAATGCTTGGCAGTGCGTTCGTTCACGGTATTTTCCACAAATGCCTGGTATATGCGGCGACTTGATGCAGCATCTGACAGACCCACTTTAAAATCATAAAACAAACACACACGAACAAGCTGCTTCGATACCCTCATTTCTCTTCGATACTGGACGAGCTATGAGTGCTGTATATGCGCAACGTGCCTGTGTTACTGAAGGTCGATGGTCAGATTAACTCTCGATCGCTTGGCAGTCACATGCGTCATTTCGTTTCTTCTTTCTGAGCGCATGATGGATGCCGAAAAGGCAAGAACTTTTTTGATTATCTTGTAGATTGTTGCTTTTTGTTTCTTTCTGAAGTTTAGAGTCTCTTTTCAATCCGAACGATCGCAATGCTCTCTCACCGGGAATTGAATCCAGGACTATTGGTGCACACGTTAGTCAACAAGCTCCAGAAAGATTATTGGTTTGATATCGAAAAAGATTGAAACGTGAAACAACTGTCGATTGCATGCTCCACATAAATATTCGAGCTAAATAACAGTATTAGAGACGGTATTTGTTCAATTTCTACTCGTAGCTTTGTATAATTTAGAATTCAGGTGTCGTCTTGGAAGAAATATTCATAATGAATTTACAGAACTCATGGGAAAGAAAAGCAAAAATAGAAAAAGTTGTAAAAAAAACCAAGTACTTCTCCAATATTCCTGATTGCATATGAGATATTGCTGTAACTCTTTGCAATATTGCCAATTGTAAACAATGACTGCTGAAATCGAGAGTAATTCTATTATTACAATGACAATATTTTGACAGGCGTACTTTTCATATTATGTCATGCAAATGGCAAAAGGCGCCAGGAGATCTCTCGACCTACAGTACATCCCGCAAGGGCGAAGGTTGCCTGTTATAAACAATATCAACAAATTTCAACCAAACAAAATCAAATTTAATAAATTAATAGTACTACCAATCACCCAGGAGACAAGAATAAAACAATCCCGTCACATTTGGTTTACTGAAGGACAAAATGAAGGAAAATTGTAGACTGACTAGAAAATACGTGCCAAGTGCCAAAATGAAAATGTTGAGTAAATAGCTCAGATTTTATTTTAGAACTGATGGTACAAAGGCCCATATATTCTTCTGACGCTTATTTGAACTATTTCCACAGTGAATAATAGATAGCCCGTTGTTCACCGAGCAGTGTTATGGGGCGTTTACACTTAGTCGATTTAGTCGCACGACTAAATCGACTCGCTGCATTTGCCACTAAATCGAAGCAACTAGGCTGAATCAGATTGATGAATGTGTTCAATTATTTCAACCACAGATAATAGAACGTCTTTCAATTAAGTTCCAGTCGATTAGTCGCCTTCGATCAACAAGCGATTAAGTTGAAGTCCCGTTTACACGGTCGATTAAGTTGAAAGTGACGTCAATTCAACTGAATCGAACGCAAATCGACTAAGTGTAAACGCCCCATTAGGTACATTGACCACATTTTTACATTAAAAGGAACTTTTCCATTTTTGGCAATTAGCACGGATTTCATTTTCAGTCTACAAGTATACACTTGTGTTCCAATAGCTCAACCACTGTGACTTGATCGGTGGTAGAACTAGGGAATGCTGCTAAAAAATACCATAACGGACACTTACATAGCCAAATGCGGAAGACAGTAGCTAATAATAGTTTACCGTCTCTCAGATGTTGTAAATAGGTGTTAACATAGTGCCACGTTAATCTGTATAACAAGGTTATAAGTGCGTTTGAGTTCAATGATTCAAACTGTAGTAAATCTCAACTAAACACAATATCTTATTTAACGTCTTGATTCTATATCAATGCCTACACTTTAATCTCAATTCCTTAAACCCACTATCTTTACTTACATCATAATATAAATCTTATTTAATATTCATAACCTTCCTCTAATCTTGTCCATAACTCCAAGACTCCTTTCTATCTTTCTTTGCACATATTACTCTCTCTTTGCACATATGAAACAAATATTTTAACGAATATTACATCAAACTCAAGGATTCCAAATCTTATTTGCTCTCTTGTAATTGGCCCGACTTTTTCCTTTTCTTTCGCTCATACTCTATGACCCTCAGGAAATTGATATGTGCCTGCATGGTGTTTTGGTTTTTAATGATTCGAGCAATAATTTTATCTCGCTCCTCCAGTTGAACTGATATTATTTTAGTTTTCCTGAGACTTCAATCTATCTATCTTTCTTTGCTCATATTACTCTGTAGTAATCTAGTATCATTCTCCATTATCCAATATCCAACACAAACATCGTCATTACGATCGAGCCATATTTAACTACTTTGGTTTGAATATCAGAGTAAATGATAGGTAGAAACCACCTTTAGTTTGTTTGTTGAAGTTTAGCATCTCTTCTTGGTACTGAAGCTATACGAAACATGGTCCTGCATTTTAAGATGTGATCGCCACCACCATAATGTATTTAATGTGCTCCCACTGGGAATCCAACCCGAAACTATGTGCACCAAAAATCACGCGAGCTAGCTACTATATTACCTGGAGGACGCCACTCACATCGACAGGGAGATACGGGAATTTAGAAACTCCCTCTCTAAAATTTTCTTCCGGGCTATCTCCTACTGTCATCGTTGCTTACAAGTGAATATCGATGTAGACTAACGAATTAGGGTTAAGTACAAGACGAAAGAGAATACTTTTGTGATGAGAATCGAGACAAGGGAGCACTTTTCTAATTGGAACAGAGTCATTTTTTCGGGACGAGACATTTTCATGTCACAAATTTTGAGACTATCCAGCCTCAACTCTTGTTCCGTGCGCATTCCTAAACGAGATTGACTCGTTCCAGAAACTTGCTTGTATCTTCAGAATGCCGTGTCTCGTTTGCGATTTTCCCATACAAAATAATGGAGATCCGTTAATTCGTTCCATATTTCAAAATGTTATTACAAATAAGTAAATAAATAAATAAATAAATAATATTAAATATATAAACAAATAAAAATACATAAAAATAATATTATTTTCGTCCTTAACTTAATTTTCCCTCAAAAAATCAAGGACAAACTGAGCTCATGCGATCGGAATTAAAGAAACAGACTTGTATGTTGTGTTGTGCAGGCTTTCGACTCCCGAGTTATGGGCAGTCAAAATTTGAGTTATATATATACAGAACTCATGCGATTAATATTAAACTTGGCATGTTGGTAGACATTAACCTGCTATATAAGCATGGTTAATATTAGGCTTGAAGTTTCCGAGTTATAGGTAGTCAATTTACAGTCATACTTGAAAAAACAAAAAGTCATACATTGAAATAATCCGATTGGTATAAAAGTTGGCAGGGTTGTAGACTCTGAAGAAAAATAAAATCTTTCAGGTTTATGTCCCAGGTTTGTGGCGTGTAGGCTAAAGGAAACGGTGATGATAAAAAATAATAATGCCATGAAGGAAGAAGAAGAACTCCGAGAAAATCCAGCACGCAGTGCTTACGGTCGACAAAGACCACTCGGCACAAGGTGGGATCAAATCAGGTGAACGCTGTACCACTGAGCTAATCTCAATTATAGGTTTTTATGTGCTATATAAGCTTGTAAAATATGTGCAGATTTTCGGCTTCCGTATTATAAGCAGCCAAATTTTGAGTCGTATTTTCTGAAACAAATATATATATATATATATATATATATATATATATATATATAAATTCATGTAATTGGGATCAGACATGATGGTAAACCCTAACCTGCTATATAAAATACTATGTTTTATAGGCTTTTAGTTCGTAAGTTACGCACAATGCTCTAAATCAATACATTGGACTAACAAAACGTAATAAATATTGTTTAAGTAGTAAGTAAAGGCCAGTCTTGAATAGTTTACGACTATGCGTAATTTACTTGCATATAAAACTACTTTTACAAATAACAATTACAAACATAGCATAGTAAACAGTAAATATGAAACAGAAACTAACGAAATACACAAGTCTAATCAATTTACATTTTACTTTTCAAAAGAGGCGTGGCTGTCTTGAGACAGACAATGGAAGAGAGAAAAAGGGTTATATTTTAGAACGAAGATCCATCTCGAAGAAAATTGTGCATAACTATTTTCTCAGAGGGTATTTTGTGTTCTCGGAGGTTTGTTGGTGCCTGATTATGCCCCATTCAAAGTGAAGTGAAGTGGAATTCCTAGTTTATCAGTAAATGGTTATGTCCTTTAGGCTAAAGAAGACGGAGATTGGGAAAAATTGATGGAATGAGAATGTAAGATGAAACAGGACAATCCAATAAAACCCAAATACACGATGTTGCCTTCCAAAAAAATCACATGATCTGGGATCGAATCACTGACCCTTGCACCAGAGGTGGAAGCTCTACTACTGATTCCCCTGTGTTTTACTCCCCTTTCTTCGGCTTAACCTCTTTAAAAATCTATATAAAGACACTTGCTTTCTTACTTGTTTTAGATTTACTTTTCAAAGAAATGCAGTAGTATCTCCTCAAAATGTTGGCTGATTTAGTTTGCCATCCGTTTCAGCATCGAGACTGTGACGTAAACCTACAGCTTAACATGGGATCCGATCCACAGGATATTCCACCGGGAATCAAACACGGATCTACCTCACCAAAACCGCATATGGTAAGCATATAGCTGCGAGTATGTGCGAAAGGGCATGCGAATACTTCTGGAAAGATATAATATTTTGCTTTAAAGAACCAGCTTAAAAACGTTGACTTTCTGGATGATGAAGAAGAATTAAATGTTTATTTTCTTTGATAAGTAGTTAAAGGATTGACTCAAGATTACTGAAGGTAACACAGTCATTCATTTATTCGTATTTTAATTAATTGAATATCATCATCCAAGACATTAATAAATTATATACTAACTAGAGTCGGAAGCAGGTAGAACTTGAAAAGAAAACTCTACTCGTTCTGATCAATTTCGGTTACTCATAAGAACTAGAAATAATGAGGGCTTAACATGAAGATTTTGGAAGACATGGGACCAGGGGCGTCATTTCAGATTTCGCTTGAGGGGGGCAAGAGCACCACGGACATTATATTTTCACGTTTTGTACTAGTATATCAGTAGACAATCGATGAAAGTATATGTATACCTCAAACTCTTGGGGGGGGCAATTGCCCCCTCCTGCCCTCCCTAAATGACGCCCCTGCATGAACGCATCATTGATTAGTGGAGAGTATAATACGTTTTTAGTTTTGAGATATATGGACTGGTTGGATGCCAAGTGGCCAAGCTCCAAAATTTGAATATTTAAGGAGTGAAATTTGAAGTTCATCTCATGGAAATTCATATTTCTCTTATGTTAGAAATTAAAAGGATAAAAATGTGGTTTCATAATTTACTGTTTACGAAAATCTTTCTCAAAAAGTACTCACTATTATTATTATTATTATTATTATTATTATTATTATTATTATTATTATTATTATTATTATTATTATTATTATTATTATTATTATTATTATTATTATTATAAATATTTAGGTTAGCCAATTTGACATCCAAGCAGTTGATATGTTATCAGATTGTCGTAAATGTCATTACACATTTGATCTATGTTTTACAACATGTATTCATGACACGAAAATACATTTTAATCAATGACATATTGCCCATTTTGCTCAATAATCTTCCGCCATTTTTCAGCAAGCTACAGAATTCCTCATTCACAGAAAGACCTGTCATTATCTGCGAATAACTGAACAAGGTGCTAATTTACAGCCTCATCATAATCGAATGTTATACCACGCAAGGACTGTTGAAGATAGCGAAACAAGTAAAAATCTGACAGTGCAAGAACTTCATTGAAGATGATATCCAACAATTCATTTCAGTTTACAAGGAGGAGGTGGAGGTGGAATCACTCATTTCTCTAGCTATATGATGAAAATGCGCTTGAAGCACAAGATAAAATTGCACAAGTTTTCCCAAATATGTTCATTGCTCTTCGCCTGTATCTAACACTCCTTATTTCTAGTTGTGAGGCTGAAAGAGCATTCTCAAAATTGTCACTCTTCAAAAACCCACTACGAATTACGTTAAAGGAAGATAAATTGAATACTCTTACCATTCTATCGTCAGAACATGACATAACTAGAGAACTGGACTTTTCTGAAACAACTTTAAAGTTTGCTGCACCGAAAGCAAGGAAGAAACAATTCAGTGTATGAAAGTAGGCTTATTTTAACATATTTGTTCCTAAACTGAATGTAAATGTTCTTATCTAATTTAGTATATATTGTTTAACATGTAATTAGTGGTTTCAGATATATTTTTTTCTAAAAAGAAAAAAGACATTTATTCATGGAAATGGAAGTGAAATGCCAGCAACTGTGTTGGAGTTACTTCTAATGTGCATGTAATTAAAATGAACAAATCAAAGGAGACGAGGTACTCACAATAGAAACAAGATTGTGACCTGTCTTCGTTCATTGAAACTAGGATAAGGTAAATTATTATTATTATTATTATTATTATTATTATTATTATTATTATTATTATTATTATTATTATTATTATTATTATTATTATTATTATTATTATTATTATACAGAGTGATATTTTTTAAAACCCAAGGAATTCATTTAGGTCTAGAATTTCTAACTGAAGTCCGATTTTCAAACGGTTTGTGAAATTGATCAAGGAAGGATGGGAGATTAATGAGACTATGTTTACTGTTTTAAATTCATCTGGGATAATATCGGCCGCGACTCAAGAAAAACAGCGAATTTTCGCCAGTGTACCTTACAACTGGAATGAGGTGCGACGCGGTGTGGAGACTTGAGTTTACTTCATTAGATAGCAATCTCACCAAGGTCAATAAAAAGCAGGAAACTGGGCCGTTGTATTGGGAATCGTGCTGTACAATTTTGTGCTACTGTGTGAGTATGATTAGGACACAGTGAGAATAGTGTGTTCTTTGGAGTAACATGAGTTTATCGTTGAAAGTTTTTGGAGAACGGAATCTGTTGTTGGCACGGAAAGGACATTTAGAAACAAATTTATCTCAAATTCTGCCCCAGACAATAACATAATATGGTCGCTAGTGAATAAATTGGAAGAAACAGAATCACTTTTCAGTGAGACAGGGAAGCATCGGACCTGCAGGCGGGTGTTGTGGAATTTGTCAGTTATCGCTTAGGTCGCTCAAGAAATCTCTCAGTCATTTGTAACAAGAAACGGGCTATAGCTATTCAACATGTGAATGGGTGTTACAATTTGTATTCTTACTAACACTCGATTCAAAAATCCAAAACCTCATTGCAATTGTAAAGTACACTGGCGAATATTTGCTGTCTTTCTTGAGGTATGGCTGATATTACCCCGGATGAGTTTAAACCAGTAAACATAATCTCATAAATCTCCCATCCTTCCTTGATCATTTCCACAAACCGCTTGAAAATCGAACTTCAGTTAGAAATTCTAGACGCAAATGAAATCCGTGAGTTAAAAAAAAAAAATCACTCTGTAGTTACAATATGCGGCTTTCCCTTTTATTATTTGTATTTTTAAATGCGACCTAATATACAAACTAGAGTATACCTAGGTACTAGAATTAAGTGTTATACATGTTTATATGGCTATTAAATGATCGTATTTTCCACATGACTACTCACGAAAAGCCCCCTATCAGACTTCAGCCCCCCCGGCCCTTACTGGGCCCTGACGTCACATATATTTATCGCTGCCGTCAAATGAACTTTGTTGAGTTCATGAGAAATCACACATTGAGTTTGCTTATGTATCCCAGTTTCCTCAAATGATTGTGAACAAATTATCGGAATTTCGTGAACCAGCGTTGGCACTAACGTTCGTGTAAAGCATTGTTGCCGTAAACTTAACGCAACTTTTTATGCGCTTGTCGCGCGTTCTTCCCTTTCTTGAAGTAAAGAATAAAATGCGGTGGAAATGTAACTTTTGGTCTTCCATCTTTCATGTGTTGGCAAATCTGTAAAAACAAAAGAAATAAAGAGCAATATTAGTACACATGACGCTCAATCTCTCAGCTATTCATCACATAACAACTGCATGGATGAGAATAGCTCTAAAACTTTCAGAAATCATCACTTGTCATTTTTTACCAAAATACCTCATGACTTTTCCGACAACCGGATATTACAGTTTCTATAATAGTTTTCACGCATTGCAAGATTTGCTGTCTTCATGAGAATCAATAATCAGTTTTAACGAGTTGCTTTGATGTGTATGTTTTCTGCTTCGATTCATTCTTGAGGTAATTGAAGACTTTTTTTTTTAAAGTAAGTCCAGCTATTAGTTTGGTGAGAATGAAATGTTCACTTTGAAGCCCGGTGGGGAATTAACCTTAGCAACACAACACAGGGATGGACTAAGGTCACATGTCTAACGTCATAGAGCCACCCATCATACAGACTGGGATACTCAGACAAACAAGGGTCAGTGCATCGTTGAACAGGGTCGCATGAGAGTACACCATGAGGAACTTACAGTAGGAGTGATTTTTCTTTATAACTTTAATGTTGACATTCTGTACAGCAAGCCCTAGATATATTAACAGTGCATTTGGGCCAGGAATGGCGGGTGGTTTGTCAAATTTCGTTCGGGTGACAAAGTATGCAAAATGAGCCGGATATGCACCGACCAACATCTCATTTGGATGAGCATCTCAGGTACACTGTAGAAGCAAATCATCAGAAAAGTGTTTGTGCCATTGCATACGAGTTAGACACACACCATACTACTCGCTCGGCGGCTCCACGTAATAAAGTGAAAAAGTTGAAAGTTTTTGGCTTGATACAGCCCAACAATAATCGCTGTCTGGAAGTTTGCAGATCTTTGACCGTAAGGAATAACTGAGTTTAAGTACAAATTCATTCCTCATCGGCATGAGGTGAAGATTATGGGTGGGAAGATTATCATTATCATAGGTATTCTGCCATTATTGGTATGCCACTTGCCGCATCTGAAAAGCTTCCATGCTCCACAGTCTTCCGCTTACCTTCACGATTTTTCTGTTTTGATACTGTCCATCAATTGTAGCCTCCTTCGTCCCCTCCCTCTCTTTCCTGCCACCATACCCTCTAGCACGACCTTCATGATACCGTTCCTTCTTTTGCCGATGATTTCTTCATACTTACATTTTGAAAGCTTCCAGTCGTTTTTAATCATTTTTGCGAAATATCCATGTTTCTGAACCATACGGTACAATACTCCATATGAAGCATTTATGAGTCTTTTTCTCAACTCTTTATTCAAGGTCCCACAAAATGGACTTTTCTTCCTCATAAAGGCTTCTTTCGCCATTCCTATCCTTGCTTTTATTTCACTTCCGTGCTCCATATCAACACTAATAATACTAGTCAGGCATCGAAAATTAGCCACTTGTTCTATTTACTCCCCTGCTATTTCTATATTTGACACCTATCGCTTCGTTCCAATCACCATGGCTTTTTGTCTTTGTAACATTTATTTTCATCCCATATTCTTCATAGTCCTTCCTCAAGATTTCTAACATCTTATTGAACTTTTCTTCAGATTCCGCCACTAGTTGAACATTTCGATTTTACTAATACTTTTACTAAACGTTTCGATGTTACTTTTTTTTACATTATAACATGAAAAAACACTCAATCACTGTTTTGAAGAGAAAAAAAACACGAAAACATTGAAGAAGAAAGAAATCGATTATTCAATAGGAAATAAAAAAGCTAACCAGTTTACATAGTAAGATTTCTAATTTCAACGAATTGTTTGTAGGGCTTTAAAGAGTAATTTTTAACGACAGAAGTGTTTTAGTAAATAACTTAATAGAGTTAGTAATAACTGTTCTGAAAGTATAGTAGCTGTATTTCGTGAAACAACATTATCGTTTACAATTTATGCATAAAATAAAACTTCAGTTACTAACGTTGTAGGAGCTAAAGACACGTTTTATGAAGAAGATTACGTGAAATAACATATGGTATGGTGCATAAGTTTCAGACACTAAGATAGGTGCTTAAGCAATCAAATCGGCACCGTGGCTTTGTTTTGGGTTGCATAACTTACACTTCCTAGCAACTAAGAAAATGCTGCTTTGAAAACCAATCAAGGCAGCCAGCGCCTGACTGAACATAGGATTTACAAGCAATGTTTCTTCCAGACATGTTTTTGGGGACAGTACGAGACCAAAATAATGCATCTGTAATATAATAATAAATAGAAAGAAAAGTGCTTTCCCCGGAACATTTTTTTTTTGAAAGAAACACTGTTTACAAGTATAGTGAATGTTGTAAAGACACTTTTTTAAATTGTAAAATCCAATACAGAAAAACAAAGGTATTACTTGAAGAAAAGTTGCAAAAAGCAAAAAATCGAAAATTTTAGTCTTTTACTCCAAGAAACCGCCTTTTTATCGGAAAAACTTTCACTCCGAAAAAGTCGTCTTTTTTAATCTGTAATCATAAATTTCTCGTGCCATAGTTTACAATAACTTCAGTCGCTTCATCTGAAGAAAATGTCAAGATTTTGATAATTTATAATGAATATTGTTCATTGAAGTTTAGAGTCATTTATGAGCATCGAGATTATGTGATATGTGAACATACAATTATATAGTTTAAGACTGAATCTAAAGCATCGTTATGTACTCAATGCCTTTCCATCGGGAATTGAACCCGGGAGCCAGTGTACCAAAGGTGCACGCGCTAGCCACTGGGCCAACCGGGAGAGCTAATTATGGTAAATAGTCGGCAACAAGAATTAATGATAAGGAGGTATTAAACCCAGCCAACTATTACAAATTTTACCATTTTTGTCAACAGGATGTGTAGCTGTGATTGGTTAGAGAAAAGTCCAGTAAATGCTTCGAGGTTTAACAGCGAGAAATGGATGATATCGAAGTTTTTAATTAAACTGATTATTTCCGTTGATCTGAATCAAAGACCTCCATGTATTTTCCCTCGTAACACAAAATGTATTGAGTTTATATTTCAGAGTGTCGTTCATTGTTTTTCGATCTATTGTCTTTTGTGAAAAAAAAATATATATATAGTGGAAAAACATCAATCAAGAGCATAACATGGAACTCCACATTACTTACGTGTTATCAGTTGTAAAAATGAGGGAGAACGCGAGGGTACGCCGTCCGCCCACTTGCAGTAAATATAAGTGGCGTTCCCCCACTTTCTAAAAAATTACAATGGACAAAGATAGGCATGGGCGTGCCGTCATGCTTCCCCCTACATTTTCAGATCCACTTTTACCCCTGCGTGTCACCGAATATAGTGGGTCGTAAAAACTGACATATCTAAGTTGGGAGAAAATGTGTCATATCAGGAAAGTCCGGGCAAAAGGGCTAGAACAGAAAGACCCGAATCAAAACGGTGCCGTGCCTAAAAGCCCGCCATGAGAAGGACCTGAGTCAAAAGGACCTTTCTGTCTTTGCACTTTTCCTTGGAACTTTCTGATGTAACAACTCATTTCTCTTAGTACTGACACTTAACTGTGTGATAAAATAAATAAATAATCCAACGCACAACTAAGCATATGTATTCCTTTGTTTGAAAAGTTATTCTTTTCCTTTTTTTTGTAAATAGCAGGGTAATAAAACTTCAGTCACTAAAAATTGAAAATTGATTCTTGAGTGTTATTTTATTCTCATTTTTGTCGATGTAATGTCAAAGTAAACTGTTATTCGTTCATATTCTTTCTTAATAGATAACCACATTATCTCGATAGTAACGAAAGGTTGTAATCTAAATCCTACCTGATATTGTGATCAAAAGTATAGATGTAGATAGTAGATGACGGAAAGTATCAAAACATACGGAAAGCATCTCCATTTTAAAGATAACTAGCATACTTTCCAATCATGAATAATCATGAGTAAAAAATCTATTCTGAAGTCTGCACTAGAAGAACTACATAATAACATCGTGTATGAAACAGCCAACCACACGGACTAATCAAAAGTCTGATGTAAGAAAGTCTTCTGACCAGTAGCGTACTCAGGAATTTATTTCGGGGGATTCAAACTAAATATGAAGGTTTATATTAAAATTCCTAAAATTAAACCTAAAAGTACACTAAATTTACACAAAAGTCGAAATTTCGGGGGGGGGGGGTTCGGACTCTCAGGACCCACCCCTTGCGTACGTCCCTGCTTGTGACTCACACAATTCCTTATCCGGGACCGTTTTGATATATAGCCATTTTTAACTCATATGCTTCTAATGTGGGACCGTTTTAACAAATGGCTATTTTCACTCAAGCCTTTCAGCTCTCAAAGTTTTGTCCATCCATTCTAAGATGTTGCCTATTAAGAGACTCTCTAAAAATTGTTACGGTTTATTTTACGGCGTTCATCGCCAGCAACTACGACAGTCGCTACCGTACACTCCATTAAATTCTTTTTAATGAAGATTCCTCCGCTTATACATGGCATACCATCTTAACTTGACATGCTTTTGTAATTTCTGAACTAATCGATAGGAAACGCTAAAATTAGACCTATGTACGAAGGAAACATCATCAGGGAGAAATCGTTTGTCTACACTGCAATTCCACCAGATTCCAGTTTCTTAAAGTATTTAAGATTATTACGTTATAACGTACACTATAACAAGAATTTTAGGGATGATCCAAAAAATGGATCAAAAGCTTCCGATCTTAGCAAAAAAATTAAGGAATGATCAAAAAATTGCACTAAAAGATTGCGATCTTGCCCAGTAATTAGTTTTTGGATCAGGGGTCACAAAAGTTTCGAACGGCTCCTAAATCGGGTTTTCGTATTTTTTTACGAAATAAGCACATCATACTGAGTTAAATGATAGTTTGGGTTTGGTTACACTATATGTACTGTATTTCTCCAAATAAATTTATAAGTCGTACAAGAAAATATTTGACTGAATGAAATATATTGATTTGTATTGAATCAGGAGCCACAAAATTTGTAAACGGCCCATAAATCCAATTTTCATATTTTTTACGGAATAAGCACATCATACTGAGTAAATTGTTAGTTTCGGTTTGGTTGCACTTTAAGTAGTTCTCAAAATATAGAGCAACAAGAAAATGTTTGATTGTATGAAATATATTGAATTTTTTTTGGATCAGGGGCCACCAAATTTTTGAACGGTCACTAAATCGAGTTTTTGTATCTTTTTCGGAATAAGCACATCATACTGAGTAAATTGTTAATTTTGGCTTGGCTACACTATACAGGGTGGCCCATTTAAATCTTTCCACAGAAATATCTCGAAAACGGTTGAACATAAATAAACTCAACAAAAACTCAAATAGGAAATACCATGGGGCAAATTGAATGGTGATGTCGCAGTGGCCCCCAGGGCCGCTCTTCAAGGGGGCCCGGGCCCAACTTTAAAATTTTAAATGGAAACATGGGGCAAGTGACACCTCGTTTGATAGATTTTTAAAAACTAAAAAGCGATGTGGGAAAATATTTTTATATAGGTCACCGTATTCAAAATAGCCGCCAAGATTTGTTACCTGTATTAGATAAACGTCCAGTACCACTAATATGAAAACGGTTGAACATAAATGAACCAAACAAAACTCAAATAGGAAAGCCATGGGGCAAATTGAATGATGTTGTCGCGGTGTCCCTCAGGGCCGCCTTTCATGGGGGCCCAAACCCAACTTAGAAATTTAAACGAAAATATGGGTCAAGTGATACCTCGTTAGATAGATCATACACTAAACAGCGTTGTGGCAAAAGATTGTTTATATGGGACATCGTTTTCAAAATGGCCGCCAAGACATGGTGCCTGTATCAGATAAAACGTCCAGTATCACTAACATGAAAACGGTTGGAGATAAATGAACAGGATAAAACTCGTATAGGAAATCACAGAGGGTATTTATCATTCCACGCTCGAGAATAATCCAACACAGAAAACGATTATTAAAGTATAAGTGATATAATACGAGTAAAGAAGAAATCTAATTACTAGAAAATTATCTTTCCGATTTCCCTCCGTAATTGGGTGAAGCGGGAATGAATGCTAAATCTCAAATGAGAACCCCACTTTTACTTGCAATAGGTATGGTTTGTCTGAAACACTTAGGTGTACAAGTGACTGGTACTGTAATGAACCAATATTGAGCAAACGACTTTTGAGAAAAAAACAACGTTTGTACACATTGTTCTGAAATTGTATTGTTCTACAAATTGGTTTCGCATTTCAGTTGATTCATTTTTGCACAAATCATTGCATGCAATTAAAATGGAAGGTACCATTTAACAAGAACTTACCTACTTTTTCCATTACAGAAATGTGTCTCGTATACCGGCAAAAACTAAGATAATTTTGTTGTGTAGAAATAATTTGCAAAAACTAAGGTTCTCATTTTCAATTTCACCGTTCCTTCCCGTCCCGCTATACCCACTTAACGGAGAACGTTAGAACGATGATTTTCTAGGAATTAGATTTCCTCCTTTGCATTATGGTACTTCTACTCTAATAATTGTATGAAATATATTGAATCTTTTGGAAAATGAAATGAAATCTTTAGTTTTACGTCCCACGGTTATGCCGGTTAGGCTAAAGGAGACGGTGATGATGAGAAATGAATGAAATGGTGAAATGAAGAAAGTGGAAGGAAACGGGAGAACCCCGAGAAAACCCACGAGCATGATGTTTGTCCACCACAAATTCCATAGGGCTCGAGCTGAGATCGAACCAGGGACCCCAGGCACCGGAGGTGAACGCTCTACCACTGAGCCGCCTTGAATCTTTTGGATCAGGGGCCACAAAATTTTTGAACGGTCCTTAAATCAACAATTTTTTTTTTTTTTTTGTTTACAGAATAAGGACATGATACTGAGTAAAATGTTAGTTTTGGTTTGGTTACACTAAATGTAGTTCTCGAGATATAAGGCCTACAAGAAAATTTTTGCCTGATTTAAACACTTTTAGAACAGTTTTTTAGGAAAAAAAATATCAAATAGTGCTTAAAAAGTGATTCGCGTGTCCAAAAATCGTTAGTTATTAAAAACAGTGTTTAGTGTGACATATTTAAAACACTTCTCGACAAACACTTCGAAAACAAAGTGATGTCACATTTTGGATATGCTTGGAAAAAACAATATCAAAAACGCTAAAAGGGGTAAATATGTGTAATCCGGGTGTAGTGTACGATGGGTCAATGGTAGAGCACTTACCTCTGGTGGGGTCCCTCGTTCGATCCCCAACCAAGTAAGTTTGTGGTGCACATCGTGCTCGTGGGTTTTCTCAGGGTTCTCCCATTTCCTCCCACTTTCTCATTCCACCAATTCTTCCATCATCACCATTCATTTGCTTTAATCATCATCTCCCTTAGCCTAAAAGGGCAAAAACGTGGAGCATTAAACTGAAAGAATTTTGTTTTAACGCAGGCTTGTAAAGTAATAGTTAATGGAATTTCAATAAACAACCAATAAGTAAGCAGAAAACAATTAAGAAAGCAAGTATTCTACAATTAAGAGTACATTAAGTTTCCGTTGAGCTCTATATTGATATACTGTACTCTTATCTAATATTTATGGACGATTATGAGACATTTATGTACATCTTTGAGTATGGTTTTTTGTTCTTGAATATTCGTGAATGTGTCTACTTTGCGATATTGTTCAGCTTGTACATCGTGATTGCTCTGGGGCGTTATTAAATACTAATCAGACATCCAGTTCGATTTCCAAATTTATGTTCTGATAAAAACGTGAACGTTTAATAGTTGTTATTTAGTATTTCAGCGTCACTCATTAAGATTTTAAATTAAAATTTTATCACCATAGATAACGACGATTGCCTAACAGCGGCATAATTTCGTGTAGAAAATTCGACAATGTTCTATCCTTATCTCATAATGAGGGATAAGGATAAAAGCATGGGCACCCGGAGGTGGGACAGGGTGGCGCCTGGGCTCCCCTGGCTCACGAAAATGAATATGTAATATAGCAAACCACGTATATTAAACACCAGAAGTAACATAGCAACCATGGGGATGTCCCCCCTAGAAAATTTTCTTCGGGCGCCCCTGGGTGAGAGCGATGATGTCATTTGGGAAGTACGGAACACAGACCGTTATCAGAGTTTGGAGAGTAAGTGACTGCAACCTTAAGAAAGATTCCATATTGTTATTTGTCAGATAACAGTAATGTTAAGACCCGAGTTGCGGAAGTGTGACTGATTAGTAGGCGAAAACACAAATTTTGAGGAATTATAAAACAGTGTTAGAAGTTTCGGATAGTATACCGTAGTATGCACTGAATGCAAATGAGATTTATAGGTCGAATTTCAACGCAGTGCATAGACAACATATATAAGTGGGTGTTTCGACTGCGAAAGCGACCCAATATTGCAGTACAACAAATATAATTGGACAAACTATAGCAATTAACTGAGATAAACAATCAATTATGAGAATGGCAACTTTCAAATTGAAACTAACAAATTATCTTCCCTAAGTGACTCGTCAAATTGTCGCTTGAGTTACGTAATTTCAACTTTCACGGTTACGGACGTATGTATTTTAACTGTCACAATGTATGTATGTTTACATCTATCATATGTACGTATCTTAGTATGTGTTTACATACGTTATGACTCACTCCCCCTCTGAGGACGGGAGGAGAAAGGAGGGAAGTGATTTTTTTTTCTGTGATGTGGGTCGGAGGATGAAATGAGGGTATATATATGTGAATCAACAGCGACTGTTGAACTTGACGTCGCTTTTAGTGGTTGAGGTGTGAGGACGATGGCTCGTCGAAGACTTCTGTTGTTGTTGGTTCTGTTGGCAGCCGACTCCTCGCTCGGAAGAGTGACAAGGGATAATGGAGAGCCAACGGAAGATTCGGAGGAGGAGGCCTCAACACCTGTCAGTTATGAAGGAGCTCAGGTGCTAAGAGTGTTTGCTATCACGCCGGAGCAGAAGAGTGCTGTCATGAAACTGGAGGAAGAAGGAGGTAAGATTCCCATTGTTTAATTGTTTTCATGGCATATCCATTTCCAAACTAAGGTGAAAGGATTTAGGATTTATATTTCTGGACTTTCGGCATCTAAGGCCATTTAGCGCATCACATATGAGGGATAATATCCCTCGACGAGCATACTATCCAGGGAAAGGGAAGGAAGGAAGCAGGTTGAGACCTAGAAGTTAGGTACCACCCCGACATTTGCTTGGTGTGAGTGAGGACAACCCAGAAAAACCTTTCAGAATGGCTGGCCTGAAAAAGATGTTTACACTTTTTCGACCGAATGCCCCCAGCAGGAATCGAACTCGGGACTGCTCACACCGAAGGCGAGAGCGTTAGCGACTAGGGTGAAAGAAATAAGCCACCTTACCCCTGTCTTATCGAGGCTTAGTGGCCCCACTTATCTACATTAGGGTAAGTGGACAAGAACCTGCCTTCACACTCACTTACTCACTCAGACAGACAGGCAGATTGTAGGAAGAAGTACTGGAGACAAATAGGAAACAAATTATGCACACAAGAGATCATAAGTGATATGATGTAATTGATAAATACACCAAAGTTACTGACTATTTTTATGACTAACAATTAAATTGTTGATATTCAGATATGAATTTATATAATTGAATTAAATTAATTATTTTATGCACACACCATGATTTTATTGTTGTCTTTCCTCCTAGCCTAGTGGATATAGCGCGTGCTGTGGTCAGGTGTCCTCAGGTTTTATTCTTGGAGGTAGATCCCATTTCGAACTTTATATAGGCTCGCTGTTTGTAAAGGATGTAAATACACATCAAGCTACATAGTTTTAGATTTCGTCCGTTGATTATATTATTAGAATATTACACACAAATTAATCAAGAAAGCAAGAAAATTTGAATATCATACGCGTTACAATGGAAATCCAACACAAGAATGCAATTGACTTTACAGAGGCAATTCTTTTCAATTCCCTTAGTTGAAAAAAAAAAAAAAAAAAAAAAAGATGTAGGAAACGTAACACTGGGTACAAAAATCGTAAGAATAGTTTGAAAGTGCATTTTTAATGCAACAATAAAACAACTAGTTTTGCATTTCAGACTTCTCGTACTCACCTGAGCTTTAAGAAAATATAGCGTTGATAAGTTTACACAATCTGAGAGCATTTTCCAATCGATTTCTTTCCACGAAACTTCTAAAAATCATCTGAAACTCCCGCTTGAATTTTCAAACGATAACCTCCTTAAATTATATAATCCCTTTTCGGTTAAGAGAAGAATAGATTTTATGCGATGATGGCGTAGGTCTACTTCGTTCTCGCTAGTTGAAGAATAATAATTTTTCACTAACATTTGTTAGTAGTACACTTTCTAACCGATGTTTAGAAAAGATGATTATAGTGTATGTGATATTAGTGTATGTTCACGCATAATTTTGACATAATTGTACAAATTGTGACGATTCTTTTATTGTTTAAAAGCCCATGCCTCCACGGTGGTGGTGTGCAAATTTCACAAGGATCTGTAGTTTCCAAAGTTAGACATGAAAATACTTAACGGCTGGCAGTGTTAATGCCGTAATTTTGAATATTCACGTTAATTCCGTAACGCGTGGCGCGATTTTTGTAAAAAATGTTCACGCATGTCTCGCAAGCTGACTCATTTTATTAAAAAAACTAATGTCCTACGTTTAGTTTAGGTACTTACGTAATGAACTGATTTACTGAGGTAACGAAAAATGGAAACAAACTAATATATATATATATATATATATATATATATATATATATATATATATATATATATATATATATATATATATAGGGCTGTGCCGTGGGGGGCGGTCGGGGCGACGGGCTCGGGCGCCGAAATAAGTGGGCGAAAAATTCGGGAGAAAAAAGGAAAAAAGAGGAAAATTGCTTGGAATATATGCATGAGGACACCGTCGTATACTCTTTTCCCGGGCGCAGATTTTCCACGGCACGGCCCTGTATATATATATATATATATATATATATATATATATATATATATATATATATATATATATACAATTTGTATATTAATCGCCTTCAAGTAAACGCGCTCCAATTAGTAACTTATAAAAAGAGCTAAAAAGTATAAAAACCTAATATGAGCTGTAAAAATGGAAAATAATAAAAAAAGTTCAAAAAACGAAAAAGCAGTTTCTGAAAACACGTAAACTGTTTACGGGCCCCTCTCAAAATTTCGTAACTCTACACATATTTATACACTCCCTTTGTAAAACTATACTTGTTTAGCAGTATTGTTGTAAAAATTATTGTTGCAGCATGAATATTTGATTTTACACTTCATTTTACTCTTTCTTTTTTTTTTATAAAACATTCTAGTTCTATAATTTTCTCTAATGTAAGTGACACCACTTAAAAAATTAATTATCGTCTTTTCGGATGCAAAATAACACTGTTTGAGTGCTATATAGTTATATAGTGCTATATAGTTATATAGTTATATAGTGCTATATAGCTATATAGTGTCTTGTAGTTAGACACCTCCCAACAAAAATTTTTGGGTATGTGCCTGTTTGGGCTTAATATAGAATTATACATACTTACTGATAATTTTATTAGGAATTAATTTGTTTGCCTTGGTGCAGACCTCTAAATTGTTTATTGATAATTGTAACTTTTATCGTTTTTAAAATTATTTTCTCTTTTTAGAGCTTAATTTTTTTTTCTAGCGCTTTCTTTGAAGTTGGTCAAACTCGAGATTATTTTTTCTTTATGCATGTATTAGATATTTCTCGGTCTAGGAATATGGGTTAGGGTTGGTTAGAGTTACCCAAGAGACGAGACATAATTTTCGTAACGACACGCGAGAAGAGGAGGATTTCTTCCAATAGATACAGACACACTTTCCAAGAAGAGACATTATTTTCACGTCACGATATATCATGCATGAGACAGTCTCAACCTTATATTGCAGGCAACCCTAGGTCAAAGGCATCTTAACGAAACTCCCGAACGTCACTTGCTCGGGTAGGGATGCACACGAGACGAGTCGAGACAGGATTTTCCTGACAAAATTCGAGTCGAGACACGGCTCTTCCAATAGAGAAATATACATTTTTCGAGTCGAGAGATGACTTTTACAGCACATTTTCGAGACGAACAAGCAACAAATCTTGTCTCGTGCGCATCTCTATACCCGGGGGCCTTACGAGCATAATTACATGTATTGCGTGTAAAATTTAATTGTAGGGACTCCAGCACACTTGTTTACCCATGAACCTATAATGATGTTAAAACGGCACTACCTTGAGGTTGAGAATACAATGTCTAGACGTTCTTCTAAATCAAAAGCCAAAATAAGCTCAACTTTCCCTTAGTTCTCATTCGTGGCCAAGAGTCCAAGGTGCGTGCCTTCGGTGCGAGTTAACCCGGGTTTTGGTTCCCGGTTTGGATAGCTCCCTCGGATACAAACTCAGGTGGTGTTTTGGGTATCAGTTTACTTCAACAATAGTTCCTATCTCATTTATTTAGGTTAATGTCCCACGATTATTCATCGAGGCTATGGCAGACGGTGATGATGAAATAATAGATGATTATGGTAAAAAAAAATCTTTCAGTTTAACGTCCCACGATTATGCCTGTTAGGCTGAAGGAGACAGATGAAATGAAATGAAATGAAATCTTTGAGTTTTACGTCCCACAGTTATGCCGGTTAGGCTAAAGGAGACGGTGATGATGAGAAATGAATGAAATGGTGGAATAAAAAAGTGGGAGGAAATGGAAGAACTCCGAGAAAACCCACGCACGCGGTGTTTGTCCACCACAAAGTTCACTTGGCGGGCGCTGGGATCGAACCCGGGACCCCAAGCAAGGAGACAGATGATTAAGGCAAGTGAATAACGATGGAAGAATTGGTGGAAGAAATGGGAGCACCCCGAGAAAACCCACGAACACGATTTTGTCCACCACAAACATACTCGGCCGGGGATTGAACCAATGACCTCACGAACCAGAGATAAGTTTGATAATGGTAGAATGACAAATGTAGTAGGAAACGGGAAATCTTCGAGAAAACCCAGGCACACGGTATTTGCCCCAACAAAAGGCAATTGGTGTAAGCTGGAATCGAACCAGGGACCCCAACACACCAGAGGTGAGCATTCTACCACTGGGTTCTCGTTTCATATAGCTTCGGGGCTGAAAAGGAACGTTCATCTAAAATCAATCAAATAACCATTAACCACCTTCCATTAAGCTAACTCGCTCAATACAGCACGCTCCATATTTTTTTTCAGCCGATGTTTTTTCCGTTCTTGCAAAATTGTATGATCCCCTTTTTAGACTTCCAAATTGCTTATACGTAAGTTTTGGAAGACTTATAGAGTGGCTAACTCCGTCTGCCGTCTGTTGATAGATATCAAAACAAAAGCGATAAGAGATGGCAAGAAGGATTTTTTCTCTCTTTTAAAATCGATTCAGTATCCAAATATAGGTTCCATCTCATACTTTATCCCCTTATTTAAAGCGGAAAAGGTTCCGTTTTCAACGTTAATTGCTATAGAACAAAAACGGGAACAGATAGTGATAAGCATTTCCTTTTTGGGATCGATTTTGCGTCCAAAAATTGATTCCATCTACTCCATTACACCATATTAAAACCAAAAATGGTAGCTATTAACCTTTTCCGGTTTTAATATTGAACTACGTAAAACAAAAACAGTAGAAAATAGCAACAAGTGTGTTTTAGGGATCAATTCAGCATCCAAACAGTATGCTCCACCTACTCCATTAAACTTTTATTTAAACCGAAAGTGGTATATATTAAATTTCCGATTTTAACGTTGATCTCTAGAGAGCAAAAACGGTAAGAGATAGTAACAAGCGGTTTCTTGGAAACGATTCAGCGTTTTAACGATAGGTTCCATCTACCCCATCAACTCGTAAACACAAACCGGAACTGGTAGAAGCTAATCATTTCCGGTTTCAACGTTGATCGTCATAGAGCAAAATCGGTATGAGACAGCGAGATAGGATTCTGACACGTATTCATTGTCACCAGAAGAGTGACTTTTGTTTTCACTTTTATCTCTCTATCGAAACAGGAAGTTATAGAAATCTATGATTTCCAAGCTCAACACTGATCGCTATAGGAAGAAACTGTAGGCCTAATAGGTAGCGACAAGCCGTTTTCTGATATTGATTCGGCATTCGAACCGCAAGATTATTTAATCTTTGACTTCATATGAATTCAGCATTCGAGGAACAGATTCTATCTTTGATCTTATTCTTCTGTTGCATCAGAAGTTATAGATACACTACTTCCATTTTTAGTATAGAATTCGTACATTTTGGAAGCGTACCGTCATTTCACACTGTGAAACGAATTACACTTGTTTAGACTTCGTAACTATGCTATGCATAAGTATCGAAAGTCTATCTGTCAGTATGCCGATAGATATTGTCTATCTCTCAGTCTACAATAAGAGATGTCGAGTAGTGTTTTTCTTTTCTTAATAAATTCAACGTCTCAAGAATATGTTGCATCTTATCCGAAAACTCCTTATTCAAACCGGAAGTAATAAGAAATTAAACATTTCCGGTTTCAATATTTATCGCCATAGAACAAAAATGGTAAGATATAGTGACAAGCGGTTTTCTGCATTCGATTCAGGGATCAAGGAAACATATGATTACAACCTGCAAAACTACGACAAAAGAAAGTGGTTCAAATTTACCACTACTTCCGGTTTGCATACAAAAAATTGTAACTGCGATAAGCGGTTTTTTGGAAGCGATTCAACTTCTCAGGAAAGGTACAGTCCGCAGCAAGAAACCTGCAACATGAGCATGTAAGTTTATTGCGAAACTACGCCTAACAGCCCAGCCAATCAACATAACGTCTAAGTGACACAAATCACATCAGAAGAAACATCGGCGACCTCTCCTGCACACGTATTTTGGAGCAAAAGACTTCGTCGTTTTTTCAATAGACTTAGGGAAAAGCACCAGTAGTTGACACCCTTAAGGACGTTTTTTCTGAAATTCTTTAATTTCCTGAATATTTTGAAGTGGTATTTCCAAAATTCATTTTCCAAATCGAAGGTTGGGGTTTTCTTCTACTATACACACCATTGAAATGCTAAAAAGGTCTTTTCATATATTTTATTTTATTTTAATTCAAAACTGTGTAAGTGAGTTAGTGGTTGACAGGCTGAATTTAAAATAATTTTAGTAATTGACTTTTTGGTTTTAGTAGTTGACATTCGTTTTTTCTTCCCTAAAAATAAAGTCAAACATGCAATTTTGCTGACACTTTTATGACAGTAAGCATAATGGCTTATAACAAAAGCACCTAGCCTAAAAGTAAAAAAAAAATCAATTTTAAATCAACTTAAAAGAAATATCACCATTCGAACCTGTGTAATTATAATTAAAGACTTCAAGGGTACATTTAACTAGTAAGACACTCGAAGCGTTTCTGATTGAACTGTTAATGAGTTTCAAACCCTGCCCGCACTACATACAAGGGTAAGTGTTCGAAATTCATTATAAGTTGAATGGAAAACTACTCGTGAAACATAGCAAACTTAAATATTGAAGCACTGGTAGAGAACACTAAATATGAAAGGAATCCAACTCAGGAACACGAAAAATATTCCGGCTACTGCTAATGGATTTAAGTTCTGTGATGTGGCCAATAATGTCAATCCATTCATATTGTAGTTCATCTGCTTTTTCTGGCCGTTTCCACAGTCTACCACATTTCTTCATCGCAGATATAATTGCGCCACTTTCTGTGATTGTGACAATTCTTCCTGGAAATAATTCTTCGTCGTAAGTGAATACAACAAATTCTCCGACATATCTATTCACAAGTCCCAAAGATAAAGTACTCGCGTTCATTTCTTCTGAGCTGTCTTCGCCATCTTCATTCAGTACACTTGAGAATTCCTTATATATCACTTCTTCATCTGTCTCTGAATCCGAAGTATCTGTATTGTTATTTCTAGCAATTGAAAATGAACAAAGTTCTTTACTGTTTTGCTTTTTTCCAGCTCTTCTCCCTTTAGAGCTCTGATTCGCTTTTCTTGCTTGTTTCATTCTTTCTCTTTCTTCTTTTTTTTCATCCTTGCTGCAGCTCTTTCTTTCTTTAATCTTTCCTGTTCTTCCTTTTTCTTCAATTTACTTTCGTAATAATCTTGCCATTGCTTAGAAGTAATCACACTCGGTATTTTTCTTTCCTTTTCCTTTTCTTATCGTCTTGATTTCTCTCGGGCCAGAATAGTGACCTCTTAAATGGACTTGGAAAAACTGTAGACACATTTCTCTTCTGTGGTGTTTCTTCACAGTCGTGTGTTTGATCTTGTCTAACTTCCGTTTCTTTATCACTTTTCGTTTGATCTCTTACTTCCATTTCTTTATCACTTCCTGTTTTATGTTCACCAACTACTGTTTCTTTATCGCTTCCCGTTCGATCTAATGTAACTTCCATATCTGTATCACTTACCGTTTGATCTTCTCTTACTCCCATTTCTTTATCACTTCTCGTTTGATATTCTCTAGCCACCGTTTCTTTATTAGTTACCGTTCGATCTAATGTAACTTCCATTTCTATATCATTTGCCGTTTGATCTTCTCTTACTTCCGTTTCTTTACTATTTCGTCTTCCAACTTCATGAGCAGGAACTGACTCTTCACTTATTCTCACAATTGTTTCTTGTTTCTTCTTAATATTTTCCTGTAATTCTTTATCCGCAAAAGAGCGAGTAGTCTTCTTTATGCCCCATCCATCCATTTTGCAAGGCTGCTGAAAACTGTTCTATTTTCTTTTTCCCAATTAGATCTAAAACTTTCTTAGCGGTTAGTAAAGAAGAAACACTTAAGTTGCCTGAACATGTAGAAGTATTTTTGGGTTTCACAATCTCCACTGCATTTGGATTCCAAGGGTAAAGTCCAGAAGCTCTAAACTCATTTTGTAGAACAGTCGGAGAGACCGACTTTTCTAAAAAACCTCTTTCAACAAAGGTGCAAAGTCTTTTCTTTTGAGAACAGTTTTTATTCATGTGTTTTCTTCTCCATTCATGAACTTTATTCTTCCAAGGTTCTTTTAAACCACGAAAAACAGAAACATCAAGTGGCTGAATAAGATGAGTAGCATTAGGGACCAATGCAATTAGAATTATACCATTCCGCTCACAATATCTACTTGTGTTCGAAGAAAGATGCGATACATGTCCATCAATGAACAGAATAACAGGAAGTTCTATTTCCTGAGTGATTAGCCATCGATGAAAAACATTAGCCACAAATTTGAAAAAGAGTTCTCAGTCATACATCCAGATTCAGATTTACCGATTCCCCACTGCTTATCCACACTATTAACCAAATCTTGAGGCAAACGTTCATAAGGAAACACGACTAAGGGAGGCGCAAATATTCCAGATGTATTACCAGTAATTAGCACAGTCAAGCACTCCTTCTCATCACTGTTTACTCGCTGATAGACTTTCCTGTCATCTTTTTGAGCAAGAACTTTCTTACCTTTTGGGCTTAAAAAGAAAGCAGACTCATCAGAATTAAACAGTCTCTTTGGGTCTTGTAGAATGTGGTCATACCCATTTTCAATTAGATAAAATAATACTTCCGAAAACTAATTTAAAATCATTTCCTGAGTGACGGATGCTCGTGACACTGTTAAGTTTTGTGCGACTCTTTTTGCAATTGATGGATTACGTTTAACAAAGCTTTTGAATGTTCTAGTTTAAGGCAGAACGTGATTAACAGGTGAAACGTTTCAAAAAATACTTTTTATCCAAGTAGTCATACTTGCATTAACCCTTTGCCCTCTAAATACAGATGTATCAGGGAAAAAAGGAAAAGTGAAGGATGTATAAGGACATATCCGCTAAGAAATGTACTCAGCGACCGCAAACTCCTGACAAAATTTGGTTTAAAGTTTAAGGTGCTTAAGTTTAGTGTGTATTTTCAGCAGTAAGGCTATATGAGGCACGATGAAATAATTTAGTATCCCTGACTTTAACGGGAAATTTAAATTCAGTAAGCAGAAAATTCATCTATACTAACTGAACGTTATTCTAATATCATTTTACATCAGAAAAATATCTTTTACCCGATAAGTTGTCATTCAAATGTAAGAATTAAGTATTCGGAACTCAGACAAAGAAAGAATGGGGGCGCTTCTCGAAAAAAAAAAAAAAAAAAGTTTTTATCTGTTAATCCAATAATTGACATGCCCTGTTAACTAGTAATTGACACCCCTGTCAACCACTAGATCCACGTAGATTCACACGCTGCCGATCCTAGGGCTGTCTTTTGAAGCAAAAGCAAGAATAATATTGTATTTACAGCAATATTATTATAATTCTGGTTTGTGCTATAAGTTGACAGGTGATGTCAATTACTAGTGAACATTATAAAAATTATAGTCAGTGGTTGACACCCACGCCATACTTCAACAACTTCGTTGTAGGACAAAGATCTCTATTGAAATACGTTAAGCACTTTTCAGAAAATAACAAAAAATAATTTTGAACCAGATAGAACCAAAAACACAAGAGTAAAGCCTTAAGAGAAATACTCACTTGCTTAACAAACTCCTTTACAAAAACTCACAACGTTCATCGGACACACACAACCTTCGTTAGATCCTTCTCAATGTCTACCCACAATGCAGTACAGCCAATTAGTTTATTTGTTTTCACGATAGAGGGTAGTAGCCGTGTTGCTTCATAATTTTCAAAGGATTCTGAGCACGGGTTACCTTATTATTTGAAAAGTTTCTCTAAAGTGTCAACTACTGGAGGGGGTGTCAATTACAGGTGCTTTTACCTTATATGCTCATGTTGCAGATTTTTTGCTGCGGACTGTACCTTTGCCACCATTGACAAAAAGACATGGTCATAATCGTCATACACATAAAACAGTTAGAGATAGCGCTAAGCGGTTTTTTGGAATTGATTCAGCGTTCCAATAATAAGTTTCCTTTTCCTTGTTAACTAATCGGAAGTGGTAGAATTTAATAATTTGCAGTTTCAACATTGATCGTTATAGAACAATGGTAACAAGTTCTTTTTGTTTTTAATCGATTCAGTGTATCGAAGAATATACTCCAACTCTACCCTAATGAATCTACTAAAATCGGTAGTGGTATAAACTTTTGTTTTCAACATTAATTATAATAGTACAAAAACAGTCAGAGATAGGAACAAGCGAAACAAGCTGCTTTTATATGCTTTGCATACGTGTCGGAAATCTTATAGAACGGCTTTGTCCGTCCGTCCGTTTGTAGACAGGTTATCAAAGCAAAGACAGTAAGAGACATCGAGATGCGGTTTGTTGCAATCGATTCAGCGTCCCAAGGATAGGTTCTATCTCCTTCGTCACCTCTCTATTCGAACCGGAAGTTGTTCAAATGTCATTTCCGGTTTCAACGTTTATCGCCATAAAACGAAAACGGTAACAGATAGCGACAGATAGCGAGAACTGCATTTTTTTACAAATCATTCAGCGTCTTAAGACAAAGTATCATTACACTCCTGAACACTCTGCCAAAACCGAAAGTGATTCAAATTTAATACTACTTCCGGAATCAATACTAATTTTGACAAAGCGAAAGCAGTAAGAAATATCGAAATGTGGTTTCCTGCAAGCGATTCAGAGTCCGAGGATTAGGTTTTGTCTTCTTTCATTAACCCTCTATTGAAACCAGAAGAGATTCAAATTATCCATTTCCGGTTTTAACGTTTATCACCATACGACGAAAACGGTAACAGATAACGAGAAGTGTTTCTTTCCAACGGTTCAGCGTCTTAAGATAATATACCATGAATTTCACGAACACTCTACCAAAACCAGAAGTGGTTGAAAGGGCATGGGTGGATAAGTATAGTGAAATGCCCCCTGATAAATCTTAGGACAACAAGTGGGTCGTAGGTAGGTACCCCCAAGATACATTAATTCCTCACGTTTCAAACCTCAACTCTGATTGGTTCATGAGTAATGGCGCAAAAATGAAAAAATGTGATTAATTTATTTCTCAAGAATGGCTCGATCGATTTTTTCGAACTTGGATATATGTATAGATATATACAAGCGCTTCGTCTGAAAAATTTAAAAGCTCCTCCCCACTATTCCCCCCTCAAAAAATTCTGTTCAACATTTTGAGCCCCTTTTGATCTATGATGGTCTGCGAGCACAATTATCAAAAATTAAGTTTCGATGTCGCTTTAACCCTAGAATTCCATATTTTTTTTTCAAAAATTGTATCACGGGTACGCCATGGTCAAAATTGCCCAAAATCAACCGTACCCCACCTATAAGGAGACACTTGCAAAAGGAACAGATATTGATGTAGCTTTTGCATATTTTCTACGTGAATGAATGAGAAGCCACATCTGAAAAGTGCCAACACTGAGTCCCCATTTGATGGCGTGTGGCACCTCTATCCCTGGTTTGGGATATAATAAAACTGTTGATATTTTATCAATTTATTTGGGAATAAACACCTTTGCGTCTTAAAACAAACACGAAACAATGAATCATTGTGATTGTGTGAATTTATCGCAAAAAAAGAGATATGACGGGCAGGAGGGTATGTTGCTTCCTTGAGGGGTGGGGGCAAGACCCTCATCTACATAAGAATTGTACGTTTTATATTAGTAAATTAGTAGTCAATAGATCAAAATATTGACCTTGTAGAACTTACATTGAGGACAAAGGTTATGAAGTTATTTTGCCTGCATTTAAAGGCAAAAAAAAAGAAAGAAAAGAAAAGAAAAAGAAGAAGAAGAAAAGAAAAGAAAAGAAAAAAATCACAATTGTTTACTGCAGAGGCAATGATAACTAGGTTTGTTACAAGAATTCGTTAGGCAGTTGAAGGTACACATGGAATACTGAAAGAAAAGTATAGTCTGTTGGATGAAATATTTGACAATGAAATGATAACTAGTATCGGCCCGTATTCTAGAATTGTTAGTTTTCTACATAATAAATTCTCGAAACGTGTGACACCAGATGAAAACCCTTCCGCAATCACCGCAATCATGAAATTCGCAAAAACTTCAGGAAACGAAAGTAGCATAAAATTGTGAACAAGAAAACTCCCGTTTACATCTATTTCTTCACAGGATCTTGAGGATTTTCCTCGAATGACCGGAAAACATTTGAAACGATTGTTTTATTGGTCCTTTCAATATAAAGAGGCAATATGTTATTTGACTGAAATGTTAGATGAAAGAAGTAATGTTAGTAGAAAAATATGCGATATGTTAAAGAAAACGACAAGATATTGAAAACAATGGTGCATTCAAGACATACGCAAAGCAAGACGTACAAATGCTTCGTCGAATACCAGACACAGAAGGTTACAAATGTGTCATTAGGTATCGTTGCGACTCTGCAAATGGTTTGAAAACAGTTGACTCTTGCTCCCATTTTGCAGCCATTATTTATTATCTTAGTTATGGAAAATATTTGTCGAGGATCCCAAAATCAGCACATATATTGAGCAAAACATTCGATCACGACAACATTTGTGTGGTCATAAGGGGGCGCGGTGGCTCAGTGGTAGAGCGTTCACCTCCGGTGCTTGGGGTCCCTGGTTCGATCCCAGCTCGCGCCGTGTGGACTTTGTGGTGGACAAACACCGTGCTCGTGGGTTTTCTTGGGGTTCTCCCGTTTCCTCCCACTTTCTTCATTCCACAATTTCACTCATTTATCATTATCACCGTCTCTTTTAACCTAACCGGCATAACCGTGGGACGTTAAACTTAAAGATTTAATTTTTTTGTGTGTGTGGTCCTAAATGAAAACGGTGATGAGGACCGAAGTACATACTACAATGTTTCTTTCATCTTTATTTGTTTCTCACATTGAAATATTCGTACTTCTCATATGTAACTTACTTTCCGTTTGCATTATATTTTCTTCTATTTCTTGGATGAAATGTACTTTTTATTCAAATGCAGTTTGCCACTACTTCACAACTTGTGGAATGCAAGAAGACAATAAGTATTTCTGAAATATAAAATAGCATCGTCTGACAGAATAGTGACCTTCTTATCCCCATCCACCCTCCCAGGACTTATGAAAGGCACTACAACAAAGGTTGCATTCATTCTGTTGTTGTTGATGAACACTCACATTGAAACTTCAGGCATGCTCAAATAGGGTACTTACGGGGGTTTAATGGCAATTTTAACTTCATATTCATGTTCAGGCTGATTGATTCATATGAAATATACACCAATATCAACAATTTCACTTCGGCCTAAAATGGAGATGGGGAAGCCACAGCCCATCAAATGGGGCCTCAATGAGATGACATTTCTCATTCATTCACGCAGCAAAGATTCAAAAGCTACATCAAAAGCTAATCCTGTTGTAATTGCCCCCTTATAGGTGGGGTATGGTTGGTTTTTGTCAATTTAGACCATGGCGTACCCGTGATACAATTTTGAAAAGAAAAATATATGTGATTCTAGGGTTAAAGCGACATCTAAACTTTATTTTTTCATAATTATGCTCGCAGACCATCATAGGTCAAAAGGGATTCAAACTATTGAATCGAATTTTTGAGGGAGGAAATGGTGATGGGAGCTGATAAATTTTTCAGATGAAGCCCTTGTATAATGCATACATCCAAGTTTGAACAAAATCGACCGAGCATTTCTTGAGAAATAAATTGATCCCTTGTTTCCGATTTTGCGCCATTCCTCATGAACCAATCAGAGTTGAGGTTTGAAAGGTCAGAGATTAATATATCTTGGGGGTACCTACATACCACTCACTTGTAGTCCCAAGATTCATCTGGGGTCATTTTACTATATTGATCCACCTACGCCCTTTACTATCGCTTTCGATCTCAATACTGATTTTCATAGATCAAAAACGGTAAGATATATTGAGATGCGGTTTCTTGCAGTTCATTCAGCGTCTCAAGAATATATTCTATTTCCTCCGTTAACTCTCTATTGAAACCGAAAAACCATGTCCTGTTCCAAATTTATAGCCATAGAAGAAAAATGGTAGTGTATAGCGACAAGCGACTTTCTGCACTTTATTCAGGGTGTCAACAGAACATTCCATTACAGCCTACAACACTCTACGAAGAAGGGAAGTGGTTGAAATTTACTACTACTTCCGGTTTCAATACTGATTTCCGAAGAGCAAAAATGAAAAGATATATTAAAATACAGTTTTTTTTTTTTTTGGCAAACAATTCAGCTTTGCAAAAGTAGATCATATTTTCTCCCTTAACCATCTATTCAGTTCGAAAGTGGTTCAAATTAACGATTTCCAATTTCAAATTTTATTGCCATAAAGCAAAAACAATAAGGCATAGAAGTAATGGCTTTTTGATATGGATTCAGCATCTCAAAAATAGCTTCTATCTTTGGTCTTATTAATCTATTGCAACCAGTAGTTGTAGATGTACTACTTCAAGTTTGAGTATTAAATCCCCATAGTTTGGATGTTACGGTTATTTCACATTGTGAAATGAAACTCACTTTTTCTTTTCTTTTTTTTTAATCGATTCAGTATTCCAGGAAAAAGTTTCATCTCGGGCTTTATCGTAGCCACTGATGTAGAGATGTACACCAAAAGAACGTGCCATTTTGTTCTATTCTGCAGAATATGATTTCATATTCTGAAACAGGATTTTTTAATTTTGCTTTTAGTATGTATCTGACCCCACCTGAAAAAGTCTTGAATCCGCGAAGAAAAATTGCAGTATACATCCCTGGAGTTTCTCACCGGGACCGTTTGCAACAGATGACACAACATGGCACGAGTCCTCGGGCATATTCTTCTGTTCTGTTCTGATGAGCGCCTTAGAAACACTGTTGAAGCAGTCCCTCAGAAAAGTGTTCATGAAACTGCAGACAAGTTAGGGATAGATATACCTTACCCCGGGAGAAGGGTAATAGGGGCAATTGCTCTCTCTTGGACTGCCAATAGGGGTTCAGCATTCCAAAATACTTGTCAGAACGTATTAGATCTCCCTACTCACTCGCTATTAACCCTTGGACTACCAACGGAGGAGGGGATACTTTGTGCTCACCACAGTATATTTTTTGTAATTACTCTTCTAATTGTTTCTTTAAAATTGTAAGAAAATATGTTATTGCTCAACATGTTTAGATAAAGCATATACCTTACGGTGGTTCAAGCTGAATGTTAGTGTGTCTCATAGAATTTGCTATTTTAAGTTGGTGGGTACAAAATACACCCTGCCCCCATTGGTAGGAAATGTGACTGACATTTAGAAGTGTCACTAAATAATAAATAGCTGTGTACTGTTCACTTCAGTCCCTGTAGATTTTTGTGAAAGTTTTAATTTGTTTCTTTTGCAACATCCTTTTAATCTTAACAGGTGGACACAAGATGACACCCTTTTGGTAATCCGCGTTACTAAAAATATCTAGAGCGGGAGCTCATGTGGTTCGGATTCTACGTTAATCAGTAGATCCACGTCTCATATGGCCTCGCTGCTGATAGGGACGTTAAACTAAAATCAATCAATCAATCAAAAATATCTAGGTAGTGCTGGGGTTAATATATTTATTGAAGTTAATAAGGTTATGTAAACGCATAAATCATAATTGTTTTACATGAAGTCTCATGTGTACCAAGATGTGTATATTCGCGACTTCACTCTTCTGTCGGTCTTTCCCTCCCCCCATGGAAAAAGTCCTGCGGGCGTTTCTGCATCATGCTGTATCACTGTCGTTCAGCGGATCCATGCAATTGATAAGGCCAAAAACTTTGAGTCATGGATGTTACGTGAGTTGATACCAGCCAATAGGAATCGCTATCTGAAGATGTGCAGCTCTCTCCGCTGCTTTAGAATTTAGCACGTGTGCCTTTCGTGCACTTAATATCGGATTCGTTACTATTTACTTCAGATAATTAGATATTCAGTTAGTGTTCTAAGCGAAGCAGGTACACTTAGTAATAATGGTTCTTTCCTACTGTTTTCAGAAAATCAATAAAATATTAGCAAACTTGAGGAAGGACTGTGAAAAATATGGAATGAAAATAAATGTTAGAAGGTCAAAAGTTATGGTGATTAGAATGAAGTGATCGGTGTCAAATATAGAAATAGGAGGGGAGAAAATGGAACAGGTGACTAATTTCCGATAACTTGGTATTATTATTCAAGGTATCCATGAACGTATATAACATATAGCTGACGAAGGTAACATACATATATGTATGTAATATAAGGAAGACAGACATTCTGCAACGGCATGATGTAACATCTAAGGGCAATGCCTATGTAGCATACGGATAACGTATGCTCCGTACTGATTTCTGTAGTAAGCAAGAGGAGGATTCTGTATATTTGTACAATATACCGCTGTCCGGAGAACGGATTTTTCTCAGTGTATGATATGGTCTCACTCTTTTCCCACCGGGGGTCATGAAGATATCTATCCATCCCTGTGTGCGCTTTGAGAAATTTGACTGTATTTTTATGTTCACTGATCCCAGCTGCCAATACATGGATGCTTCAGGTCTCGAACATCCATTGAGAATTTTTAATGGGTGCTCAGTACCCATTTGATTTTTCTGTTTCTTTCCTTTTGTCAATATTACTAAACATATTTGAAATAGAAAAAATCTCAATCTTTAACTTCAGTTTTGTTCAATATGAAGTTTAGGCAATTGTGGTTAAAAAAATTAATTGCGGTTTAAAGATAAATTTAATGGTCACTTTGTTTCGATAGACTGTGCTACCTTGATTGTTTTCCATGTTTTTCGGGAGAGCCCCTGCTGGAACCGCGGTGGATCCCAACTTACGGCAAGTGGGTTTTGTAGTGGACAAACAATGTGTACGTCGGGTTTCTTCCCTTTTCTTCCCATTCCCTTCATTCCACCATTTCATTCATTCTCATCATCGTCATCTCCTTTAGTCTACACGGTGTAATCGTGGGACGTAAAACTAAAAGATTTCGGGGGAACCCTCAATTTGGAAACTACTGATCTATTTGATCTGTTAAAAAAGTAGAGTACGATACACTTAGGAACTGTGAATTATCTTATATGTAGCCTAACGAAGAAGAAATTAAAGAAACACAAATCTCCGGGTGTAGACGAAATTCCGACTGAGTTAATTTTAGCTGGAGGCGAAAAATTGTGGAACAAGATACACAAACTTATTCCCCTTATCTGAAACAAGGAAGAATTGCCACAAGAGTGGAAAGAATCAATCATTGTCGCAATTCACAATAAAGGCGACAAAACTGACTGTAATAATTATCGAGGCATTTCTCTTCTTTCAACATCCTATAAAATCCTTTCAAATATTCTATTAGCAAGACTGACCCCATACGCTGATGAAATTATTGGAGATTATCAGTGCGGATTTAGACGAAATCGATGAACTATCGACCAAATATTTACCATTCGCCAAATACTCGAAAAAAAGTGGAAACAATACCCCGGTACATCAACTATTTATTGATTTTAGGAAGGCGTACGACTCGGTTAGGAGAGAAACATTATACAACGTTCGTACAGAACTTGGAATACCGAGAAAGCTAATTAGATTAATTAAAATATGTTTAAATGAATCCCAAAGTAAAGTCCGGGTTTGAAAATTTTTGTCCACGAGCTTTCACGACGAAAATGGCCTGAAACAAGGAGATGCGTTGTCGCCATTGCTATTCAACTTTGTTCTGGAATACGCTATAAGGAAAATCAAAGATAGTAACCAGGGCCTGGAGTTGAACGGTGTTCACCAGGTTATGGCATATGCTAATGATGTAAATTTAATAGGGGATGATAGGAGAACAATAGAAAGAAATGCAGAGATCACTTGCAGGGACATGGATTTAGAAGTAAATGCAGAGAAAACTAAATACATGGAAGTGTGTCGGGACCGTAATACATCAAATTATGGATACGTTAACATATTAAATAATACTTTTGATAAAGTGGATAGTTTCAAATATCTAGGATCAGTATTAAAATACAGACGAAAATCATATCCACGAAAAAATTAAATGTCGACTAAAAGCAAGGAATTCATGTTACTATTCGGTTCAAAATCTCTTTTCGTCGCGAATTCTATCGAGGAATTTGAAGCTTAAAATATACAAAATGATAATCATGCCTGTTGTTCTGTATAGTTGCGAAACATGGTCGCTTACTCTGAGGGAAGAACATAGACTCAAAGTATTTGAGAACAAGATCCTGAGACGAATATTCGGACCCAAGAGGAACGGGAATGGGGAATGGCGGAAACTTCATAACGAGGAACTACATAATATATACGGTGTACCCAACATTGTTAGGGTCATCAAGTCTGGGAGGCTTAGGTCATGTAGCTAGAATAGAAAGTAGAAACGCTTTCAAAGTCTTGACTGGAAGACCAATCGGAAAACGACCATTAGGAAGACCTAGGCGCAGATGAGAGGACAATATTAAGATGGATCTCGCAGAAATAGGAATACAAAGTAGAAACTTTATCCAATTGGCTAAGCATAGAAGTCAGTGGAGAGCTTTTGTGAAAGCGGCATTGAACCTCCGGGTTTCATAGGCCACAGAGTTAGTTAGTAGCCTAGCAAAGCTTGAGCACATTGAAGAAATTAAATGTTGGCGCTCATGCAGATAAATGGAATTGTGACGATAAGAGTCTTGTGTAGAAAACACTTGCCATTTGTGTGATATAAAGAAGCGCAAGTACAAATATTTTTGATACATACAGTTAGAAGACGATCCTTTTCTTACCCAGAGTGAATAGAAGACACTCATAGCTTCTATAATTGTTGTGACGTAACCATACGAGAAGTCCCTGCATTTGAGATCACTAAAGGACACACATAGCTCACGCTGCTATTGAATGAAAATGAACGGTAAAAGTATCAAAGCGTGATATTAAATTACAAAGTGGCCATCGTTTAGTTACTCTCTTGACCCCGACTTCTTGATCCACATCTGGCAATGGAAACTCACTTTTCTACTCACGTAGGAAATATAAACCTACAATAAACCGTTAAATAAACAAAACAAACATCTTCCATGGAATAACAAATAGTGTTTATATTTTTTAAAATTCTCTTCACACCTGTGTACACGATTCATCAAATGATAAGGAGCTTTCTTGGCAAGCTTCCCACTTGAACAATGGTCACTCAAGCCTTGGGAGTTGACCTTCATCACTTCTCCAGTTGTTGATTTTGGTTACGTACCTCTCTTTCCCTTCCAAAATTTTATAATTGCCTCAAACCAGGCCTGTAGCCAGAAAGATGGGCAGAGATTTTTTGGAGGGGGGGGGGTTATACGAGTTCAGCTTCCATTAATAATTCCTAAATGATACTATGAAATACAATCTATACATTAAAATACCAGGTTTATATGTTTGTGGTCAAGAAAAGTTTTTATGTTTATGAACGTTTATATCGTCCCTCTCGAGACAAAGGGGCGTATCTCATTTTTTCAACTTTTCCAGGAGACAAATTTAAAGATGTTATCGTAAGTTTATTTTATCGTGTTCTTTTAAAATTTAATTTGATATCGTAAGTTGCATACCTGACACGAAGGATATAAAACTAAATTTTAAAAGAAGACGATTTAATAAATAATAAGAAAAAGGTTTAAACTTATCTCCTGAAAAAGTTTTTAAAAATGAGATACGCCACTTTGTCTCGAGAGGGACGATATGTTTGTGGCCAATTCTTTTGATAATGATATCTCGGAAATCGTAAGCTCTAGAAACATGCCGTTTACACTGATCGATTGCAAATTTTGTGTAGATTGTTCAGTTCTAATTGAATATTTAAAAAATGGCCGTTATTTTTTATATTTTTAGGGGTACACTGGAAGCATTGAAATTTTAAAAAGTAAACCATCATAACCTACGAGTTATACACTCCAACACCGCATTTATGTATGGGGTTAGTATTAGGGATGGCCACAAAGTTCCGGTTCCGGCGGAACCGGTTCCGCGAGGGACCGGTTCTCGGAGATCCTGGCCAGACATGGATCTGAAAAACCGGTTCCAGACCTAGATCCGAAAATCTGTTTCAGAACCGAATCTTGGGAACCGGCTCCAGACCTGGATCCGAAAAACAGTTCCGGAACCGGATCTTCTAGAACCGGATCCGTTCAGACCCGAAAACCGGTTCCACCAGGAACCGGTTCTGGCCATCCCTAGTTAGTATATCTCTTCGGCGTTTGTTTTATGGTCAAATATGAAAGATACCATTTCTCCAGTTTAAGATGAGTTTATTGTTTGGAGTGTTTTGCTGAATAAACACCATATATCGCTGCCGTTATAATTAATTGTGTATGCAATGTATTTGCTTATTACATACTGCATTCAAGAAGAAAGAATACACTAATCATTTATGAATTAGTAACTCCAACCGGAAGTAGGCTCAAATCTTACAAATGGTGCGAAATATTGAAAAAAATAATCGGTAAATCTCCCATTCATGATACCCCTTGCCATTTTTTCTTTTATCAAGACATTCTTCACTTGTGTCTGTAAAGAGACATGTACAGAAGTTGGGAGGAATGAGAAGGAGATTCATGCACATATGTGAATGATGCGCTGTATAGAGAGCGCAAGTTCAGCTAGATTTGTTTAAAAAGCTAGCGAAGAAAAAAAATGAAATACACGGAATATTAACACAGTTTAATATAATTTTAACAGCTTCTGAAAATGTGTATATTAGATAGTTTGCAAAGGGCGGTAGTCATAAAATTAGCTTTTCAGGAGAAGCAAAAATGAAATCAATATATGAATTTCTTAGTACACACCGTTATTATTATTATTATTATTATTATTATTATTATTATTATTATTATTATTATTATTATTATTATTATTATTATTATTATTATTATACAGGTTCAACAATCCTGAAAGTAGTAGCTTAGCTGCGTGAGAGCTAGACACGCTGATAGACCATTTGTAAAAATGTTAAAAAAAATGCGACAAAAATGGTACTCGCCCATAGTGAACTAAGATAGGGAAATTGAAAATTGATTCCGTAATGAAAACGATGAAGTAAATACTGTAAGATGGTTCTTTGCACCAAATTTAAGGAATTTTAAAGAAAACCGCATGTAACTTACAAATGTAATGATTTAGAACACTGTATATTTTAAACATATAATAGCTAGATATATAAGGAAA